>NW_020837994.1:14929974-15222531 GCF_003676395.1 Aethalodelphis obliquidens
AAATAAATAAATAAATAAATAAATAAATAAATAAATAAATAAATAAAGGTGTGCTAAGCAGAAATATAACCTGAATTTATATATTCTGATGGTTCCTTAAAGTCACATATCCTGATCCCTTATAAGCCATAAGGCCATATGAGCCTGCGCCCTCACTTGCTTCCCATCCCCCCCTTGTTGTGGGCATTACTACGGGGCTCCATGGGATGCTCTAGCCCCTGAATAAACACTGTCAGCCAGCCTCCAGCAAGCAAGCACAATATTCACAGAATCCTCAGTATCCACAGTATCAACGTTGCCTAACTTGGCAATTTGATCCCAAATCTATGCTGCTTAATCATATCACTTATGGGAAAAAAATACAAAATGCCATTTTATGGAGAAAGAAAAAGGTATGAATTCACAGCGAGGCAGAAAATTATAAAATTGGACGTTTCAGGCTACTAAAGGTATTTCAGAGACCATTTGCATACGACCTTAAGGTGGCATCCTGCCTTGCGAGGTTTTAAGAGTGTTTCACCTAAATGCGCATGCCACAGAGCAAAGGCTTCTGTAAATACCGCTGCAAGAAACACATTCTGTCTCATGTTAATTCAGTCTTTGTGGTCATGAATGGTGTACACAAAGTTACTATTCAAAGAATGGTTATGAACATGCTGTTAAGACTTTGTTAGGGTAGGCTCACATGTCAGCCATCTTCCAGCAGTTTTATTCAAAGTTAAATATGAATCCGTAGTTTAGCTAAAATGCTTTCCCTTCCCAGTTGAAGAGTGAAAAAAGCACAATAGCAAATCGTGTTGGTACCTTTCATATTACCTGTACCAAAAATGTTCCATTTAAGATGTAATGATGCAGAGCTGAAAGGAAATCAGTGCAGGACTCAAAAACCACCATCAAACTCATGAGTCCCCCCCAAATGATGCAGTGATACCTGACACTTTATAGTGATTTTTAATATAATGCTTAAAAGGGTTTTTAGCTAATATGTCTTTGTATTCTCCCTCAGGTAAGTAAAGCCAGTGTTATTATTTTATCATAATTTTATATAAAGAGAAATGATGCCCAGAGAGAATAGATAATTGATGAATGATTATTTCTTAGTACTGCAGGCAGGCCTAATGTTATTAGAGTCTAACACTGTCCAATAGAACTTTCTACAATGATGGAAATGTCCTATAAATCTAAGCTGTCCAATACCAGTGGCTATCGAGCGCTTGAAGTAAAATTGTATGCCTTTTCCATTCACCAAGCTTCTGAAAAAATCATTACAAATTTTGTAATGATTTATGGCCTTCCCCACATTTTAATTGTACATTAGCAACAACAATAGTAACAAAAAAAGCCAGCAAACAGGCAACTTTGTATTGTTTTCCTACAGATGTAATCGAAAGCTAAGATAAGAGAACTTGTTCAGGGACATAGCCACAAGGGGTGCAATATCATAATTTTTGAAGAATAGGAGGGATGGAGAAAAATCTTTAAAAATCGTCTCAACAAAATATTTACATTGTCCCGTTCTCAAGAACTCAAAATCTGGTAGGGGAGGCAGAACCACATAATAGTTCAGAACACAACTTCAAGTACACTGACTTCCATTTCTTTCCTGGCTTGATCAACTAATCATTTAATCTTGGGCAACTCCCTTTGCTTCTTGAGCCTATTTCTTCATCTATTAGAATGAGGGATACTAAAAGAATAACCCTCATTGGGTTACTGTGAGGATTAAATAAGCCAAAGTACATAAATACATACAATACTTAGTTCATTGTTTGGAATTTAACAAGTTCTCTGTAATTATTAGTAATAATAATTCCAATTCAAGGTGAAAAGTGCTATGACCAAGGAATACAGAGTCTGCTATGCAAAAGTGAAAGCACAAGGACCTCATTCTGTCAGACTGAGTGGAAGAAGCCTTCTCAGAGGGAGCAATGTTGAAATTAAGACTTGAAAGATGAGTAGGAATTTTCCAGGTGACATCACTGGAAAAGGGATGGCTGTTTTCCATTAAGGAAACATACACAGGAGAATATATTCAGAGATCTGTAAACAGCACAGGAGAGCTGGAGCAGAAGGCATATGGAGAAGGAACTGTAGAACATGGTAAAGGGATCCAAGAAACATTCAGAAGAGGAGGGCTGTGAACAGATTTCCATTTCACAAAGATCAGTATGGCTACAGTTTACAAAATACACTTTAGAGAGCTGAAGTTTTAAATGCGAAAATAAGTTAGGAGGTTACTTCAATGACGCCAGGCCATTTATGATAAAACTTCAAATTTAGTTATAGATTACATGGTTGAGGAAGAGTCAAATGATGGAATCATGGTAACAGCGGTTGAGACATCACCATAGTAACACATGGGAAGAAAGTATATTCCTCAAATGAGCTATTTTTCACCCATTTACTGTAATGAAAATGGACATACAAATGCTTGAATGGCAATTTCTAATCATAAATAGTATATTTCAATCATTGCTTGGGACCTAACTAGATCACGTTAGAAACAGTGGGGAGAACTTACTGCAATAAGATGGGTTAGGTTACTATGCTGCTGCATGAGAATTTTCTCAAGTAGTATACACAAAAAATAAGACATAGTTTCTGGGTTACCAGGACTTAAATATTGAAAGTAACAAAATACTAAGATTACTCAAAATAAAAATAAAATATAAAAATATCGTCCCCATGGGGGAAATCTTTTAAAGCATTATCTAATCCCGTAATAGTCTTCAGTTTTCTGATAAGCACTTATTTAGAATCTATTTAAGAATTGAGGCCTTCCCTGGTGGCGCAGTGGTTGAGAGTCCGTCTGCCGATGCAGGGGACATGGGTTCGTGCCCCAGTCCAGGAAGATCCCACATGCCGCAGAGTGGCTGGGCCCGTGAGCCATGGCCGCTGAGCCTGCGCGTCAGGAGCCTGTGCTCCGCAACGGGAGAGGCCACAACAGTGAGAGGCCTGCGTACCGCAAAAAAAAACAAAAATTGAGAGAGTTTGGTCTAGTGGAAAGTGCATGATTTGGAGACTTGAATATGTTAGTGATTACATGACCTTTGAGGAGGTCACCTACCCTTCCTGTTCATTCATATAGAAATTGAGGATAATAATATTGACACACTTAGATGGCTAAAGGGCCAAAGTAACCTGCAGATTTAAAGTAACTGGCATAGTCCAGCCATGTATTAGGTGCTATATAAATGTAAGTCCCTTTTCTACCATCATCCATTATACAGAGAACACTATCCCAGTTTCCCCAAAACTGTCCCAATACATACTTGTTACCCTGGTGTCCTTGGTTTAGTATTTCCTTTGGATTTTTCATTTTTTAATAAAGTATTATTTTAATGATTGCATTAAACCTCAAGGAAAATATTATAGAGGCCCTTGTGCATATTTATACATAAAGTAAGATATTTAATTTAATATGGTTCTGAGGCCTGGCTGGTGAGAATTCTCCTTCCTTCCTTCTTTTTTTTTTTTTTTTTTTGGGGTTGGGCGGCCTCCCCTTTTTTTTGCCCCCTCCGTTCGGGGCGCACGGCCCCGGACGCGCAGGCTCAGCGGCCATGGTTCACAGGCCCAGCCGCTCCGCGGCATGTGGGATCTTCCCGGACCGGGGCACGAACCCGTGTGCCCTGCATCGGCAAGCGGACTCTCAACCACTGCGCCACCAGGGAAGCCTCCTTCCTTCTTTTTGATTTCCCCGTAACATTTCCCAGCCTATATTTGTTAAGCCTACTTGCAGCTACAGGGGTCCACGACCATATTCCTTCAGATGGAACGTACGCAGAAAAGCGGTGCAGAGCTTCGGTATTACCTCCTTAGGAGGAAATTGCTCGTCCTGCACTTTCTTTCTTTTCCCTTCCTGCAGGCTTAAATGCGGATGGTGATCATCGGCCAGCTTCAACCGCGAGATAGAGGCAACACCCTCAGAGACCAGAGGGCAGCCAGAAAGATGCAGCCTATGTCCCCCAGGAATCTCACGAGGCAGAGACACCTACTTGCTCCAAACTGCCTATCAACCTTTGAATATCTTTCTTACCTGCATGAGAAAAAACAAAACATCTTTCTCATTTGAAAAAAAAACCCCACAAACCTATATTCAAGGAGTTGGGATGGTTCTGACAGATCTCTATTTTGTACTTCTACCTTTGTCCATGATCTCATCTAGTAAAGTGTTTAAAAAAACATGCAGTTAACAGTTTCCACTTTAACAGGTGGTTAAATAGGAAAGAAAACAGTTCGTCTCTCCTCTGCTGACTTTTCAGACTCAATATAACTAATTAATTTTTCTTTCAAGGGTAGCATGCAGGACCCTGGCTGACAACACACAGCATATTTTGACATGAGTGGCTAGGGATAGATAACTTTTTCTGGTCTGGGGTGGCTGTAGGGGATATGTTTGATGCTGTCTGGTATCTGTTGTGCCAGTCAGCTGCATCGGGGAAAAGTTGAAAATGAATAAGTGTATGTGGAATATGTTCAGTAAACAGAGGTCAAGCAGTCTTGCTGATGAGTGTAAGATAGCAATTTGAACTCTTTTTCTGCAGTGGTTTGGTCATTTGTGAATGGGATCAATGTACAACTATGCATGCATTTATTTATATTGTAATGCTTTTTTATTTTGTAAATAAACTGTTCCAGCAGCAATGGCCTAAAAAAATAGAAGGGCATGTTTACTGAAAAGTTACTGGGTTTCCATTTCTATAGAAACTGGTGTATAATATAAACTTACTTAAACTTTTTTTGAACGTTTACCACCTGACATGACAGTCAGTCATTATCACTGACCAGATGAAAACCTGATGACACAAACCTTCTGAAGAAGCCAGCACGTGCTTCCCAAGTTAGTCATTCATTTAAGAACACTATGCCTGAGCTAATAATGCAACCTACGTATAGATGCAGAAGGTGCATGACTTTTCAGTTAGATCGAATAACTGTGTTCAATATTAATTTTGCCCATTTTCATTTCAAGTTGTGTAGATAAGAAAAATAAAATGGAAGTGGTAAATAGGTTAACTGCAAGAGTTAAATGATGCAGTTCACAGAAGAATCATCAGAGGCTTCTTATTTTTTTCTTCCACTTCATGGAATAAACTTTTCAAAGTTCTTTCCACTGAATGTGACACATCTGGCAGTACTGTGAGTGATATAAATTCAGTTTAAAAGATAAGCATTTGAAGATAAAATGGCTTGTTTCTATGATGCTAATGAAAATATAAATTTTGATGGAGCACAGTACCATGGAAAAACCATGCTATATAAAGAAAAGTAAGTATCAGTAATATACTTGCAAGTTGTTGTGATATACACATAAATTATACGAGCATGAAAACAATTCAATACAATCTACAGTGGTCACTAGCACAACCACATATTCAAAGGGTAACTGAACTTCAAAATATTTGTAATTGTAGCTGATATTGAATTCTAAACATTTCAACATATTGCAGAATGTCCTTTGTCTTTTTGCTGCCCATCATCAATCAGATTTGGAAATATTTCAACTTTTAAAGAACTAATTTTACATAAATCTCCATTTCCTCCCTTGATACTGAATGAATTTTATTAATGACATATAAATTTTCATTACATTTTGTTCAACACCAGTTTAGAATTTGTGATTCAATTACTGGAAAACCAAAAATATTGACTTTCAAAATTTTTAGTAGAACTGCAAATGACAATGAACTTACCAAAAAAAGTATTTAAATTTATCCTACCAAAGCAAAAAAGATGAGAAAGAAAGCTCAAACTATAAATAATGTTCTAATTTTTAAATTCTATAATTGTGTTTTGTCCTATCTCAAATTGTGGGGAGAATATTTTTAAGGATTCCTATTTTAATTTCAGAAATTTATATCTTATTAACACGAAGGATTGAAATTGAGAAGATACAGAGCTTTTCAGAATCTAAAATTGCTAAAAGAATTAAAAGAATCATAGAAAGAACTTATTTGATGAGTTTGTCTTATAAAAATATTTTTTGAAGAAAATATTCTTAAGAAAGGGAAAAGACCATACCTCTAAGACTATTTGGGCTTAAATATGTACACATTTCAATATAATATAACTGAACACGTCCTTCATTTAGCAGAATTTGTTCTGATGTCTACCAGGACCACTATTGAGTACCAAGAAGGGCTTGTGTTTATGTGGGTGATATGTATTGATATTTACCAAATTAGAAATTTAAACAAAACATTTACTTATTAGCTTACTTAAAATAATAATAAAACCATTACATGTTACCATAAATATTTTGATAAAGATTGGCATATTTCTATAGAAGACTTTTTAGTAAGAAGAGTGGCTATTTTTTTACATTTTTCAATTTTTGTAACGTATCTGATTTACAGAAGATAGTTGGATTCTCATGTTTGCTTCTGATTCAGTCTATTGTAATAACATGTCAAGAAGCCTGTAGAAAACTCTACCATGTATTCATGAGGGAATGAAAACAAAAAAGGTAATGATATATATATGGGTGTGTATGTGTGTGGTTTGATCTCATGGACCCTGTGAAAGGATTGTTGAGACTCCCCAGAAGTTTTTGGACCACATTTTGGTAATTGTTGCTCTTCATGGAAAAGTCAATTGAAGGTATCAACAATTTAAACGTTAGTAACCGAAAATGCAATTTTGAGATGACTGTAGCAATTTTACAGAAAAATTTAAAACAGTGACATCACATTGAAATAAATAAATATACTCAGAAAAATATCAGTGACTCTATTAAAGAGAGATATGACTAAGACTGATAAAATTATATAAAATTTTACCAATAATAGTTATTCAGCTTATATAATTTTTAATGTTCAGATACTCAATATAAAATTTTTAATTACCTTTAATGTACGTGAATACATGTAATTTTTAGAAATAATTTCACATGCATTTTAAATTTCAATTTTAAAATGTTAGGTCCCAGAGAAAACAGTTTTACAGGTATGAATTGAAAAACAGACACTCATTTCAAAACTGCAGTTCTTTTACAGCAGTTTTGAGATATTCTTATTTTGGTAACGGATCAAAAGGCTACACTCCTCCCATACATGCACACCCAGAAAACACATACACACACACAAGGTTCTACCTCTTATTTGGGAGAGTGTTGAGATATTGACCTTGGTTGAGTCAGCCAGAGACATAGAGCTCTGGGCTAGAACCATTGCCCAGCCAAGAAGAAGGAAATGTGATAAGAGGTCAGTGGATTGCTATTAATCATAGTACTGACTTCTATGCCTAGAAGAGATGTGGTGGAATAAATCATAAAAGCAAATGAAGTCTTTCTGACTAGAAAAAAAAATACAGTTGGAACTTGGAAAGATTTTCTTCTCTTATTTTCCATAGAACATCTTCAACTCAACTTAAAATACAGAGTTCAACCAAGGCTTTCATTGATGACATGTGAGTAAACATCTGAAGGAGGGAAGAGAGGAAGCCAAGCAGACTATTTGGAAGAAAGCATGTTGTAGGCAAAGGAAACTTCACTTGCAAAGGACCTGAGGCAGACCTGTGCTTGGAGTTTTTCAGGAAGACCAAGTAGACTAATCTGACTAAATGGGTGAATGAGTGGAGTGAGGGCATGAGGTCAGAGAAGTAGAAGGGATCAGAATGTGGGTTGATTTACATTTACTCAGAACGAGTTTGGCAAATTCTGAAAGATTATAAACAGAGCAGAGAGATTATCAATAATTAACACATATAACAATTACTGTGTGTCAGGCACTATTCCAAGTACTTTATATAAGCTTATCTAATTCTCACAACAACCTTAGGAAGTAGACACAATAACACTATTGATAAATAACTGCAACTTTGTTTGGTAAGAGAGTAGAGTTCAGGTGCTCCTATCACAATAAAAGAGGTAACTATGTGAGGAGATTTGTTAATTACCTGGACTTTAGTAATCATTTATATATATGTACACACAGAAAATCATCATGTACATCTTAAATATATACAATTTTTGTTAAAAAAGAATATTGTTAAATATTAAAAAGAGCTTTATAGGGTTCTCAAGATTGCCTTTCTAAACCACCTTTAAACAGCTAGATGAAGTTTTCTAGGAAGGAACACCCACTGCTAACTAAAGTTGATTTCTGGTTAATGTTTCAATGCAACAGAACTAATTTCTAATATAAAAGCAACACACTGTATGCTGAGACTAGACAATAGCAGAACAAATGTGGAAGCAGGAAGAAAATTTGGTAAACAATATCCAAGAATTTTGGGATAATTGGGGAACTGTGAGACTTATTTATCCTGGATTCTTTATCATTGCTGGTGGCCTAATAGAGTTAGTTGCATTTGATAGATGGCGCAGGACAAAAACAGCAGTAAAGGAATCCAGGAGAATCAGAGCCCAGATCTAAAACCAAGTGAGCCTACAGACTGTAGTTAGTATAAATGATAAACCCAGAGTGGATTCAGGTAGTTACCTTTTACTTCTGATTCCATTAGTGTATGAAAAAAAATATTCTAGAGAAATGTGACAGCATTAAAAAAATATTTTGCTTATTTTAAGAAAACTGGCAAATCCAAAGTGACACAGCAGCCAAGAATTGAGGCTGCCATCTGCAACTGTGCCAGGGTCAAAGTCACTGTCTGTCCTTGGGCTATTCATTCAACTGTTTTGAGACCTCATTTTTTTTTCACAGTTAAATGAAACTCCTGCAACTTATTCATTTTTACTCTTAGATTCTTGAGATAAGTTGCAATATAATGAGAAATATGGGCAAGATATTATCATCTGCTCCCCGCTAATTTAATCCTCCTTCTCTCTACCTTCCAAACTCCAACATAAAAAGTCAAGCAAGTCTTGGAATGTTATGATCTTTCTCTTTTTTCAGTTCCTCATAAATCTGTCATCTGGCACTGAGCATTCCCTTCATTTTAATGGTGGTTATCCTTTAATGCATATGTCCTATCTACCCAAAGTAACTGGGAGATCCTAGAAGGAAGAGCCAAGATTACATACACATGTCCACATATGTCCAGGGATCAGTCAAATGCTACGTGGGAAACAAGAGTTAAAGTATTTGATGATGATAATGATGACTGCAATAGCAATTACTGTTTATGGAACATATGCTTTGTACCAATCACATTATATAATGCCTTATTTTCCCTTCACAAAAAACTTTCAAGGTATCCATTATAATTTGATTTCAGAGATGAACAGATTAAGATGCATAAGTTTAAGTAACTTGGGAAAATCAGAGAGAAAGTGGCAGAGGTGTGATCAAAATCCAGCCAGATTTTTCTGTCTCCCAAACTGATCCAACATGGCAGAAGTGTCAATTTAGATATATGTATAGCTGTAGCTATAACTATAGCTACGATTCATTCACCATTCACTCACCAATACACTTGTGTCCATTTATCCATCAATTTAATGATTCATCCATTCACCCACCTTCCCTTCTATCCAGACATCCATCCATTCATCTATTCATGCATCCACTCACCCTGTCATCCATTCACTCACCCATCCATTCATCTAACCCATCCTTTCATCTAACCATTTATGCACACACTAAACAATCCATTAATTCATTGAACTACTCACCCCTCTAATTATTCCCTAACTCACTCATTAATTCCACCACTCATCTGTATATTGAACCTCTTGCAAATCTGTCCATTTATTCAGTCACCCATTCATGCATTAATTTCCCTATTTCTAATTTGTTTATTCATTCACTCACATGATACACTCACATAATCATCTATTAATTAAAAATACATTCATGCATTACCCTTATTAAGCTCTTTATTTGTAGCATATCTTTGCTAGACACATAGAATGCCAGAATGAGTAAGACATAGTCTCTGCTCTAATTTAAAGAATCTAGAAAACGTACTGGGTGGCAGAGGAGAAAACAACTATGTTGTATGGAGAGAAGAGGTGGTTTAATAAAAAATTTCTCAAAGTAAGTGATATACAAATGCAGTTTCAAAAGAAATATGAGTTGACAAGTTTGAAAACAAGAGAAACGATCATTTCAGGCAATGGGAAATATGAAAGCTACGCAAATAGTTACATAAAAGCAAATTTACATTTTCTAGCCTCTCTTGCAGTTAAATACTACCACTTATATAAATTTTGATAATTGAATGTGAACAGAAGTGATGTATGCAATATCTATATTATGTGTTAAATGGAGAGAATCATATCCTTCTCTTTTGTATTCCTTTTGGCTGGAATACCAGTGTGCTATTGAACCATCCTGGATCAAGCAGATAAAAGCAATCTGCTAGAGAAGACAGAGTAATAGGATAGAAAAATCCAGGGCCCCTGATGACTTTGTGCTTTTGAACATCTAGCTTGGGCTTTTGCCTTATGCCGCTTGTAATTTACAATTACAAAAATTTTTACATTACAAAATCTTGACATTATTTACATTACAAAATCTTGTAATGCAGATTTTTTAAAGGTATGTGAACCTATATTCTAAATAATTTATCCTTTGGTACCCTATAATGAGATGGTTCTCTAACAGAATATAAAATGTGTGGCACTGTCTTTGAGGTAGTCGAACTGGCTGTGAAGGCACAGATAATACATTCTGGAAAGCTGGTAACTCTCAGCATGCTGTGGTAAAATATTTGGTGAAATTTGCCCCAGTACCTAAAAAGAAGACCACTTTCTGAGAGTCCATGCTTAAAAGGAAATGATTGGAAGTATTCAGAATACTGGTATCAGTTTCTTCTTTAATATTTTACTAAAGGCCCAGGAGAGGTGGATGACACTGAGATGGAGCTAAACAGTTTGCACAGATTGAAGACTATACAGATATGCTAAGTGAGCCATTCTGTTCATGCAGCTTGCAATCTAGTTTGATAGAGAATCTGGTAATTTGTGGCCTTATGGATTGGAAAGCTGAATTGATTTTTTTATCTTAGATTGAAAGTCATATTAGGAAGCTTCAAAAACACCTTAGTGGAGAAAAGAATATGGCACCAAATCTTTTTAATGAAAAAATGTGACACTGGAGCCACTACAGTAGTAAAAGTCCAATTAAGGGAATTATTTTCCCATCCAAACCATTATTTCAGATGAGTCCAAGACAGCTGTACTATTTTAAGAGAGAGTGGGATGGACAGGACTTATAGAGGATTAAGAAAAGACCAAACAGGAGAGTACATATTGTTCAAAGGTACACACAGAGCTTTCACCAATATAGATTATAAATTCAATAAACCTTAAATTTACAAAAGGAGAAGTCATATAAAGTATGTTCTTAGACCATAATTGAATTTAATTAGAAATAAATAGCAGAGATATATGGGGACTCTTCAAATATTTGAAAATTAAACAACACACTTCTAAATAAACACACTTTGACAAAGGCCAAAGAGGAAGTCTTAAGGAAAAAAAAAAAATGAATGAATATGTAAATAAGACATATCAATTTGCAAGATGAGGCTAAAAAAATTCTTAGAGTGAAAGTTATAGCATTAAATGCTTACCTTATAAAAGAATAAAGATCTTAAATCAGTAATCTAAGTTTCAACTTGAGAAACTAGAGTAAGAAGACACAATTAAACTCAAGATAAGAAGAAAGAAGGAAATAATAAAGTTATAAGCAGAAATCACTGAACTTGAAACCAGAAAAGTAACAGAAAAAAAATCAATTCAACCAAAAGCAGAATATTTGAAAAAAAATTTAAATTAATAAAAGTCTAGTCAGACTGGTAACCAAAAAAGAGAAAGGACACATATTAGGAATAAAATAAGGGATATTATTATATACCCTCAGACATTAAAAGTATAATAAGGGAAAACTGAGCAACTTAGCATCCATAAATTTGACAAGTTAGATCAGAGTTTGTGGCTATTCTGTTCCTATTCCAGTGTTGCATTTTTGGTATGTTACATATCACTGGATCATGAAGAACCACAGCTAGACCTGTTGTAGGTGAGCACACATAACCTAGAGATCATAAACTTTAAGCCAGGTGCAATAACTGGATGAGACTTTGAGGCTGTGTCTCCTGGATGTGAGATGGATATGTTCTCTAAGTGGGAGGAAGTGTGCACAAACACATTTGGGTTACCAAGGAGCACACCATGGCAGGTAATGCTGGTTGCCCTTAAATTTTCAGTGTCTTCTTCTCTCAGAATAAGATCCTTGATTTTTAGTTGTGTGCATGGCCATCCAAAATAAAAACTGTATTCCCCACCATCTTTTAAAGCTAGCTGTGGCCATGCAGCTAAGCCAACAGAAGTGCAAAACTGATGTATAGAATTCAATGTCATGCTATCAGGGATAGCTCAGCTATTATAACAGAGACCAGTCTACATGTTTCAATCAGAAAGTATTTTGTAGAATGAATTTGTTACACAGCGACAGAAGACCTGTGAAGCCAAACACAACTGATTCCTTAAAAATCACGAACTATCCAAACTCGCTAAAGGAGATACAGATAAGCTGAATAGTCCTATTTCTATTAAATATTATCAATAAACGGACACCACAACAACTCATAGGGATAAATGGATAACTGGAGGAGTCCAGAAACTAAAGCTCCCTGTTGATGGCTGCTTGGGAACTGAGAGAACCAAGAGAAATGGGAGTGAGCACTGAGTTATGGGGTCTGGGCCATCAGTCTGAGACCAGGGATGAGAGGAAGTGCAGCAGTATGAATGCCACTCAAGGCACACAGGGAGGGGAGAACTACCCTATCTGCCAAGGTCATCTACCAGATTACATAGCAGAACAGGGAAAAAAGGAATGCAGCTTAAAGCATTAAATGAATGACCAACAAATACACATGAAAGGGATATTTGGGTCTTGCCTTTCCTTTGAGTTGGAATTTGGATGTGATGGGATGCCACCTTTGATGGTAGAGCAACAGGATAGAAAGAACCTGGGCCCCTGACAATTTAATGGAGGCTTTTATGTGAAAAAGCTCAGCCCAGTCTTTTATGAGCAAAGGAAATATACATATGTCCTGTTAAAGCCATTGTTAATTTTGAATGTCTTACCCAGTACTTAACCTAAATTAATATGGTGTGTTACAATTAGAATTGCATAGATGGAAAGAAGGGTATGAGAGATGGGGTATAAAAGAAAGGGAGTTTAAAAGCAGGCAGGGACATACGGTATGGAATCCTATGCAATGTCCAGAATTGATAAATCTCCAGAGAAAGAAAATAAACTAGTGGCTTCCAGAGGCCAGGAGGGCTGACTGCTAATGGTTCAAGGTTTCTTTTTGGAGTGATGGAAATGTTCTGGAAGTAGATAGTGGTAATGGTTGCACAGCTTTGTGAATAAACCAAAAACCACTGAATTATACACTTAAAAATAAATTTAAAAATAAGTAGGCAAGAGGCATGTAATCAAAGGGCTTATATGCTATGCCAAGAAATACTGAATTTCTTCTATAGGGTATGGGTAGCCACTGTTGGGGTTTTTAGAGATAGGAACAGTCAGATTCGATTTTTAAAAAGAAAACTCTAGCATCCGTGTAGAGAGCATAAGACAATTGGAAAGGCAAGATAGTTGGTTAGCCCAAGTGGGAGACAATGAGGACCGAAATTAGGGCAGCCAACATACCCTGTGGGGAAGGCAGCGAGCCCAAGACCAAGCTTTCTGCTGTCATGGTGAGGAGTTTGGTAACATAGAGACAGGACTGAACAAAGGAATAAATCCATTAAGGATAATGGAAGACAAGTTTCTCACTATTGAAAATGGGGTTTATGAATATGGAAAAGAGATGGTGTTGGAAAGCTACTGGAAGTATCAACGTGAAATATGATCCAATATGGTACAGCCCCAGTTAAAATTAAGGTAAGGTATAGAAACATACAGATATATGCATACACACATATAACTTACATACAATTTTTCCTTATCTCACTCTGTTGAAAAGGCATGAATACAATGACATCCCAGTCACAAAGACCATACACAGTGTCCAAGTATTTGTTTCTAAATGCGAAGGATGAGGAGCTTCCTGAAGATATATAACTGACCCCAGGGCTGAAGCAGGAAAAATACAAGATAATCTGAGAACATCTTATTGTGCCAGAAATACTCAAAGGGCATGTCAAAAGCACACAGGGATCAACTTGTCACAACTCCCAGTGGCCAAGTTTGGGACAATCTGAACATCAAATAAATAATGATGATGATAGGTTGCAATCTTTTGAGTAAAATAAGAATCCATGAAACTAGATTAATATAAAAACATAAATGGGCACACATATAAATGGGAGAGAATGGAATGCTTCTATGCCAACTAATAAATGTAAATGAATTATGGAATTAGAGGATCACCATTTAACAATCATAGTGATAACTGATTTGGACAAATATTATCAATGGATGCTAAATCTGGTGTGTGAAAGATTGATATGAGAGGACATTCATGCGCTTTCAAAGTAACTCTTATATGATACATTTGGGTTATTTATTAATTAATAAATGTCACAAACTTATTAATGAATTTCCTAGTGAGAAAACTTGACAGACACCATTAATAATGTGATAAATGTTAACATCATCAATAATGGCACATATCAACATTGTGTGCCTCCTGATAAGATACACTGAGAAGAGCTCAGCATCACTTTTGTGGTAATCTCACCCAGAATATACAAATTCTTTCATCATAACAAACATCAGACAAACCCAAATGGGAGGACATCCTACACAGTAACTGGGCTATATGCTTCAAAAATGTTAAGAACATGAAAGACAAGAAAGACCAAGGAACTATTCCAAATTGAAGGACATTAAAGAGATATGACAATAAATGGAATACTTCATCCTGGATTGGGTAATAGACTTTAAAAAGCATATATTTGGTATTATTATAAAAATCTGGAGGGGGCACCTTCAAGATGGCAGAGGAGTAAGATGTGGAGATCACCTGCCTCCCCACAAATACATCAAAACTACGTCTACATGTGGAACAACTCCTACAGAACACTTACTGAATGCTGGCAGAAGACCTCAGAATTCCCAAAATGCAAGAAACTCCCCACATAGCTGGGTAGGGCAACAGAAAAAGGAAAAACAGAGACAAAAGAATAGGGAAGGGACCTGCACCTCAGGGAGGGAGCTATGAAGGAGGAAAAGTTTCCACATGCTAGGAAGCCCCTTCACTGGTGCAGATGGGGGGTGGTGGGGGGAAAGCTTTGGAGCCACGGAGGAGATCGCAACAACAGGGGTGCAGAGGGCAAAGCGGAGAGATTCCTGCACAGAGGATCAGTGCCGACCAGCTCTCAACAGCCCGAGAGGCTTGTCTGCTCATCCGCTGGGGCGAGTTGGGGCTGGGAGCTGAGGCTCGGGCTTCGGAGGTCAGATCCCAGAGAGAGGACTGGGGTTGGCTGCGTGAACACAGCCTGAACGGGGCTAGTGCGCCACAGCTAGCCGGGAGGAAGTCCGGGAAAAAGTCAGGAGCTGCCAGAGAGGCAAGAGGCCATTGTTTCGGGATGCGTGAGGAGAGGGGATTCAGAGCACCGCCTAAACGAGCTCCAGAGATGAGCACGAGCCTCAGCTATCAGCGTGGACACCAGAGATGGGCATGAGATGCTAAGGCTGCTGCTGCAGCCACCAAGAAGCCTGTGTGCAAGCACAGGTCACTAGCCACACTTCCCTTCCCGGGAGCCTGTGCAGCACACCACTGCCAGGGTCCAGTGATCTAGGGACAACTTCCCTGGGAAAACATGCAGTGCGCCTCAGGCTGTTGCAACGTCACGCCGCCCTCTGTCGCCAAAGACTCGCTCGGCATTCTGTACCCCTCCCTCCCCCGGGCCTCAGTGAGCCACAGCCCCCAAATCAGCCGCTCCTTTAACTCCATTCTGTCTGGCCCGGAACAGACGCCCTCGGGCGACCTACACTCATAGGAGGGGCCAAATCCAAAGTGGAACCCGAGGAGCTGTGTGAACAAAGAAGAGAAAGGGAAATCTCTCCATGCAGCCTCAGGAGCAGCTGATTAAATCTTCACAGTCAACTTGATGTACCCTGCATCTGTGGAATACCTGAGTAGACAACGAATCATCCCAAAATTGAGTCAGTGGACTTTGGGAGCAACTGTAGACTTGGGGTTTGCTTTCTGCCTCTAATTTGTTTCTGGTTTCATGTTTATCTTATTTTAGTATTTAGAGCTTATTATCACTGGTAGATTTATTGATTGGGTTGCTCTCTTCCTTTTTATATATATATATTTTTTTCCTTTTTCTCTTTTTTCAGTGTGTATGTGTATGCTTCTTTGTGTGATTTTTCTCTGTATACCTTTGCTTTTGCCATTTGTCCTAGGGTTCTGATTGTCTGTGTTTTTTTTTCCTTTATTTTACTATCGTTCTTAGCACTTGTTATCACTGGTGGATTTATTGGTTGACTTTTTAATTTTTAATAATTTTTTCCATTTTAATAACTTTATTTTATTTATTTTTTCTTCTTTCTTTCTCTGTTTTCCTCCCTTTTCTTCTGAGCAGTGTAGCTGACAGGGTCTTGGTGCTCTGGCCGGGTGTCAGGCCTGAGCCTCTGAGGTGGAAGAGCCGAGTTCAGGACATGGGTCTACCAGAGATCTCCGAGCCCCACGTAATATCAAACAGCAAAAGATCTGCCAGAGATCTCCATCTCAACGCTAACACCCAGCTCCACTCAATGACCAGCAAGCTACAGTGCTGGACACCCCAAGCCAAACAACCAGCAAGACAGGAACACACCCCCACCCATTAGCAGAGAGGCTGCCTAAAATCATAATAAGGTCACAGACACCCCAAACACACCACCGGACGTAGTCCTGCCCACCAGAAAGACAAGATCCAGCCTCATCCACCAGAACACAGGTACCATTCCCCTCCACCAGGAAGCCTACACAACCCACTGAACCAACTTTACCCACTAGGAGCACAAACCAAAAACAACAGGAACTATCTACCTGCAGCCTCTGAGAAGGAGACCCCAAACACAGTAAGTTAAGCAAAATGAGAAGACAGAGCAATACACAGCAGATGAAGGAGTAAGGTAAAAACCCACCAGCCCAAACAAATGAAGAGGAAATAGGCAGTCTACCCGGAAAAGAATTCAGAGTACTGACAGTAAAGATGATCCAGAATCTTGGAAGTAGAATGGAGAAAATACAAGAAATGTTCAACAAGGACCTAGAAGAACTAAAGAGCAAACAAACAATGACGAACAACACAATAAATGAAATTAAAGATTCTCTAGAAGGAATCAATAGCAGAATAACTGAGGCAGAAGAATGGATAAGTGACCAGGAAGATAAAATAGTGGAAATAACTACTGTAGAGCAGAATAAAGAGAAAAGAATGAAAATAATTGAGGACAATTCCAGAGCCTTCTGGGACAACATTAAATGCACCAACATCCGAATTACAGGGGTCCCAGAAGAAGAAGAGAAAAAAAAAGGGACTGAGAAAATATTTGAAGACATTATAGTTGAAAAGTTCCCTAATATGGGTAAGGAAATAGTCAATCAAGTCCAGGAAGCACGGAGAGTCCCATACAGGATGAATCCAAGGAGAAACATGCCAAGACACATATTAATCAAACTATCAAAAATTAAATACAAAGAAAAAATATTAGTAGCAGCGAGGGTAAAACAACAAATAACATACAAGAGAATCCCCATAAGGTTAACAGCTGATCTTTCAGCAGAAACTCTGCAAGCCAGAAGGGAGTGGAACGACATATGTAAAGTGATGAAAGGCAAAAATCTACAACCAAGATTACTCTATCCAGTTGGGATCTCACTCCGATTTGATGCAGAAATTAAAAACTTTACAGGAAGCAAAACTTAAGAGAATTCAGCACCACCAAACTAGCTTTACAACAAATGCTAAAGGAGCTTCTCTAGGCAGGAAACACAAGAGAAGGAAAAGACCTCCAAAAACAGACCCAAAACAACTAAGAAAATGGTAACAGGAACATACATATCAATAATTACCTTAAATGTAAATGGATTAAATGTTCCAACCAAAAGACACAAACTGGATGAATGGATACAAAAACAAGACCCATATATATGCTGTCTACAAGAGAACCACTTCAGACCCAGGGACACATACAGACTTAAAGTAAGGGGATGGACAAAGATATTCCATGCATAACAGAAATCAAAAGAAAGCTGCAGTACAATTCTCATATCAGAAAATATAGACTTTAAAATAAAGATTATTGTAAGAGACAAAGAAGGACACTACATAATGATCAAGGGATCAATCCAAGAAGAAGATATAACAATTGTAAATATTTACACACCCAACATAGGAGCACCTCAATACATAGGCAAATACTAACAGCCATAAAAGGGGAAATTGACAGTAACACAATCATAGTGGGGACTTTAACACACCACTTTCACCAATGGACAAATCAACCAAATTGAAAATAAATAAGAAAACACAAACTTGAAGTGATACAATAAACAAGATGAACTTAATTTATAATTATAGGACATTCCACCCAAAAACAGCAGATACACCCTCTTCTCAAGTGCTCATGGAACATTCTCCAGGATAGATCATATCTTGGGTCACAAATCAAGCCTGGGTAAATTTTAGAAAATTGAAATCGTACCAAGTAACTTTTCCGACCACAATGCTATGAGACTAGATATCGATTACAGAAAAAATCTGTAAAAAATACAAACAAATGGAGGCTCAACAATATGCCACTAAATAACCAAGAGATCACTGAAGAATCAAAGAGGAAATCAAAAATTACCTAGAAACAAATGACAATGAAAACACAACAACCCATAACCTATGGGATGAAGCAAAAGCAGTTCTAAGAGGGAAGTTTAGAGCAATACAATCCTACCTCAAAAGGAGATACATCTCAAATAAACAACCTAACCTTACACCTAAAGAAATTAGAAAGGAACAACAAAAAACGCCAAAGTTAGAGGAGGAAAAAAATCATAAAGATCAGATCAGATCAGAAATAAATGAAAAAGAAATGAAGGAAACGATAGTGAAGATCAATAAAACTAAAAGCTGGGTCTTTGAGAAGATAAACAAATTGATAAACTATTAGCCAGACTCATCAAGAAAAAAGCGAGAAATCTCAAATCAATAGAATTAGAAATGAAAAAGGAGAAGTAACAAGTGACACTGCAGAAATACAAAGGATCATGAGAGATTACTACAAGCAACTATATGTCAATTAAATGGACAACCTGGAAGAAATGGACAAATTCTTAGAAATGCACAACCTTCCGGGACTGAACCAGGAAGAAAGGGAAAATATATACAGACCAATCACAAACACGGAAATCGAAACTGTGATTAAAAATCTTCCAACAAACAAAAGCCCAGGGCCAGGTGGGTTCACAGGCAAATTCCATCAAACATTTAGAGAAGAGCTAACACCTACCCTTCTCAAAGTCTTCCAAAATATAGCAGAGGGAGGAACACTCTCAAACTCATTTTACGAGGCCACCATCACCCTGATATCAAAACCAGAAAAAGATGTCACAAAGAAAGAAAACTACAGGCCAATATCACTGATGAACATAGATGCAAAAATCCTCAACAAAATACTAGCAAACAGAATCAAACAGCACATTAGAAGGATCATACACCATGATCAAGTGGGGTTTATTCCAGGAATGCAAGGATTCTTCAATGTATGCAAATCAATCAATGTGATAAACCATATTAACAAATTAACAAATTGAAGGAGAAAAATCATATGTTCATCTCAATAGACACAGAAAAAGCTTTTGACAGAACTCAACACCAATTTATGATAAAAACCCTCCAGAAAGTAGGCACAGAGGGAACTTTCCTCAAAGTAATAAAGACCATATATGACAAACCCACAGCCAACATCGTTCTCAATGTGAAAAGCTGTTTAGCCACAGCAATCACAGAAGAAAAAGAAATAAAAGGAATCTAAATGGGAAAAGAAGTAAAGTTGTCACTGTTTGCAGATGACATGATACTACACATAGAGAATCCTAAAGATGCTACCAGAAAACTACTAGAGCTAATCAATGAATTTGGTGAAGTAGCAGGATACAAAATTAATGCACATAAATCTCTTGCATTCCTATATACTAATGATGAAAAATCTGAAAGTGAAATTAAGGAAACTCTCCCATTTACCACTGCAATGAAAAGAATAAAATACCTAGGAATGAACCTACCTAAGGAGACAGAAGACCTGTGTGCAGAAAAAAATTTGACACTGATGAAAGAAATTAAAGATGATACAAACATTTTTCACAGAACTAGAATAAGAAATTTCACAATTTGTATAGAAACACAAAAGACCCAGAATAGCCTAAGCGATCTTGAGAAAAGGAAACAGAGCTGGAGGAATCAGGTCCCTGACTTCAGACTATACTGCAAAGCTACAGCAATCAAGACAGTATGGTACTGGCACAAAAACAGAAAGATAGATCAATGCAACAGGATAGAAAGCCCAGAGATAAACCCATGCACATATGGTCACCTTGTCTTTGATAAAGGAGGCAACAATTAACAATGGAGAAAAGACAGTCTCTTCAATAAGTGGTGCTGGGAAAACTGGACAGCTACATGTAAAAGAATGAAGTTAGAACACTTCCTAACACCATACACAAAAATAAACTCACAATGGATTAAAGACCTAAATGTAAGGCCAGATACTATAAAACTGTTAGAGGAAAACATAGGCAGAACACTCTATGACATAAATCACAGCAAGATCCTTTCTGACCCACCTCCTAGAGAAATAAACAAAAGGGACCTAATGAAACTTAAAAGCCTTTGTACAGCAAAGGAAACAATAAACAAGACAAAAAGACAACCCTCAGAATGGGAGGAAATATTTGCAAACGAATCAACAGACAAAGGATTAATGTCCAAAATATACAAACAGCTCATGCAGCTCAATATCAAAACAACAAACAACCCAATCCAAAAATGGGCAGAAGACCTAAATAGACATTTCTTCAAAGAAGATATACAGATTGCCAAAAAACACATGAAAGGATGCTCAACATCACTAATCATTAGTGAAATGCAAATCAAAACTACAATGAAGTATCACCTCACACCGGTCAGAATGTGCATCATCAAAATCTACAAACAATAAATGCTGGAGAGGGTGTGGAGAAAAGGGAACCCTCTTGCACTGTTGGTGGGAATATAAATTGATACAGCCACTATGGAGAACAGTATGGAGGTTCCTCAAAAAACTAAAAACAGAACTACCATACAACCCAGCAATCCCACTGCTGGGCATATACCCTGAGAAAACCATAATTCAAAATGAGTCATGTACCACAATGTTCATTGCAGCACTATTTACAATAGCCAGGACATGGAAGCAACCTAAGTGTCCATCGACAGATGAATAGATAAAGAAGATGTGGCATATATATACAATGGAATATTACTCAGCCAAGAAAAGAAACAAAATTGAGTTATTTGTAGTGAAGTGGATGGACCTAGAGACTGTCATACAGAGTTAAGTAAGAAAGAGAAAAAAAAAATACCACATGCTAACACATATATATGAAATCTAAAAAAAAAAAAAAAATGGTTGTGAAGGACCTAGGGGCAGGACAGGAGTAAACATGCCGATATAGAGACTGCACTTGAGGATACGGGGAGGGGGA
Source organism: Aethalodelphis obliquidens (assembly GCF_003676395.1). Taxonomy (NCBI): domain Eukaryota; kingdom Metazoa; phylum Chordata; class Mammalia; order Artiodactyla; family Delphinidae; genus Aethalodelphis; species Aethalodelphis obliquidens. Next base: position 14,951,569 of record NW_020837994.1, read on the forward strand.
AAGGTAAACTGGGATGAAGTGAGAGAGTGGCATGGACATATATACACTACCAAATGTAAAATAGATAGCTAGTGGGAAGCAGCCGCACAGAACAGGGAGATCAGCTCAGTGCTGTGTGACCACCTAGAGGGGTGGGATAGGGAGGGTGGGCGGGAGACGCAAGAGGGAAGGGATATGGGGATATATGTAGAGCTGATTCCCTTTGTTATACAGCATAAACTAACACTCCATTGTAAAGCATTTATAATCCAATAAAGGTGTTAAAATAATAAAATAAAATAATAAAATAAAAATTTAAAAAATAATATAAAAAACTGAACAGAGTCTTTGGACTAAATAATAATATTGAGTCAATGTATATTTTCTCCTTTTTATGGATATTTTGTGCCTACATGAGAAAATGTTCTTATCCATAGGAAACATATATTAGAGAATCAAAGGGTATGGTAGACAGAATTATGATCTTCTACAGGAGTTAGGTACTAATACCTACAACTTGTAAGTATCACCTTATAACAGAAAGGGGTCTTTGCCGATGTGACTAAATTAATTATCTTGAGATGGGGAGATTATTTTGGATTATCCAGGTGAGCCCTAAAATGACATTATAGGTTTTCTTATAACAGAGAGGAAAGGAAAAATTTGACATAGACAGAAGAGGATAAGACAATGTGAAGACAGAGACATTTACTGCAGCAATGTGGACACAAGCCAAGGGAAGCTAGCAGCCACAGTAGCTGGAGGAAGCAAGGAACAGATCTCCCCTAGAGCCTCTAAAGCAGCCGCTATTCTCCTGACATCTTGATGTCGGCACAGTAACGCTAATTTTGGACTTCTGGCCTCCAGAACTGTGGAAGAATAAACTTCTGTTGTTTTAAGCCACAAGTTTGTGGTGATCTGTTATGGTACCCACAGGCAACCACCCCACAAGTGGTAACAGGCATCATATCTGAAACTTGTTCTCAACTTTTTCAGAGTAAGAGAAATATTAACAAACATACCTGGGTAAAAGATACACAAGACCTCTGTATCTTTTCAACTTTTAATAAATTTGAAATGGCTTTAAAATAAAGAACTTTAAAAATTAGAAGATTAAATTGGTGAAGCTTAAGAGCTATTACTCAAGTAATATGAAAATTGAAGAAGATAAAAAAAATCTAGAGAGATTCAGACTCCTAAATTTCTACTGTTTCATCCTTGGAATCTTGGACTTTATCCAAAAGCTCTTTACTTCCTCTTTATAAGGTGGCTGTAATACCTACAGATATCATATTGGTCTTCAAGATCAGCAGTGTGGCGAAAGAGGAAAGGGCATCATCCCAGTTGAGTCTATTCTTTTGATCAGAAAAGCAGAAGTTTTCTAGCTATCCCCAGAAAATTTCTGTTTCAATCTCAGTAGCTAGAACTGTATCTAACTGAAGAGAGTCTGTGGAGGTGAGCATTCACTTTCCCAGCTTCTTGAGTGGATATCACAATGGAGAAAAACATTGAAAATGTCTGTTGAGTTGGCTAATAAACCATGTATCTTACATGTAGTTGCCTATCTCCCCTTCTAGATTGTTAGCTCCTTGAAAATATTTATATCTGTATTTAAAGACCCTGCCACATGCCTTAAATATGTGCTCAGTAAATGCTTACAAAATTAATTCATGCATGTATGAAAGAATATGTGAATGAATAGATTAATGAATCTGAGATCATGTTAACCATGTAAACAAATATCAGCTTTATTAGAACATAGTTCCCAATGCAGAATCATTTTAAAAGCATTGATATTTCAGAATACTTTTACACCTATGCTATCATCTGCCTTTTGTTACATTAAGTTTTATATTGTATCATGACAGTTTGTCTATGGATTCACTTTTTGTGCCTGCTGTTATGGTACAGATGTAACCGTATTAAATTCTTTCCTGAATTGTTGAAATACTGTCTTAGCTCTCATTTCTTCAATGTCTTGTCTCTCACCCCATTAAAGGAGAGGGAAAATGGGAGAGGCAAATCCTGGTAAATAGTTAAGTATAAGAAGTGATTAATAAGGTACTCAGTAAATATTCTGAAGATCCTGTCCTTGATAACTACGTGGATGGGAATACCAAACACAGGAAAAGAGATTAATTGATAAGAAACAGATTATGTAAAATTGATGAGTGATGTTTAGGCAGAAGAAGTTTGATTTGCTTGTGGGACATCCTTCTACAAACAGATACTTAAGAATTAGACATTTGGGTCTTAAACTAAGAGAAGTTTGAACATGAGATATAAATTTGCCATTCTTCTGCATGTAAGTGATAGTTGATGCTTGTGAACAGAGAAGATAAAGAAACCATGAAAAGTGTGAAGAAAAAAAATTTTAATAAAACCCTGAAGTTTCACAAACCCTAACGGCAGGTAGAGAACTGAAGGAGAAATTATAAGGAAATAATAACAAGAGCTGCCATTGCTACTATATGGAAAGCACTGTGATGCTAGATTTAGGTACAGATCTTTTATATACTGTACAAGATTACCGTCACTGTCTCAGTTTTACAAGTAAGGGAAAAGAAGCCAGAAACTATGTTATTTGTCCTTGGTTAGAGATAGAGTTGAGAGTCCACCAGCCATTGCCACTTGAACAAAGGAGGGAACACTGAAACAGAAGGAGGCCATGAATGCCACAAGAAGAAAGAGCTTAAGGATTCTTAACCACTCAAATGGTACAAGGATGTTGGAGGTTGAGGATCAAAAAGAGGCCTTGGATCTGAAATTTGGAAACCATTGATGATATTTGCACATGAAATGTCAGCTGAAAATACGTGAAGGAGTTATATAAACTCTAAAAAGGAATTTACATGATTTTACGTTTGAATGGGAGGATAAGATGTAACATATGGTCACAGATTTGATTATGAAATACATTAGTTGGAACAATGGTGCATGATATGAGAAAAAAAGAGAACGGGCGCTATTTTGTGGGAGCGGAAATGAGGAGATGCCTTGGGAAGAGAAAGGGCGTATGTGCCAAAATTCAGTTTAGCGTGTTTGCTCAAGTATATCCTCTTGCAAACTAACTGAAAAATCTCCAAATCAAATAAAATTCATCACTGGAAATAAATTTGTGGGTTCCGCTGAATGTGAACTTTTATTTCTGGGTACCTGGCTATATTAAATGAGGACACAGCAGAATAATGCCACGGTGAAATCTGCAGGGTCAGAATGTAATGCAGGAAAAGACTTAGCTTGTAACGCATGAGTTTTCCTTATCATGATCAGTAAGAGAAGTGAGGGTTCTGAAAGTTGAAAAGAGATATATATCCCAGATAACTATTTCAGATAAGAATAGCTAGAATTTATTAAAAGTTGACCATGTGTCACACTTTGTTAAATCCCTCCTATGGCTTATTTTATATGGCCTTCAGAGCATCCTTTGACTCAAGTACCATTCTCACACCTATGAACAGATGAGGAAATTGATGCTGACAGGTATATAATAACTTGCCCATGTTACATAGCTTAAGTGGCAGAGCTTTGATTCTAACTCTGGCCTGACTGGCTCTTGATAATGTACTCTTAATTACTCAACAATACAACCTGCAATTTATATTGGGACCTCATTAATAACTCTCAGAAGACAATAATTATAGATCAAAATATGCACTTCCCTGAATATGAGGGGAAAGGGCATAAGCAGGAGAAAGAAGTGCAGATGCTACAAATTAGAATTTAGAATTTCAGGGACCTTGGAAATCATCTATTTTAAACTTTCAAAGTAAGATACCCTCTACCGTATACATTCTCAGGGCATCTAATCTCAGCTTGAAGAACACCCCACTTGACAGGCGAACCCATTTAATTTTTGGTCAGTCATCTCTCATTTTTGTTTTAATTACTCTCTGAGTCACAATCTGCCTCCCTCCAACTTGGCCCCAATTTTATATCAGTTTTTAAATATTCATTATCTTTAATCAGCCAGCATCTGCACACACTCAATGTATGTATTTTAAGTTGTAATTACCTAGGAATCAATTTATTTCCCTCTTCTTGAGGTTCAAATCAATAATCATTAACTGGAATCATTTCACTTAAAGCATCATTAAATTTACCAAATTAACTAATCAAGTAGGTGGAACCAACATAACAAACAAGCAATTTCACAAACAGTTCTGTGATAGCTGCATCCTGAATATTCATGTAAAACTGAATGTCAGACTGTTTAAATGGAAGCTAGGCACATAACAGTCATAGGGTTGCTTCATTATTTACCGTAACCAAGAGAGGATGCTATTATAAATTTCCATTTTATCCATGCGGAAACTAAGGCTAATGGAAGATCAATTCACTCCTACGTGTCTGGCTTCAAGTCCTAATTTTTCACCCCACAGTAGGTTGGATTCAAAATAAGATCAATACTGCCACTTCAACAGATGATAAAACTGAGGTCCTGATATGCTGAGCCCTACCTTCTCGACCGAGTGCTTGTCAAACTTTAATGCCCATATGAATCACCCGGGGATAATGTTAAACTGCTGTTTCTGATTCAGTAGATCTAGGCTAGGGTGTAAGATTTCACATTTCCAGCCAGCTATCAGGTAATGCTGATGTTGCTGGCCCATGGGCCACATTTTGAGGAAGCTAGTTCATTAGAGTCTTGAGATATAAAGTTGGTCCCAGAATGGCAACATCAGTGTGATCTGAGACCTTCTTAGAAATCCAAACTCTCTGGCCTTACTTAAGACCCACCGAATTAGAATATCTGGGCATGGGACCTGGAAATGCATGTTCTACCAATGCTTCAAGGTAATTCGTGTTCACACTAAAATTCGAGAAGCATTAACTTAGATTGTACACTGAATTAATATCAGAACAAGAAACTATGTTCTGAGCAGTGCTTTTTCCTATATACCAGGCTGTTTCTCCCAAAGCTGGAATTAGCTGCCCTAACTAAGCCATATTGGTCTACAAATGTTTCTCCCCAAAGATGTCCATGTGCTGGTTTAAAATATGTCAACAAATTCTTTGATACTCCTCCCTTCAATAAATGGAGCTTAGTTACCCTCTGCTTGAATGTTGACTGACTCATAACTAACAAGTAGAATGCAGCAGAAGTGATGATCTGTCACTTCCATTATTAAGATATAAAAAGACTGAAGCTTCCATCTTGGGCACATTATGTCTCCCAGAAACTAGCTGACACTTGTGAGGATATTAAGGAAGCCTATGGAGAGGCCCATGTGGTAGGGAACTGAAATCTCCAGACATCAGTCATTGAGGAATTGAGACCTTCCAAGAAACACATGGGTGAGCTTGAGAGCGACTGCTCCCCCAACCAAGCCTTCATATAAGACTCATGAGAGACCCCTGGGCCAGAATCAGCCAACTGAGCTGCTCCCAGACTCCTCACCTAGAGAAACTGTGAGAAAATAATTTTGTTTTAAGTTGCAAAATCTGGGGCAATTTGTTACACAGTAATAGAAAACTAATACAAACCCTCAACAATTGGTTTTCTTTGAAGTGATCATGACAATTGATAACTCTTAAAACTTTGTATATTTTGACTGTTTCTTGAAGAAGCAATCCATAGGACTTTCCCCCTCCTGATGCTTTTAGCCTTCACTTTTTACATCAATTGCCTCAAAAAACAACCATATTTTAAGAACGATTTAATATCTGGAAATAACACTATGACACTTGACATAAAGTAGGGGGTTAGGAAATTCTTGTTGGCTCACAAATCACAGAGTAATTGAATCAATCATTATTTTTAAAAAATGGCATCCAAGCCCCAAACAGCACATTCACTCCTCAATAAATGTGCAAGTCCTTCCAAGACTTAAGAGATGGGATTTCACCAGTTAAAATGGATTTCATGAAATAGGAAATACAAGTATTCAATTAATTTCAGAAGACTACAGACTTAAATTTAATATTTAATTTTAAAAATTGCTTTCTAATTCTGCTTCTGCAGTCTGACTTTGAGCTTCTCTGTGTTCAGTTTCCTAACCCTAAATGAAAGCACTGGGCTGTGATGAACTCCATAGTCCCCCACATCTCTAACATACCATCTGTTTCTATAGAAATGAACCTTTAATTTACACAGTGAAAAACAACTGCAATAACATCTCAATCTTAGCTCTAGTTAGCCCCCTAAAGGTGTACTTTGAACCTCTTATCCCTGAGGAATTAGTCAAATAAGGTTACAAGCTTTTTGCCTACTACTATCATCAAAGCAAAATTTATTATGCAAAACACCCCACCAAAGTTAAACAACTCTCTGCTACATTAATTAACGCATTTATGGTACTGAATACATTACCAGGATAGATCAGCACATTACCAGGCAATGATGAGAGAATTGCCTCTTGAGTCACCTACCCTGACTTCCTGTTGTCTAATAAGGAACAGTCAGAGAGGAATACAGTTGGACTGGGCTTAGAAGGAATGGTACTGCTGGAAACACCATGCTATTTTGGCCTTATAAAATTGAAAGGGAATTTTTAGATTGTCTCATTTTCTATTTTATTCTTGTCAGATGATCATTCAGATTCTGCTTAAATACTTCAAGTGTTATTGCCCTAAAGGTATCTTATTCCATGTTTTGTCATTTTTACCTGCTCAAAGATCCTGATGGTTTATATCTAAATACTGTTTCTCTGAAGGTTCCCATAATTGGGTAAAAAACACAAAAGATGACCACAGGCTGAGTTAAAGATAGTAAAAGGACAGGGGCTAGGACAAGCTTTGCCCTAGTCGTCTGGAAGACTGTGTAGTAGAAGCCAAAATGGGAGGCCAGCTAAGGAATATAGTTCTGATGACAATCCCAAGTGTAATCCTGCAAGGGGGTCACATCAGAGAAAGCACCCAAGACCTGGGAGATCTGGCTCATTCTAGATCTCATGGGTTGACAAGCTTCAGGGTCTCATGAGGTAAGGGAGTTAGCAAAAGTACTAGAAGGAAAGTTAAGCAAAGCTGACCCTAACTCAGTGGTTGTTTGCCTTCACTTGCCCCCCTCAAATTCTATATTGCTTGAAGGAACCATGGATATAGATAATATTACAAAAATGCTCAAGTGCCTGTAGGCGAAGCCTGCCATCGCTTAAGGCAGGGGCAGATTACAAGATTACTGATGATCTCTCTGAAGAACAATTTATTGAGTCAATGCTGTTCGATTCAAGGATATTACACTCATCAAATTAAATCTAGGAGGTTTCCTAAAATTATTTCTGTGTTTTACAAGGTTCATTCGCAGCCACTGCTTATAGTATGCATTGTCTCTTTTGTTCCAGTGATAAATGCATTCATGCTCTTTAATCAATTGTATGTAAACTTCACAGTATTAGATTATCATTGAGCCAGCTGAAGGTTTGAAATGATATAGGAGGTTTACCAGGAATTCAAAGTGAATTATCTTTTAGTTTTAAAGATACAGAAGGTACTGCTGCACAAAATTTACATTTTAATAATTCACTGCTTTCCCCCATGGCCTTAAGCTGGTCAAACAGTATAATTTTATTCTATACATACTTCTAGTATGTGTGTGTGTACATATATGAGTATACATGTGTGTAAATACTGTAGATAAATGTGTATAAATTTCCAGAGAGAAAGTAACATGAAGTAGGGCCATCTCTGCAATGTTTATTTACTCTCAACCTTCTCATATTTTGGATAGCTATCTAATATCTGCTTGAATGTTTCCAGAATGAGACAGTATATTCTAATTCCACAAATTTTCTTTCTAATCTTAAACTGAAGTTAGCCTACTGACGTTTGGGAGTCAGTCTCTCTCACAGCTCTATCATGACACCCATTAATCAACTCTTTTTTAAGCCAAATATCCCTAGTTTCTTCAACCTTATTTAAGAGGCATAGTATTGAAACCTGTCCAGTTACTCTTCTCTGAGACATTACCAATTTGTTTGGGTCCTTTTTAAATAAGAGCCCCTGAACTCAAAACGAAATACAATTACACTGGCTGCTCAGTGTAAAGAACCATCATCATCATTATCATCATCATCATCACTACCATTTATTGTCTCCCATGAACCCAGGCCTAAGGTAGACAGATCCTTTACAGAGTACATCTTTTATCATTCCTAGAGCCTTCTGTGGTTATCAGGAAATTACCACCATATTATTAATTCAGGTTTAATTTACAGTAAATTAAAGTCTTTATGATTTTTTTAATGAGAACTTTAGGAAGCCACAGATAACTTATTCTATTCATATTCAAGCATAGTATGTTTTAACCTAAAATAAAATTTTTTTATTTATATCTATAAAATGTCATCTCATTGGGGCAGCAGAATGTAACAGAAAGATCTGAGCTTTGGTGTGAAACACACCCGGGCCTTTGTTCCCCAGGATGGCTATGAACTGGCTGTGTGATTGGAGGTCAGTTCCTTGACCTTTCTGTGCCTCAAGTCCTTCATATATAAAAGGAGACAATAATGTTTACCCTTCTGGGTTATTGTGATGATTACAGGTAATATATAAGAAGTATGTGACATATAATTGGGGTTCAACAAATGATATTATACTTTCACTGTTGTTATTCTATGTCTAATAGAACATTTAGAAATACAACGTTATGAGTATCTGTAGGCAAAATATATCTGGATTTTGGCAGGGCATTTAACAAGATATAATATTCTCACATCTAAGATGTCAAAATGTGAGATGGAAGAATCAGGTAAATTCATAAGTTGTTTGCTAGTGGTAATAGACATCGAGAGTCTGTAGAGGTTAGGAGTTGGGTTCCGTATCCAGAATCATAACTGCCCTCCTTACTATGCCAAACAGTTGTAACACATTTGTTCTGGATTTTACTAAGAATCAATACATGTGAGATACTACTTTAGATTAAATAATCTAGGACAACTTGTAAGTTATCTAGTTGTACACTATGAACTCTAATCTCAGCCATGTCCTGCTGGACATTTGCGTTATTGATTTGGATATCAGCAGAGATAGAATACAGATGAAATTTGAAAAGATTCAAATCTTTGAGATCTTAGACATAATAACAACAATAACAATGATAAAAATATTAGACATAATAACAATAACAATGAAAGTATAATATCATTTGTTGAGCCCCAATTATATGTCACATACTTCTTATATATAACCTGTAATGATCACAATAACCTCTAAATAAACTCTAAATTCTTACTGAAATGTAATTCAGTCTTATGAGTCTTGTGAATCTACTATTACCTCTCCTTTTTTAAACTCTAATTTCTTAAATAGGACTTTGGTAGCCTGAATTTTATTTTCCAAAGACTTGGTTTCTTTATCTAATAAGTGGGGATAATAACATCTAATGAATTGGGTTGTTATAAGAAATACACTTAAAAATCCAAGTGCTGAACACAGGGCTTGGCACAAAAGGAATCAATAATAGCTGTTATTATGTAAATTTCACCCACAATAGATCTGTGAAGAAATTGATGATGCTAAGTTTTTCAACACTACATTCTTTATTAGTACCACTCTATTATACATGGAAGCAACACAATAATTGTTTGCTGAATCTTAATTCAGAGAAAGTTTTTATATTGTACCAGTGCAATTTAGCAGTAAATCCAAACATAAACTTCTCTTTTTTCAGAGATAAAAATGGAAGTTCTTTTAGTGAACTGCTAGTGAAGACGTACTCCCACTAAAGTTTTCCTATAAATACACTAAAAATACTTAGGTATGCTGATTTTTTCCTCTAGGCTTAGCATATTAGCCCTAAATAATCCTGCTTGGAAAGAGTAAATGAATAATTTTATCTCTAGTAAACTAGTCAGTATTGGAGCACTCTTTGTTTTATAATTTTCTTATAGATTGAATGAAATATTATTTCTGGTGTGCCTAGAATGAGAGTCCAGCAAAACTGTATTTTCAAACAATAGATACCTTTGAAAATATTAAAAAGTCCCTTTGCTAAATGAAGGAGGGTTTTAAATGAACTGGAGAAATTCACCCCAGATGCTTTAAATGTAAGTAAGACACCTTTAAATATCTGATAATTATTGAGAGCTAAAGTCTTTAAAAAACTGGGCTCAATTTTTAAAAAATAAGTTCCACTCAGAATGCACAAGTTTCAATTTCAAGGGTATTATCTACTTGCTATCAGATATGAAGATCTTGCATATCTGAAGTAGTGTCATATGCTAGGTTGAGACTAGCTCTAGTAAATGACCACAGCAGGAAAGAAGAACGCTTTCTGCAGTTACAAGATTGAGATTTTAATTTAAACTATCACACTGTGTCACTTTCAGAGTTTAAGGAGCGGTCATTTGCTATGGAGGGAAATCTTGCACAGGAAGACATTTAATATGCATAGAATTCCCTCAAAACTCTTAGGCTCTGTATCAGTATTTGATGGGAGTGTTATTTGACTTCAAAATGCCCTGTAAGAGACAGAAGATTTGCCTTCTCTCGCCCATCAACATAACTCCACTGCCAAGACATTCAATCTCATAGAAATCTTGCACGGAGTTTGTAATTTCCTGACATTTATTATTTCTGTTTATAAATTCTTAGATTTATAATAATTTAGATCATCTGCTTTATTTACCACTGTATAGAAAATTCTGCACATTTTCATTTGTAGTAAAGTTCCTTCACTTGTAGCAGATCAATCTTCCTCACAATTAGTCTACTCTAAAAGCTTGATGGTGCAGAGAGGAAGAGGATAGCTAATGCTTTGAATTCATTGTATGTGTCAGTTACCATACAAGGAGCTGCAGATCTTTTATGTCTTAGAATCCTCACATTCTCTATTAGGAGTATATTATCTCCATTTTACTGATGAGGAAACTGAGGCTCAGAGAGAGTAAGCAACTTGTCGAAAGACGCCAACCCAAGTGAGTGGAAGAGCTGAGATTCAATGCGTGATTCCTAACTTCAACTTATAGGCCTTTAAAATTGCAAGCTTTTTATTGTGTTAGAGAAGGCATCACCACAATAGGGTGTCTCAAGCTCCTTCAAATACCTCCTACTTTCTCTAAAACAGTCCCAGTTCTAATAAAAATCCATTTCACAAAGACCCGAAAGAAATTCATTTTTTTGTTCAGCAGTGCAATTTCATTCCTGATGCTGCTAGGAACTCTTAAGCAATCTAAACCTAACGAATGACTTTCAGTGGTGGCAGGAATCATGGGCAGGTGACAAGACAATAAGGGCCCTGGAGCTCTGTGATGACTGCTTTTCTCACCCTGAGAGCAAACAGTCTGTTAAAGCAACAGAAGCATCTGACATCATGGAGGGTCAAACTAGTCTCACCATCATGCTTTCATAGCACCTGGAGGATCTAACTCTTGATTTCAAAAAATAAACCAAATGATTTTTTGAGACACAGGGACCAACCATGTACTGGAATAAGGAGCTAAATATTTATTCTTTAACTTAAATATAAATACACATACCAAACATAAATGTTCTGTGAGTCTGATATAAATTTCCAAATCATTTCCTTACAGATATCTGAAAAACAATAATCCTTGCTAGGATAAAGTTTTCTTTGGGTTGACATTAATTTTTATACATGTCTGATTATTGCCAGTCATCTCTGAGGTCCCCATGCCATTTCTACTGTCTCAGGGACTTGCCTACTATTTTCAGAAAGGCCTTCAGCTTTGCTCAAAGTTGTCTTTTTTTAGTTCATCTGTTAAACACTCTGCTTCGCCATTTTTGGGCTCAACTCTGATGGTTCTTGTGTATTCCCTTCTGTTGCTCTCCTGCACTACAGTATAGAGGAGCCATTTTAAACTTCTTTTGTGGGAAAACTCACTTCCTGATAGGGGTTTGGGCTGAAATTGATGGGTAACTAGGCAGACACGTGGAGTTCTGTAAGAAACATGAATGTATTTTTCCAATCCAACCGCTTACTGTGGAGCCACATTGGCCTAACCATGGCAAAAAGCTCAGAAATCAAAGGCATTCTATTGTATAGGTTATTTGGTTGATAAAGAACTATGAAATTTTAAATGTTGGGTAAAGAGATTTGGGAGATTCTGGAGATATGAATGTGGGAAGTGAAAAGAAGAGGCTTTTCCTGTGCAGAAGTATGAATCCTGCACACTTACTATTCTATCCACTAAATCTTCTGTGCACATTTTGATAATTACCTCCTAGCTTTATATTAAAACAAAACTAAAGACATTGGAAACATTAATGACACATATAATATCTCAATTGCCCACTCAACTGAAATAGTTAAAAGCAAGGATTTAAATTTAGATAAATATTGCCTGATTAACTAACAAGACCTAAATTAGATTTAGACAATTTTTAATGTAATTAAGAGGATTCTTACTGAATTTGCTTTCTGAGCATTGATCAGGGCAGAAGAGTCCTGACATACTCAGCTGAAATGGCCACCTGATGTTGGTGAAAAATGAAGGTCTAACAAACACATCCCAAAAGAGTTATGTTGATAAAAGTAAAGGATTCTTGCCTTTCCTAGTAGTTCCTACATTATAAAAATGATATGACCAGTAGTAGTTTAGTCAATAGTATTGTACCATGTTCTTTCATTGTTTTGACAAATGTAAGATGTTAATATTAGGGGAAAATGGGTGAAAGGTATACCAGAACCGTATGCACTATCTTTGCAACTTTTCTATAAATCTAAAATTATTCCCAAATAAATGAGTTTTATTTTTTTTTAATCTATGAGTAGGAACTATTCCTTACCCATATTGTGTACTCAAAGATTAAGCCTTTTGTTTAGGACTACAAGGTACTCTGGGATCCAGCTTCTGCTGCCTTTTCAGCCCCATCTCCCATCAGTGCCTGATTGCCCTTGTCTCCTCGTCAATACATGCAGGTGCGGATTCTATGCCCTTCACTTTGTTGACATTTTAGACATGTCATCTCATTAAAAAATTTACATGAGCCTTATTATTAGCTACATTTTACAGATGAGGAAAGGAAGGCTCAGAGAGATTAGGTAACTTGCTCAGTGCCTCATATATTCAATAAAGCATTAACATGTGCACGTCTGTGTGAACTTCAAATCCTAGATTCGAAACTGTCCATCTTGAAATGGTAATGAACCAGTACACCTTAAAGTTGAATTTTTTAAATGGCATATATTTTGTATGAAAGATTATTCTAGATAATAATGACCTTTTACCATTTACACATATAACACTGGAATGAATTATCAAAGGACTGCTATCCAAACAATGAACCCAGACAGTCATTTGTTCTGGATGATTTAGACATTTATTATTCTCAAATAGTATGTAGAACTAAAAGCTTTCTCAAGTCACTGTGCCACCATACACTCATCAGGTTCTTATTTTAAGATTATAGCATTGACAGTGGTAACTGGCAACATGTTTAAGTGAAAAGAGCTGAGTTCAAACCTGGGCTCTGCCCTTAATTTGTAACAGACAGTTACCTTCTGTAGGCCTCACTCTCTTCATTTGTAGAATTAGGATAAGATCTTGAATCTTAAATGGATATGGGGGCGGGGGGGCGGTAAATGAGAACACACAGGTGAAATGTGTAGGGAGAAATTGGCATCTGGGAGGCTGAATTAAGTTTGCACCTGAGCTAGATTCTGATATTGATCAGTCATGCTGGTTTCTTCTTCCCCTTAGTATTCCTACAATGCAAGATACATAGCATTTTCTTTCCTAAATTTACCATGATGTATTGCCCCAAGGTGTAAAGACCTTGGGGAAAGCAAAATGGCATTTCAAAATCATGGCGTTGGTGTCGGGGAACCAATATTTTTGCAACTCAAATGGATTACAATTCTCTGCTTTTATCAAAACTGAAGAAGGATTTATCAGATCAGTGGGCCATTAAAACTACTTTCTTATGTTCATCACGTGGTTTTTGGCAAATAATTCAGAATGAGTTCAAAGAATTTACTGTCATTGTAATAACAGAACTGCTAGCCCATCTCTTTATTTATGTAAACAGTATTTCATAGTCCTTATATTTCTAAAATTTAAAAATAGGAAAAAAGTGATACATAAATATTTTGCTAACGTATATCTCAATCCTAACATTTAGTAATATTTAGCCTCGGGCTCATGATTAATAAGGGGAAAAAAACTTCATCCATCTTACAAAAAATTAACATTTCCAATAAATTATTCTTTTATATGTGTAATAATTATCTTTCATAATTTATAATATATTTATGATGTTCTGATAAATACTAAAATATTTATAAGAATAACTCAAACCTGGATAATTTTTAATCACAGAAAAAAACACAATCTGCATTTTTTGTTGTTTTAGAGACATAAAATAGATTAAAAATAAAAATATACTACATTAAGATAAAATTTTGTGAAAGATGTAGAATGGAAATACAAACTCAAGAAGAAATGGAGCAATGTTAATTTTATGGATATTAATAAAAATTTGTACTTGTATTTTTAAATGCCTCAACGCTGTATATCAAATCACTATAGTTTTTAGATTTCACTGCTTAACATTTAAATCAATGATGTTCTGGTTTATTTTAAAATATAAATAAAATATAACAGAAATTACATCCTTTGTAACTATTCAAACTTATAATTAAATATTTCAGAGAACAACATAAAAGTGTTCAAAGATGTGCATGTATGTATCGTGTGTGTGTGAGTGTATGTAATTCTTTTAGGGTATATGTGACCAAGAGTTTGAAGACAAATGAGATAGTGTTAGGTTGGTGCAGTATGTTGGTTTTAAGTAAACTAATTCTGGGGCAATTTGGAAGAGTAAAGATTCATGAGCCAATAGGAGAAGGACCCTGAGGCTAGAAACTGAATCCAACTTACTTGCTTTTATATCCCTTGAATAATGCCTAGCACATAGTAGGTACTCAATAAATAAGTCTTGAATGAATGAACAATTTATAGTAGAGTCCAAGTTAATCCACACTGTTTTAGCTTTAGTCAAAGGACATAGTTCTCCTACATCTTTCTCTGCTGATTTCTTCTTCCAAAGAAATTAAAACTTTAGCTAACCTTCACAACCATGGTATAGCCTGCTTTTTCAATTCTTCTTTTGCAAGGCATTCACATTTACATTTTTAAGTGTATGCTATAATAGTAACAGATGAATCTTGCACTGTGAGCATAATAACTTTTGGATTAACTATAAACTTTTCTTCCTGAAAGCAATTCTCTGCCTGCTTTAAACTGACACACAATTAAAACTCTACTTCCTCCTTGGTTGTTTCCTCAATTTATCTTAATTAGCATCTAAAGTTTCCAGGTGCATAGCAACTATATGTATATTATGCAACAAATTAGCAATATCTTCATTCTCTTAACCGTAAGAGAGTTACTTCCCTAAACTTAAACAAAGTTCACAAAACCCGACTAAATGAAGTTCACTTTACACTTGTAAGAAAGACTTTTTTTTAATGTAAAGAGTCTAAAATCTATGTAATACCAAGACTGTTTATTGAAAGCACTAAGGGAAAGGAAGGCTAAGATCTGAATTGCAGTACTACTGGAAAAACCTAAAGACAGCCTCTAGGCGCTTCAGGGCATAACATCTCAAAGAAACATTCCATTTTATTTCTTTATATCAGGCACCTGCCTGATGTTATCATGAAAAGAAAATTTTTTATTTATATCTAAGATTTTCTGTCAAACTGCCATTTTAACAATTTGACTCATTTTCTTTCTGATTGCATGATTATTTGTAACTTAACATCCGGTATTCAATTTGACTCAATTCAACTTAATTATTGAGTGCTTTTGACACTAGGCCCTGTCTAAGGATTAAGTACACAAAGAGTCATAAACACTTCCCTCCAGGAAGATCTGCTATTCCGCTCTCACCCTCAATTCTCTTAGCCTCGCATGTTTTTAAGACCTGGTTGCTGTGTCATCATTTTTCTGGAAATTACTTTCTGACTATTCACACGCCCACAGCTTTCAAAGGTTAAGTGCCCCATCTCATGTCACCACAGCAAGACAGGACTCATTTTATTTATTTGTGTATCCCCAGGGTCTGGCAAATTGTAAGTACATAATAAACATCCTCTAAATTATTTCATTTTAATAATGATTGTGGGAGTGGGTAAAATAATAGGTGAATGTCCAAAGCATAAACTAAGGCAGTTCTCTAAGATAACTAAGATAATTAAAGCTATAACTCATTTTATCAGGGGAGCTTTATAGCTCTCAGTCAAACCCTACCTCACCAGCCCTTGGATCCGGATCTCAAGGAAACAAATGCACACTTGGGACAATGGTTTTAATAAACAAAGCCATCTGATACAAAGTAAATTCAAATTCTAACCTTAATCAAATTCTAATCATACTAAGAACACCAACAGAGTGTTCTCCTGCTTTGTATAGTGCTTTAATTCAGCAGTTTTCAAAGAATGGCCATGGACTCCTGGGGGGTCCTGAAGACTCTTTCAGAGGCTCCACAATATTGAAATTATTTTCATAATATTACTAAGTGTTTTTCCACTATATGGACACTTGCACTGATGGTACAAAAGCAGTGGTTGGTAAAACTGCTAGGGCATTAATATGAATCAAGACAGTAGAAGAAACTGGAAAAGTCTGGTTTTTCTGCCACCATATACTTGTAATAAAAATTTTAAAGAAAATTCCAGTCTTATTCATATCAACCCTCCTTTTCAAAACACATCTTTTAAATATTCTGTATAACGAAATGGCAGGTACTCATAAGGCACTTTGCTGCATACCGAAGTAGGGTAGTTATCTCTGGGAACAGCACCTGTGAGATTGAATTGTGAGATGAACTAGCCACATTTTTCATGGCAGTGCAACTTTATTTGAAAGAATGACCAATATACAAATGATGGTTATTCAGACTTGGATATTTAGTTGGTATTTTCTCCAAGTTTAACAAAGTGACTCTATCATTTCAAAGAAAACAACTGACCATATTTTATGCCAATAATAAAACTTGAGATTAAAAGAAAAAAATAAATTTGGAAAACTTTTATCCACTGCTAAGAACTTAACAATTTCTCAATACTTAAATACTATTCTAATGAGATCAATGGTGATATTAACAAATGAGATATTTGAACATATATAACAAAATATGTCAACACTTGGAAAATCTCCACAACTCAGTGAACAAATATTTTCCAAATGATGAATGGATGGAGTTACAAAAGCACTCAAGGATAAATATTCATTCAAAGTACAAAACTGGCCAATGGATTTAATGTCAAAGAGCACAAAACTTCCATTTCTATGCCTATCAGATGCTATATTGCAACTAACCTTTTAGAAGCTGCCATTTGTATCCTTTCATTATAGAAAACTTGTTGTCTAATTTCAGATTTATAGAATTAGTAAAAATCATTTGCCTTTGGTGTGAATTCATAATACACAATGAAGAATATAAAGATAGTTTGTGCTTTATCTCTTTAAAAATCTGTGGCTAATGATATTAAGATCTTCTCTTTATCTACAGTAAGCAAGACAGAGTGGTATTGGTGGAGGGATAGACGCATAGGACAATGAAACAGAATACTCAGAAACAGAGCTACACAAATACGTCCAACAAATTTTTGACAGAAATGCAAAGGCAATTCAATGGAGGAAGGATGGTCTTTTTGACAAATGATGCTGAAGTAAGTAGACATCCATAAGCATAAAAATGAACCTCAACCTAAACCTCATTCCTTATTCAGAAACTAATTCAATAGGTAAGAGGCTTACACGTGAAACACAAAACTATAAAACTTTTAGGCAACAAACCACAAACATAGGAGAAAACCTTCATTATCTAGGGCTAGACAAAGAGCTCTTAGACTTGACACCAAACAAATGATCCATAAAATGAAAATTGATAAATAGGATTTCATCAAAATGAAAAGCTTTGGTTTTGTAAAAGCCCATGTGAAAGAAATAAAGAGAAAATCTATAGACTGGGAGAAAGTATTTGCAAACCATACCTGACAAAGCACTAGTATCTATAATACATACAGAATTTTCAAAACTGAATGGTAAAAAATAATAATACTAATGCAATTAGAAAATGGGCAAAGGAATTTCACTGAAGAGCATATGCAGATGAAAAGGTGTTCAGTACCATTAGTTACAGGGAAATGTAAATTCAAACCATAATGTGTTATCACTGCACAACTATCAGGATGTCTAAAATAAAAAATAACAACCCCAATCATTCATACATTGCTAGTGGGAATTTGAAACAATAGCTTTGCAAGATGTAACCATTGGTGGAAATGGTGGAAAGGATACAGAATTTTTGTTTGTATTATTTTTTACAATGACATGTGAATTAATATTTATCACAAAATAAAGAGTTTAATTTTTTAAATCTATGGGGAAGTAATACTCTTCAAAAATATGGTAAGGTCATAAAAACAAGAAAATACTGAGAAACATCAAACACAGGAGGTATCAACACTCCTAAACCCTAGTAAATGCAACATAATATCCTGAATTGGATCCTCAAATGGGGAAAAGAAAGGGCATTTGTGGAAAAACAGTTGCAATCCAAATAAAGACTGTCATTTAGTTAACAATATTAAACCCAAGTAAATTTCTTGCTTTTGACAAATGTACCAGGAATATGTAAAATGTTAACATTAGGGGAGGCTGGGTAAAGGGTATGTGGGAACCATCTTTGCATCAGTTCTACAAAATTAAAATTATCCCCCAAAAAGATTTTAACAAAAATCTATGGTTTGGGATTCCCTGGTGGTGCAGTGGTCGAGAGTCCACCTGCCAATGCAGGGGACACGGGTTCGTGCCCCGGTCCGGGAAGATCCCACATGCCATGGAGCGGCTAGGCCCGTGAGCCATGGCTGCTGAGCCTGAGCGTCTGGAGCCTGTGCTACGCAACGGGAGAGGCCACAACAGTAAGAGGCCCGTGTACCGCAAAAAAAAAAAAAATCTATGGTTAAGAGTTGTCCCCTATTTGGGGTCTTCTGTGTTTCCATACAAATTGTAAATTTTTTAATTCAAATTCTGTGAAAAATGCTGTTGGTAATATGATGGGGATTGCATTGAATCTGTAGATTGCCTTGGGTAGTAGAGTCATTTTGACAATATTGATTCTTCCAATCCAAGAACATGGTATATCTCTCCATCTGTTTGTGTCATCTTTGATTTCTTTCATCAGTATCTCATAGTTTTCTGAGTACAGGACTTTTGCCTCCTTAGGTAGGTTTATTCCTAGATATTTCATTCTTTTTGATATGATGGTAAATGAGATTGTTTCCTTAATTTCTCTTTCTGATATTTCACTGTTAGTGTATGGGAATGCAAGAGATTTCTGTGTATTAATTTTGTATCCTGCAACTTTACCAAATTCATTATGAGCTCTATTAGTTTTCTGGTAGCATCTTTAGGATTTTCTATATATATAATATCATATCATCTGCAAACAGTGACAGTTTTACTTTTTCTTTTCCAATGTGGATTCCATTTATTTTTCTTTGATTACCATGGCTAGGACTTCTGAAACTATGTTGAATAAAAGTGGAGAGAGTAGACATCCTTGTCTTGTTCCTAATCTTAGAGAAAATGCTTTCAGATTTTCACCATTGGGAACAATGTTTGCTGTGGGTTTGTCATATACAACCTTTATTATATTGAGGTATGTTCCCTCTATGCCCATTTTCTGGAGAGTTTTTTTAATCACAAATATCTAAAGCAATCTTGAGAAAGAAAAATGGAGCTGGAGGAATCAGGGGCCCTTCAGACTATACTACAAAGCTACAGTAATAAAAACAGTATGGTACTGGCACAAAAACAGAAATATAGATCAATGGAGCAGGATAGAAAGTCCAGAGATAAACCCACAGACCTATGGTCACCTAGTCTATGACAAAGGAGGCAAGAATATACAATGGAGAAAAGACAGTTTCTTCAATAAGTGGTACTGGGAAAATTGGACAGCTACATGCAAAAGAATGAAATCAGAACATTCTCTAACACCATACACAAAAGTAAACTCAAAATGGATTAAAGACCTAAATGTAAGACTGGATACTATAAAACTCTTAGGGGAAAACATAGGTAGAAAACTCTTTGACATAAATCACAGCAAGCTTTTTTTGATTCACCTCCTAGAGTAATGACAATAAAAACAAACATAAACAAGTGGGACCTAATTAAACTTAAAAGCTTTTGCACAGCAATGGAAACCATAAACAAAATGAAAAGACCACCCACAGAATGGGGGAAAATATTTGCAAATGAAGCAACCAACAAGGGATTAATCTCCAAAATATACAAACAGCTCATGCAGCTCAATATCAAAAAAACAAACCAATCAAAAAATGGGCAGAAGACCTAAATAAACATTTCTACAAAGAAGACATACAGATGGTCAAGAAACACATGAAAAGATGCTCAACATCACTAATTATTAGAGAAATGCAAATCAAAAGTGCAATGAGGTATCACCTCACACTGGTCAGAATGGCCATCATCAAAAAATCTACAAACAATAAATGCTGGAGAGGGTGTGGAGGAAAGGGAACCCTCTTACACTGTTGGTGGGAATGTAAATTGGTACAGCCACTGTGGAGAACAGTACAGAGCTTCCTTAAAAAACTAAAAATAGAGCTACTATATGATCCAGCAATCCCACTCCTGGGTAAATATTCAGAGAAAACCATAATTTGAAACGATACATGTACCCCAATGTTCACTACAGCACTATTTACAATAGCCAGGACGTGGAAGCAACGTAAAGTCCATCAATGGAGGAATGGATAAAGAAGATGTGGTACATATATACAATGGAATATTACTCAGCCATAAAAAAAGAATGAAATAATTCCATCTGCAGTGACATGGATGGACCTAGAGATTGTCATACCGAGTGAAGTATGTCAGACAGAGAAAGACAAATATATGACATTGCTTATATGTGGAATCTAAAAAAGATGGTACAAATGAACCTATTTGCAAAAGAGAAATAGAGTCACAGATTTAGAAAACAAACTTATGGTTACCAAGGAGGAAAGAGGGGGAGGGATAAACTGGGAGATTGGGATTGATGTATACGAACTACTACACATAAAATAGATAACTAGTAAGAACCTACTGTACAGCACAGGGAACTCTATAATGACCTATATGGGAAAAGAATCTAAAAAAGAGTGGATATATGTATATGTATAACCAATTCACTTTGCTATACAGCAGAAATTAGCACAACATTGTAAATCAACTATACACCAATAAAAATTAATTAAAAATAAAAAAGAGTTGTCCCCTACCCATTGTTTCCAGTCAAATACTAAGTATTTTATCTAGGCATACAAGGTACTCTGTGATTTAGCACCTGTCTCCCTTCCAAAGTCATCTCCAGCAGTTGGTTTGCTGCCCTTGAACCTTTATCAGTACAGAATGCCTTGCAGTTCCTCAAATGTGTTTTGCTGGGTCAACCCTTTTATGCCTTTATACAGACTAGTCACTCTGTCAAGAGTGATCTTCTGTTCTTCTTGTTCTTTACACTTGATGAAACCTAGTTACCTTTAAACACCCAGCTCAGACAAAATCTTTTTCATAAATTAGTCCTTGACCATGTTCACAGCAGTGCTGATGACTCTTTAGCTTCTTTACCTTACACAGAAACAATACTATACTCTTACATGACTAATGATTTGTTACCATGGTTTACTTCTCCACAAAACTGTGATGAAGCAGTTAAGTAGTATAGGGGGAAAAGCATAGGTTCTGGATTAAAATACACCTAGGTTTGAGTTTCTCCTTCACACATATTTTAACTCTGTCACCTGAGGTATGACACTTGTCTCTGAACTGCCATTTCTTCTTCTATTAGAAAAAAGGACTATTATCCTTACTTTATAGATTTGCTACGAAATTAAATGAGAGAAAATACTTAAAGCGCCTGTAAGATGACTGACACAAAAATTCAATTATATTACTATTAATTTCTATTGTTACTTTTAAATTACTGTCACTATTATATATTTTTATAATGTCTAAGTGTTGCTAGAAAAATAATTTTGACATTGTACATCCTCTGAAAGGGTCGTCAGGACCCCTCCAGGTGTCCATGACCATTATATAAAATAGGAAATTATATAAAACAAGAAAACACTCTGCTGGTGTTCTTGGTGTGATTAGGATTTGATTAGGATTAGAATTTGAATTTACGTTATGTCATAAGGCTTTGTTTATTACTCCAGTGTTCCAGGTGTACATTAGGTTCCATAGGAGCAAGATAAAAGGACTGGCAAGGTAGTGTTCAACTGAGAGCCATGAAGCTCCCCAGCTGCGATGAGTTATGACTTAAGTTATCTTAATTATCCTGGGAAATGCTTCACCAATAACTTGCCTCTTAATAATACTCAGAACATTGACCTATTTTTTCATTTATTCCCATAACCATTATTAAAATTAAATCATGTAAAGGATGTTTATTATGTATCTATAACTTGCCAGACTATGGAGATACAGAAATGAACAAAACTAATCCTGTCTAGATGTAGAGCACCTAAACTTTGAGATTTGTGGGTATGAGGATAGTCAAAATTTCCCAGAAAAATGATGACACTACAATCAAGATTTTCAAAACTTGGAGAGGTTTGAGAGTGAGAGTGGAATGACAGGTCTTTAAGCAGAGAGAATAGGAAACAACTGACACCTACATGGGAAAGGACCTAAAACAGGAGAACCAAGAAATGGTTGGACAGAGCAAAGGCTATGTATGAACATGTGACTTAAAATAAGGTCAGGGAAGTATATAGTGCAAAGTATGGAAGGGGTGTGTAGGCTACATGTTGTAAAAGATGTTTAATGCATTACTATTGTAGGACATAGTTCAGACAGAGACGATTTAACCTCAGGACTGGCTTGGTTTAAAACTATGATGGCTACTGAAATATCAAGATGAACAGGGTGCAAATCATTTGGCATTTTCTAAACACAGTTCTCATTTCTAATAATATGATTGAAGAATAGTTTATAAGCTGTACCAATATGGGAAGGGTACCCAGCAAGTCCTAGATCTTGAAATTCCAAATGATAAACATGTACAAATGCACGAGTTATCATAAACTGGAGCCTTGGGCATGGAATTGGGAGAAAATATATGATTGCTTTCTTCACCCGAATTTCTTCATCCAGAGACATTCTAGAAATTGACATCTACCTCAGACATGGTCTTTAAAACCAAAGACAGAGAAAACAAAAACAAACCTCACAGATCAGAGGGACAATCATATGTAGTTGTTAGAGTAAACATACACTTGTTGAGAACTTATAGCCTCGCATTTTTCAGGGAAATTTTAATTATCATTCAATTTATTAGCTTCACAGCTCAATTCAGCATGAAAAACCCTGTGGGAGAGTCTTACTACAAAATGGCCTATTTTCTATGCACAAAATTTGATTACAGCTATGTCTTTGTCTCTGAAGTCCAAGAGAAAAGCTATCTCCATTTGGCTATCTCCATTTGGAAAAAATATTCATCTTCAAAAACAAAAAGAAAAATGCTGATGAACTTCCAAAGGACTCTTTTGAGCGCCTCTGAAGAGACAAAATGATGGTACTTGGTGCACCTGGGCTTCAGAAACCATTCAGGATAGCTCAAGTTGAAACGACACACCCTTCACACACAGAAACACACATAGACACATACGCTCAAACATCTCGTGAGACTGGAACTAATTACTGAACAAATGTGAATGGTAATGGATTCAAAATGCCATAAACACGTGCTAACTCTCTATTTCTCTTTGCACTTGAAGACGAAAATAATAAAAGGAAACCTCAACCTTTTTCAAAAATCTGAATCTTCCCCCTTATCTCTCCTCACTTGCTCTATTTGTCTATTTCAAGCTATCTGGGGCGTGTCCGACACGTAACAGAAGCTGTATCAGGACAGGGGCTATACTGGGATATGTGGAATGTCAAAAACTGAGAGAGTGGTCACAGGCTACACAAGAAAGTAACGATGCTAGAAGCCAGGAAAGAATCCACATGGTATCACATGGTATCAAACCAAAGGGTGCCAGAGACAGATATTAAAGCTGGGGTCTGAAGCCAAGAGTCAGGGCCAGGATGAAGGAAACAAATGCTATTGAGATGGAAGCACAGGACAATGGGAAGAAGGGTAAGTGTTAGAATCTAGTGGAACTGTCCAGTAGAGTTGCTATGGTTTAAACACTGCATTTATGAATGAGTGGTGTATGGCTTAAAGTTGTGACTTGCAACTTCATTGACCCATGTAAGAAACATATTTTACATCATGTCCATGGTGTGTTTGTGTGTGTGCACACGTGTCCATGGTGTGTGTGTGTATTTAGAACAAAAAATTATGAAATATATTTATTTTTATTCCATTTAATGAACTCTGATATTTCTATGCTGTTCTATTCTATACTTTTTTGGTTCATTAAAAAATTCTGGTTTTGTTCACAAAATAGTTTCCAAACCCACTAATGGGCTTCACCTAGCATATCCACTGGCTAAAAGAAATAAAAGCAAATTGAATATCCAAATGTAGGAAAGAAACGTGGTTTTCTAGAGGAAAAAGAGGAAATACAGTAGATGAAGGGTATATTATTATATTTGTATATTCTTTTAGAATGTAAAATTTAAAATTGGCCTTAGGGATTTTCTAATTACAGCCTTGATTTGACAGATGAAAAAAAAGTCACCAAATGAAGTCAACTGTCCAAGTTCTCATGGACAGAACTGTATGGCAGAGCTGTATTTAAAACTCAAACTGACTGTCTTCTGGGACTCTTTCCACTTTAGGTATATACACATGTTTGTCTAAGAAGTTTCAAAGAGAAGCAAGGAAGGATGAATTGGAATTACATTTAAAAGGCCACAGAATTCCAAGTTAAAGCATGCTGAACTCAATCTTGTGGGTAATAATAAGGCATTAACAGTTATTTTCAGGGAAATCATATGAAAATTTTTGTGTTTATAAGATACATGTGGCAATTTCATGTGGGTGGACTGAAAGAGCAATGAGACAGAAAGACCCATTAGGCAATTATAGTATTGCAGGAACAAAAGATTAGGGACCTGGGTTACACTGATTGACAGAAGTAGGATGGTAAGGGAAAACAATGATGACAGAGCATCATGAAGAAAGAATCTGCAAAACTTGATTGGTAATGAGGTACAAAGGCTGAGGGAGAGCGTAGAATTAGTTCTGACTGATATTTCAAGTTTTGATGGCAGGGATAAAGTGGTATCTTTGACATTAAAGTTGGAATCAGGAAAAGAAACATGTTTTTAATAAAAAGAAATGATTGGTTAAGCCTTAAGATGTGCAGATTTAGGGGTGATGATAGATATCTAGTGTATATGCCATTTTAACAGCTTTCTTGAGTTACAATTGATAGAAAAATACTTAAAAGTATATAATATTTTATACACTTTTAAAATAAAAGTGTAAAATAGTAAAGTGTAAAATATTTAAAGTGTATAATTTGATGAGTTTGGGCATATGCAAAACCTGTGATACCATTGCCACAGTCAATGTAATGGACATACCCAATACTTCCCAGAGTTTCCTTATGTCCCTTTTGTTTTTGTTTGTCTGTTTATTGCAGTAAGAGCACTTAACATGAGACCTACCCTTTAAACAAAATTTGAAGTACACAATATAATACTGTTAGTTACAGGTATCATGTTGTACAGCAGACTGCAGAATTTATTCATCTTGCATAACTGAAACTTTATACCCACTGAACAACAACTCCCCATTTCTTCCAACCCCAAGCCCCTGGAAACCACTCACAGAAGCAGAAATTCTCTGCTTCTGTGAGTCTGACTATTTTAGATATATAATATAAGTAGATTTATGCAGTATTTGTCCTTCTGTGACTTAGATCATGTCCTCCAGGTTTATCCATGTTTTCATAATGTATATGTCTTTTAAGTGAGAGCCTAGAAATGGCATGGGTTTGAACACTTGAGAGGCATTAAAATGGATAAGATCTCTTTGAGAATAAATATTTTGAAACAAACCGAGCACACCAACTGAACCAGGGCAAACACTTGCAACCAGAGTTCAAAGGCAGGGCCTATATGATCAGAGAAGTTCAGATTATTTAATTACCTTTTTTCAAGCACCTAATATATTCTAGAGATTATACTAAATACTAGGGCCAAAAAATAGTGAAAGATGAAGTAGAGTATCAGAAATAACAGAATAATGTTTCATAGCCACCACATAAAGGAAGAGTTTCAAGAAGAGAATTAGCACACAAAGTTAAAAGTTTCAGATGGTGCCTTCCCATAGATCATATAATTTATTGTCTTACCAGTTATGAGAACACAAATCTCAATTCTTAATTTCGCCCATTTTCATCTTCCCAGTCAAATGAGATTCTTCACTTTACACGTGAACTTGTATAGCATTACAAAGATTTATATTTTCCTAAATGATTCAAACTGTCAAAATTTTCAAAACCAAGTCCCAACTTTTGCTTCTGGAAAGATGGAACAGATGCACTTTTTCTTACTTATCTCACTAGGTAAAACTCAAACCTTAGGAATCATATAAAAAACAAATACAAAAAAGCACCTTAAAAGTAGAGAGAGGAAGAAGGATTTGCTGTGGACATCAGGACTTAAGTAAGAACATGGTGGTGAGTTCCCTGGGTTTTCTTTTTGCCTCATGTATCCCAGATTTGGATCTGAAGAAGGTGGAAACCTAGAAATGCCAGTGGGCACAGTCAAAAAAGCCTTAACAAAAGCCTTCTCTCTCTAGCCCTTGGACCAGAAAAGGGGTAGCCTGACAAAACAGAAAAATTTTAGATGATAATCACTCTACTCCATGCAAAAATCTACAGCAAATACTGCTCCCCACTCCCCCATCTATGCTAGCAAAGGCCATGTGAAAGACTACACCTCCACCCCTGCCAAGCTGTAAGGAGGGACCTAATCCCCCTGTCATCCATGTCATTGGAGTGGAGTCCTGGAAAGAGACAAGAAAGAGAGCGGAGCAGAAAAAGTACTGAAATAAATAATGGTTTAAAACTTCCCAAATTTGGCAAGAAACTAAGTGTACAGATTCAAGAAGCTTACACGTCAAAAAGAGATTCATGGTCTCCATTTACAGGAAAACTCATTGGAGCAAAATCCAAACATTATAAAGCCAATGACATTCATTTCAATGAAACCTGGAAAATAAAGACAAAAACTCTTAAAAGCTAAAAGGGCAACTCACCTAAGAAGAAAAAGTAATCTGATCAGTAGATTTCTTATCAGAAACCAAGGAGGCCAGAAAGAAGTAAAAAAATATTTTTCAAGGGCTGAAAGAAAAGAACTCTGAACCCAAAACAAAGAAAATTATGAGAGAGAGAGAGCAGAACATTATATAATAATAAAGAGGGCAATCCAATCCTAAATACATATGCAACAAACAGTAAAGCTACTAATTATGTAAAGCAAGAACTGACAGAATTGAAAGGAGAGTTCGACATATCCACAATTTTAGTGGGACACTTCAACACCCCTTTCTGAGCAATTGATAAAGCAACCAGACAGAAAAGCTGTAAGGATAGAGAAGAAATTAACACCACCATCAGTGAACATATCAAACATCTAATGAACATTTATAAAACATTCCACTCAACAACAGCAGAATAAAACTTTTCTTTTTTCAAGTGCCCTTGGAACATATACCAGGATAGACCTTATTCTGGTCCATAAAACAAACCTCAACAAACATAAAGGACTTGAAATCATGAACAGTTTATTATTCGATTATAAAGAAATCAAGCTAGAAATCAATAACAGAAAGAAAACAGGAAAATCTTCAAACACTTAGACACCAAATAACACACTTTTAAATAATCTAAGGGCCAAAAAGCAGTCTGAAGAGAAATTAAAAATACATTGAAAAATCAAATAGAAAATACAGCAAATCAAAATTTGTGGGACACAGCTAATGGAGTGCTGAGAAATGTATAGCACTTCAATGCTTATATTAGAAAAGCAGAAAAGTCTCAAATCAATCATGTAAACCCCTACGTTAAGAAGAAAAAGAAGTATAAAGTAAATCCAAAGCAAGCAAAAGGAAGAAAATAATAAAATAACAGCAAAAATCAATGAAATTGAAAACAGAAAAATCGAGACAATCAATGCAACAAAGAACTAGTTCTTTTAAAATAATCAATAAAATTGACAAATCTCTAAGAAGGCTGATAAAAAGAGATGATGCAAGTTATCAATACCATAAATGATATATGGGATATCAACACAAAACCTGAATACATCAAAGGGTCATAAAGGAATACTATGAACAACTTTTTAAACATAAATTTAACAACTTAGATGAATCAATTCCTCAAAAAACACAAAAAAACCACAACTCAACCAACTGGAGGTAGATAATTCGAATACTCTATTAAAGACACTGAAGACATAATTTAAAATTTCAAAAAAAGAAATCTCCAGGTTCAGATGGTTTCATTAAAGAATTCTACCAAACATTTAAGGAAGAATTAAAACACAGTCTAGGGCTTCCCTGGTGGCGCAGTGGTTGAGAGTCCGCCTGCCGATGCAGGGGACACGGGTTCGTGCCCTGGTCCGGGAAGATCCCACATGCCGCAGAGCGGCTAGGCCTGTGAGCCATGGCCGCTGAGTCTGCGCGTCTGGAGCCTGTGCTCCGCAACGGGAGAGGCCACAACAGTGAGAGGCCCGCGTACCGCAAGGGAAAACAAACAAACAAACAAAAAAAAAACACAGTCTACACAATTTCTTCCAGAAAAGAGACGAGGAGGAAACCCTTCCCAATTTGCTTTATGAATCTGGTAATCTATGAATCTGTGATACCCAAGCCAGAGAAAGTATTCCTCTGATACCAAAACCAGTGCCGAAATTAAAAAGAAAAGAAAAAAAAACCACTAAAGACTAATATCCCTCATAAATATACACAAAAAAATGTTTAAACAAAATATTAGCATATAGAGTTCAGCAATATATAAAAAGAATGAAAGACCATGACCAAATGGTGTTTATTCCAGGGATGCAAAGCTGGTACAGTATTTGAAAATCAATCAATGTAATATGCCATTTGACATGATCATATCAACCAATGCAGAAAGATCATTTGGCAAAATTCAACATCAATTCATTAAAAAAAAATACTCTCTGGAATACAGGGGAATTTCCTCATCTTGATAAAGATATAACAGCTAATGTTATACTTAATGGTGGAAGACTGAATGCTTTCCTCTAAGACTGGGCACAAAGTAAAATGTCCAATCTTCCCATTCTTACTCAACATAGAGTTAGATGCTCTAACCAATGCAATAGGCAATAAAAAGTAAATAAAAGGTAGAAAGATTGAAAAGGAATAAATAAAATTATTCCTATTTGAAGATGACGATTGTCTAAATAGAAAATCCCAAGGAATCTAAAAGCATACGCCTAAACTATTAAGAGCGTTTAGCAAGGCTACAGGATATAAGATAAACATAAAAAATCAATTGGATTTTTATATACTAGCAACGAACATGTGGATACAAAAAGTAAAAATGCTACATCATTTATAATCGCTCAAAAAATGATGTACTTAGGTATATATCTAACAAAACGTACAAATTTTTGTAGATGCAGGCAAGATAATTCTAAAATTTATATTGAAAAGTAAAGGAACTAGAATAGCTAAAACAATTTTGGAGAGGAAGAATAAAATCAGTCTACCTGGTTTCAAGATCTATTATACAGTTACAGTAATCAACAACGTTTGGTACTGGCAGAGGGATAAACCCATAGATCAATGGAACAGAAAAGAGAACTCAGAAATAAACCCACACAAACACAAATATGCCAACTGATTTGTGAGAAAGGGGTAGAGCAATTAAATGAAGGAAATAGAGCTTTTTCAACAAATGATGCTGGAGTAAGTCATCACCCATAGGTCAAAAAGGAGGAGGAGGAGGGGCAAGAGGAAGAACTTCCACCTAAACCCCACACCTCGCACAAAAATAATTCTAGATGGATCATGAAGTTAAAGTAAAACCTGAGGGCTTCCCTGGTGGCGCAGTGGTTGAGAGTCCGCCTGCCGATGCAGGGGATGAGGGTTCGTGCCCCGGTCCGGGAAGATCCCACATGCCGCGGAGTGGCTGGGCCCGTGAGCCATGGCCGCTCCCGTCCGGAGCGTGTGCTCCGCAACGGGAGAGGCCACAACAGTGGGAGGCCCGCGTACCGTAAAAAACAATAATAGTAAATAAATAAATAAAGTAAAACCTGAAACTACAAACATTTAGAAAAAAAAAAAAGGAAAAATTTTTCATGCTTAGTGTTAGGCAAAAAGTGCTTAAATTTGAAACGGAAAGCATTAAAGGAAACATTGCTAAATGGGACTTCATCAAATTAAAAACTCTTCTCTTCACAAGACCCTCCTAAAAGGGTTTTTTAAAAAGGACAGCTATAGGCTGGAGAAAATATTTGTAAACCACACAGCCAACAAAAGAATACTCTCTAGAAGATATAAAGAACTCTCTAAACTCAACAGTCTAAATAAATAACTAAATATTCCAGTTAGAATATGGGTAGGGCTTCCCTGGTGGCGCAGTGGTTGAGAGTCCGCCTGCTAATGCAGGGGACACGGGTTCGGGCCCTGGTCTGGGAGGATCCCACATGCCGCGGAGCAACTAAGCCCGCGCGCCACAACTACTGAGCCCGCGCGTCTGGAGCTTGTGCTCTGTAACGGGAGAGGCCATGATAGTGAGAGGCTCGCGCACCGCGATGAAGAGTGGCCCCCGCTTGCCACAACTAGAGAAAGCCCTCGCACAGAAACCAAGACCCAACACAGCAAAAATTAATTAATTAATTAATAAAAGGTGTTGTTATAAAAAAAAAGACCTGGCACAGCCAAATAAATAAATTAATTAATTAAAAAAAAAAAAAGAATATGGGTAAAAGTCCTGCTGAGGCATTTCACTGAAGAGGGTATACTGATAATAAGTATATGAAAAGATATGCAACATCAACAGCCATCAGGGAAAGGCTTATTAAACATTAAGACACTACTATACACTTCACAGAGTGGCTAAAATGGAAAAAAATGAATAGTGACACAATTAATTATTTATATGTTACTGGCGGGAATGTAAAATGGTACAGCCACTCTGGAAAACAGTTTGGAGGTTTCTTGGGGGGGAAAAAAAGACTAAACTAAACTTTCCATTATCATACAAACCAGCAATTGCACCTCTGGGCATTTATCCTAGAGAAATGAAAACTTATGTTGACACAAAAACCTGTACTGGAATGTTTGTAGCAGTTTTACTAGTCACGGCCCAAAACTGGAATCAGATCAGATGTCCTTCAATGGGTGAACAGTTAAAGGAACTTGATATACCTATACCATGGAATCCTGCCATCAATAGAAAGGAACACTCTATGACACATCCAACAGCCTATATAAATCCCTAGAGAATTATGCTAAGTGAAAAAAAAAAAGCCAATCCCAAAGGATCACATACTGTATGGTTCTATTTCTTGAAAAGACATTCTTGAAAAGACAAAATTACAGAAGTGGAGAATGGATTAGCGGTTGCCAGGGGCCAGGAGGTGAAAGTGGGAAGGTAGATGCTGCTAGAAAGAAAAACATGAGAGATTTTTGTGGTGGTGGAACTTCACTGTATCTTGACTGCATTAATATCACTATTCTGGTGATATTTGCAAAACATCACCGTTGGAGGAAACCGCGTAAAGAGTATGGAAGATTTCTCTGTTTATTTCTCACAACTGCATGAGAGTCTGCAATTATCCCAAAATTAAAAGTTTATATTACAAAGTCCCTAACATCAGCATCTGCTTTATTAAAAATAAATCATGCAAAGATGAAATAACAACACATTAATAACAACATATTAATCATAATAATGTCAACAAAACACAGTATATATTTTAGGAAGACTGTCGTTATTAAAACAAAAATGCCACATCTATTTGTTCTTCATGTTCTCACTTCAGTGAGACTTTTACTTATATTAAAACAAGAAGCACCTATATTTCTTGGAACTGGAGCTATATTCTCCCCCAGGAGAGTTCTGGAAATATGGTGATAACATTTTAAAAGGCATGTGGACGTAAAGCAAGTGTCTGGCATGCATATTGTCTTCTAAACCTCTTGACTTCAATGGATTGACTTCTATTTCAAATGTATCTACTTTTGGCTTGTTTTTTTAAAAAACTGGATTTAGGTTAAGAAAAATGTAAGATACCAAAGTAGGGACAATTAAGAATTCCAAAAGATTATACTTTATATAAAGTCATAACAAGGAGCTGAGGGATTTTATGAAAATGTGTAAGTTATTTGCATCAAGGAAAGAGCTGGTGGATATATTTAGCCAATCGGATGTACATTGATCTTGCCATTTAAGAACATTACGTAAAGTATGCAGAAAATCCTGATCTGGAGTCCTTACTTCCTAAAAGATACTGAAAAGTGAGAAGCTGCTAATGTTAATAATGAGATTTGTTGCCTTTGATCCTTACATAAAGACAGAACTCTTTTGCAATGAATCCTGGTAGATCATCCCTTTGACAGCCTCTCACTCAAGTTCATTAGCTCCTTTATTCATCAATTATATGATGAATGTATTTGGTGAATGTATTCACCAAATATATTATTTGCAACAAAAGCAACCTTGTTTTGCATGTGTACAGCATCAGTAAAATACACAGAAGCAACAGAAATTGGTATTTAATAAAATCAACCACTGTACATTTTTATAATCAATGTACTTTCCTGTATTTTCATTTATATATATGTATATATATAAATGTACATATGTATATATGTATAAATATGTATTTTAGCATAAATTGGATAATCTCAGTCTTCTGTTTAAAACCCTCCAAAGGCTTCCCATCTCTACCAAGGATTCTGCACTTATCCCCACTTTTCAGAATGCTCTTCCCCAGATAGCCACATACCTCACTCCCTCTCCTCCTTGAACTAAACTCCAAAGCCCTCTTCCCAGCTAGGCCTGCCCTGGGAACACTGTCTAACATTTGATCCGACCTATCCCACGCTAATACACTTCAGCGTTCATATATTACCTTTATTGTCCATCTTCACCACTAGCATATAAGCTCCAAAAAACAGGCATTTTTATATGTTTTTGTTCACTGCTCTATCTTCAGTAGTTTTTTCATAACTAGGAACAGATCACGTCCTTGAAAAAATGTGTGAAATGGAAGAACTTATGTTTTTCTTGCCTCATTATATTTCCACAAATATTTGCTTAGTATTTATTATGTTCCTGGCATCATACTAGCCTTGGAAGCAACTACGTGCTTGACACAGCCTTTGCCCTCATGGTTCTTATGGTGGAAGAGTAGCTGGAGTTGGGTGAGGGGAGGGTATTGAAAACAGAGAGACAGCTGCAGTACTTCAGTCCAACATGTGCTATAGTGCCAGACTTCTTCGTCTTGCTAAATCCTGGGATATAAACACAAACAGAACACAACATAGCCCTTAAAACCCTTACCCTTAGGGATCAAACTGTCTACTGTGTAATGGGGGAGACAGAGAGAGAGAGAGAGAGAGAGAGAGAGAGGGAGGGAGGAAAAATTGAAAAAAACACAAGACAACATTGCGTGCATTAATAGGAATGCAAAAAAAATGGGGATTCTTGGAGTATGGAGGAAGGATTGTGTAGATGGCATGGGCAGCTCTAAGAGTACCACTTGAACTGGGCCTTAAAGGATTAATGACACATTTTTACCAGTGCTCTGCAAACTGTAAAGCTAGAATGAGCTGCAAAGGGAAGCTGCTGAGACGCTCTCCTTGAACATTTAAACAACTTGTTATTTGAATGGATTAGTCAGGGCTGCACAAGTCTAAGCAGCAGCATCATATTGAAATCTATGTGAAAGCCTCTTTCCCCACTCTCCACCTGATTCCTGCAGGGCACAGCCCATGCAGCTGACCACGGAGCCCTCGTTCTGACAAAGCAGTACTGCTTTTCATGCCTATATGTTCCATGATTTACGAAACACATTCACACTTGTTATTTCATTAAATCTTATAATATGGGCAATAGATATCGCTGCCTCTTAAAAGACAAGGAACCGAGGTTTAAAGGACTTACTTTTACCTACTTCCAAAGTTACACAGCTAGTTGATGACAGATGTACAATCTCTGCCCAACTTCTCTGACATCAAGTCAGGTACAGTCACCTGTTTAATACCTACCATCCCCATTAGCTGGTACATTCCATGAGGAGAGGACTCCTATCTCTAAGAACATAATCCTTAGGACCTTATGCACTGTTCATCTATCATAACAGAAGGGAAAGCAAAATCCATGGGTAGAATTCCAGAGGGCCTGATGGATGTGTTGGTGAGTGAATTAAGATTTCTCCTGATTTTCTCCACTTCCTCAGTGAAATAAGAATCAAGGTCACTATTGAGAATAAGGAGTAAGAGAAATAGTACAGATTCCAGAAGAGAGGAACAGGTGCGAAATGGTAACCTAGGACAGTGGGAGAGTGAATTGACTAACAAAATGTAGTTGCAGGATTGACAGGCAGTAAATTGAGGCCACATAAGGTTTATGATCATAAGTTAAAGTGAAACCAGTCAGTATCATTGTGTGTTTTCTGTAGCCCTGTTCAGAGTTTCGGGTGCAGGTGTTAAACAGGAGAAATCAGGATTAACCAAGGCTGGAGTCATGTCAGTCAAGTATGGTGCTAGGAATAATGTACAAGGGAAAATAAAGATCTGCCAATGAGTGGTTATAAAGTTGAACTTGAAATATAGGTTAAATAAGATGGAAATGAGGACTTGAGAAGGATAATGGATGTTAAAAGGTAAGTAAGGTCATGAGTCGTAGGTCCTCATGGAACCAAAGAATTATTGGAGTTGGGAGTACTAGAGGAATACAACTAGAAAGAAAGAAAGTATCAGACGTCCTGACAAATTAGTAGGTGATAAATGCTACTTTTTATGAATGAATATACCACAATTTTCTCCTAAAGGCCTGAGGTTGGACCAAATGATCTATTACCCTTTATGCTAAATTGCAAGAGAGATTTCTAAGGTAGATTTCTCACTTCACTCAGGAAGAAAATATGGTTTGCAATATTTTGATATATGATTTTATCAGGGATAGATTATTAAATGCAAAGAAGCCTAAAAAAGTCTCTAATATTGACATTTACATTCTGCAATTTAAATAAAATTGGATTTCTCCATTATTTTATATTTATAGTTTTGATTGTTTCTCTTAAAAATCTCTGCACTCAGGTTGGAGGGCTATTGTTTTTTTCCCTCCTTAGTTAACCAGGATTGGGGACCACTGGTGAGTACAGAATAAAGACACATCAGGTAAGAAAAACTGATAGGGTATGGCAATATTTAACCTGAAACCAAAAGGGAAAACATCATAGTCCTAAGATATTGAAGGAAAAAGCATATATAGGATAAAGTCTTAATGTTTAAAAGCTTAGGTTCTGGAATCATTCAGACCTACCTTTGAAATCCAGTTTTGCAACTTGGGCAAGTTACTTATCTTTCTAGGAATCATTTTCCTCCTCTATAAAACATGGCCAAGGAAGCCATTTATAAGGTTGCTGAAAAAAGGAGTTTCATTATGTGAATTTTAAGATCCACTCCAAATCTACAATGCCTTGATACACTGGGTGCAAAATTCATGTTTTGAGACTAGAAGCCTGTTCCCTTTCGTAGAGAGATGCTGTCTTTCAAACAGAGCTCTGCCCAGTTCCTCAGTCCCACCAGAAAGCTCTTAATCCTGGAGACAGAATATGTGGGTTACATGCAATTGAGAACTCAATGATTCCACCTCTGAAACTGAAACACACTCTGGCAGACTAGACTGCTTCTGGGTTTAGGACACTGTACTCCTTCTATGACCGCAGGATTTCATGTGCTGGAAGCAGGGCCAACATTTAGCAAAACTTTTACATAGGTGAAATCAATCTTTAGATTTACGCTGACAAGTAAGATTCCACAATTGGTTTCTTAAATATTTTACTATGTCTTATATTTTTAAATGCATTTATAAAAGGCAGAGATTTATAACAGCTGTTGCCCAGAGCTTACTGAAAGATTTCCCATCATTTCAGCAGAAGTTGAATGCATGTCATTGTATACCAAAAGCAAGCTATCCATTCCAAAAATGGAAGGAGCTGGAAAGAGCAAAAATGACAGGGGTCAGAAAGAACCCCGTGTTTCTATCAGGTGTGTTTGGCATGAAGAAGATATGTAATTTGTGAGACTAGGGTCAGGGAAGTCAAGGTGTTATATCCCATCTAGCACTGGATAGCTAAAAAAGACCAAACAAGTATAATAGGAATGGATGCATTGTAATCTAGGTCAAGGATCTTTGAATTCAGAGCCATTTAAGTTTGAATTCTGGAGCTGGTGACCTTAGATAAGTTATTCAGTTTCCTTATCTGTAACATGGATGTAATCATAGCTAGTATTTCATAAAGACTTTGTGAGTATTAAATATAATGTACTAAGTGTCTAGTTTTGTGCTTCAGACTTAGAAAGTGCTGAATAATGTATTATCAAGGGTAATGGCAGATGTTTTTAGTGCCCATTTGGCAGGAATGTTGCACAGAGGATCCACCAGGTGTTTGAGTGCTTGATCTAGGATGATTATCATGAGCGTTCCTTTCATTTAAATGTTTTTGCTCACCCACTATACACTTGGCATCTTGCTAGGAATTAGGGCTATAAAAAGAAAAGCTCTACTCCCTGTCTTTAGGAGCTTATAAACTATTAGGGAAAGAAATAAGGAAACAGCAGGGAAGCAAAATATGCTATGAAATCATGAAGGACAGACATTAACAGAGACTGGGAGTATGAAGGAGCAAGTGGTTGGAGAAGACTTCCAGGAATTCATTAAAAGGAAGGGCATTACAATTTGAGAAAACAGTAAATTAGGAGTTATAGAAATGTGAGAAGCCCAGCATGGCAAAATATAGAAAAAGAATGGCATGGATGAAAAAGAATATGATTTAGAATTAAGAGACCTGGTTTCTGTGCCCTGACTATGCCACACATCCCTATGGGACTAAAGTAAATTTATATAACACCTTTAAGCCTCAACTGACCTGTAAAATGGGCTTTATAAGATCTACTTCATAGCATTGTTGTGAGGCTTAAATGAGATCGTATATTTTACTCCAGAAACATCTGTTTCTTTTTACACTCATCATTTCCAAACTAGCATAAGTACAAGCTGACATCCTCTCTGTTGGACTCTAGCCATTATCTCTAACTCTCTCCTGCATCCAACCAGACCCCTGCTTCTCACCTATTAACCACACAGGCAGAGGGGTCTTTCAAAATAAATACCAGATAAAGTTGCACTTCCATTTAAAAGCCCCAAATGACCTCCCATTGCCCCCCGAACCAAATTATTAATGAGGGGGTTACTGGCTCTGCATGATTTGTCCCCTGTCTCCCTAAAATCACTTTCATGTCCCACCTTTCCCCATTCTCCGTGTTCTAGCCATTCTGGCCTTCTTTCAGTTCACACATA
Source organism: Aethalodelphis obliquidens (assembly GCF_003676395.1). NCBI lineage: Eukaryota > Metazoa > Chordata > Mammalia > Artiodactyla > Delphinidae > Aethalodelphis > Aethalodelphis obliquidens. Next base: position 14,989,007 of record NW_020837994.1, read on the forward strand.
TCTATTCCCTCTCCTACTCTGTATTTTGCATATTACCTCTACACTGCACTCCTGTACCTCCCACTCTGCCTACATAATTTCTAGTCATTCTTCAACTTTTGTATCAAATGTATCTTCCCCATCCTTTCTGGTTAGTCACATGCCCCATCATTGAATCTCCCAGGACTTGCACCCAACAGAAATGAAACTTTGCATTTGCTTCTGTGATAACATTCTTTCCCTGACCCCACCCCCTCAGACTGCAACTCCAGGAGGGCAGGGAATGTACATGCTGTTGTTTGACCTGTATAACTAGTGTTCCTTGCTTGTCAATGGATCTGTGCTAAGTATAAGGCCAAGTATATGATAGGCATTCAGGAAGTATTTTTTGATTGGATGAATAAATGAAAACTCCAAATCCAGTGACTGATCACATTGTTGGTAATGAATCAATGGGTGTGGGTTCTGTTACTATTATTTTTCTGCTGTTATTTCATGTTTAGGTTTTTTATAAATAAAGCACAGATGCGAGTCAATGAAGGAGGAAAAATAATGCTTGAGGAAGTAGGAAGGGAACAGATAATGCAGCATCTTGTATGCCTTGCTAAGTAATATGAGTTTTATCCAGGTGTATAAGAGGAAGCAGTTAAGGGGTTAAAGCAGAAGAGTGTTGTGAGCAGATCAATGTTTAAGAACTTCCTGGTTTCAGAGTACAAAGCTGGTTGGAAGGACAAAGGGAAGGAAGGGAGGTCAGTTAGAAGTCTACTACAGAATCAAAGTGAGAAGTAAAAGAAGGTGCTGAACTAGGGCTGTGGGTCCTGAGTTTTTCAATTCTCCAATCACCCTGGATTAACTGCTGTGTCATTAGTAACTACACTTGGATGGTTAAAGTGGCGATCTTTCATTCATTAATTGTGCTATTACTTACAATATGAAAGCATGTATAACTTCAAGTAAGGAAAAGCAGGTCTGGGAACATTCAGAAAACAGAATTCCAAACTTTACTATGATTACTATATACTCAGAAAATACCTATCTTTGCTATTAGATATGGAATAAAATTATATTTTTGTTGAGTCTTGATTAAAAAGGAATCTGTAGAAAAATAGTACTGCATGGAGAAGAGGAAATCTCTTTGGATCAAAATTTATTCTTTGAGATCCTATGTTGCAAAAAACCCTTATCCAGTGCTGAGAAGTAAGCAAATATTTACTACTTAAACTGCTGATTTTACTAACTAAAATAAGAGCTATGGTTAGCTGGATAATTATGCAAATGTTTCAAGTAAAATTAAATTTGACTATGCTAGGATTTCTATCATAAGTAACACATTTTCTATCTCGTTATGTCTCTCCATTATATGTGAATAAACAAGAACTGTTTTCCTGTAAAACTGTTTTACTACACAGTCTGTATTCAAACATCTAAATGCTATTCTTCATGGCTATGATTGTATAGACATCAAGGTTGTTAAAGATTTGTTTTTGATAATAGCATATACTCAAAACTACAGCTGGAGTAGACATGATAATTCACCAATTGTTAGTCTTTTCAGTAGTAACTGAAGTCAAAAAACACAATAGTTTTGTTGTTGTTATTGTTTTCATTCTAAACTTAAGTTCTCTAGTTTCAGGCAGTATAAAATTTCATTGTAGCTTCTGAGGCTGGAGAAAACTAGTTTGATGTTCTCCACTCTCTTATATTTCCTGGTTTAAGTTTAAAGATGTCTCACTTTTTTTCTGATTCAAACTCAAGACAAATTTTGTTTCTTCACATTATACAATAAGTTATGATTTCCAACTGGTCATACATAAGTAAGGGTTTCAGTAAAAGCAATCAAGAGAAAGTACATTTAGAGGATAGAAGGAATAAATGTGCACAGGTTAAAACCCCTACACTTTCATTTGCCTCTGTTATTTCTTTAGTTTGTTTCCCAATTAAAGGCACTGGCATAATTTTTTATAAGTAACTGACAAAGGATACCTCTGTACTTATCAGTAATGAAGAGTCTAAACTGTCTTTAGCCCTATCATTTTAAACACCATATAAAAGACACTGTCTATGTCTAATCCCCCTTATGTATCTTTTCCTCCTTTGCATCCCCCAACCAAAAACAAAATACGAACAAAGCTAAAATTTATAGGATACTCTCAGTGTTAGTAAGTTGACTTCAAGCTTCTAAAATGAATTAATTCATCAAGAGAAAGGTAAACTGACATGTTAGCATGTTAGCATACACAGATGGAAGACACTAAATTGTAAATCAAATAATTACAGGCTTTATTCTTAACTCTTTTCCCTCTTTGATATTTGACTTCTCAAGTTGAATGAACTAATTTTAATTTTGAAAAAAAACCTGAAGAGTCAAGAATTAGATCATTATATTCAGCTTAGTTTTAATCACTAATAAACCTAAGCTTCCTTGAATGACAAAGAGCAGCCTTTAAGAAAGCTAACGCTCAGAGAAATGCAAGAATTTACCCAAGATCAACTAGCTTAATAGATAAACAAAACTAGGACTCAAACCATAGTCATTGTATGTGAGGTGATGTATTTGTTAATTAACTAGATCAAAGGAATCCTTTCACATCGTATATGTATATCAAATCATCATGATGTACACTTCAAATCTCTTACAATTTTAAGTGTCAATTATACTTCAATAAAGCTGGAAAAAAAACATAGCCATTGTATCCATTAGGTAACAATAAAACACATATAAAATTGTAGAGACTACTAAAAGTGCGTAAGACCTAAACAAAAACAACTACCATCTCTAAGCCATAAAACAAAAATGTGAAAGCAAAAGCTTATGATTTTCATGAAATATCTGCAAATTGAAACATACACCAAGTAATTAGCTACAACTCTCTCTCTCTCTGCACAAACACACACAAATTACATATATCTGTATACACTTATATGCGTGCACATATTAAGGCAACAAAAAAATAAATTTTTAAAACTCAAACCTCAGAATTATAAAATATAAAAATACTCCCACATTTTTAGAAACAGAAAACTTTTTAAAATGTTGACTGTAAATGTATTATACTATGAATATTATTTTGAGAAAAGCAGTTCTACATGTAAGGATGCCCAAGGCTTACAAATGTCTTAAGATGGCTTTGATGTATATTATTACTCCTATCTAAAAATTCAGAGCTACTGCAAGCACACCATATCACAGTCTACACCTTGATCCAAAATAGAAAGTGATCCGAGAATTCCCTGGCAGTCCAGTGGTTAGGACTCCGCGCTTTTACCGCCGAGGACCCAGGTTTGATCCCTGGTCAGGGCCCAGGTTCAATCCCTGGTCAGGGAACTAAGATTCACAAGCCGAGAGGCCAACCCCCCCCCCCCCCCCAAACAGAAAAACAAAATAGAAGGTGGTGACTTGAGGATGACTTGTGATGAGTTGCCAGAGGACTGGGATTAGAGATACAAACAAAGAGGAGGAAAAGTAGATGCAGGGCTAACTATTGTAAGTACCTTCTTAGATTTGAGAGGGGATCAGTTGCAAGGGATTGAGAAAATATTGGGCAAATAGTTTTTAAGTGAGAATTTTTTTAAGCCTCAAGACCACAAACTATTAGACAGATTTATATACAGTGAAAACATGCCCACAGAGTACTCTCTCTTAAAGCTGCAGAGTGAATATGTGAAGGAACCGGAATTTGGACTGAGATCTGTCTGATTCTGAAGTCCAAGATTTTTCCACAACTATATTATCCCATGAAGACAACCCAGAGAAACTGCGTAACTTGCCCAAATCTCACAGTAAATCCAAAGCTAGAGGAAGTACAAAATAGACATACCCAAGTCTCAAAATTCTCCGCTGGAGCCTTTTACAAACATTTTTCCACCAGACCCTAAAGAGCATAAGTTATTTGAGGGAAAAAATTTAAATGCCCAATGATCACAGAATTATGAAGTTATGATGGACAACAGCAATCACCTAGAGTAAGGGTTCTTAGCCCAAGGTCCATGCAGTTGTAAAAGCTTTAGGGTGGCACAGAACTATTGAAACTCTATATAGATATATTTTGTAAAATTTCCACATTTTTGGCATGAAAATTCATAGATTCCATGGTACTCTCAAAGGGGGTTTTCTCTGAAAATATTTAAGAACTAGTGATTAAAAAACAAACAACTTTTTTTATAGATGAAAAATTGGAAGCAGAGAGAACTAAAGTGACTATGGGGGGCTGAACAGCTGGACAGTGGAAGCACAGTACTAGAACACAGGTCTTTTCCTTCCTATTCCAATACTCTTTCCCATATCACAGGGCCACATGTAATACCCCACAACATGAGTTTGCAAAATTTAAGGTGGTATCTGCAGAGGATGGCACGCAGATATGAGAAAGTAAGAAGACTCAGTGGTGTTAAGGATCCTGGAGGGACTCTTGGTCCTTCCTTCCTTTGCTTTTCAAGAGACTAATAAGAAAATCTGTGTTCAATTTCACGTGGTTCAATTTGTAGAGAGAAACAATATCTTCTGCTTTATAAATTATGGTGCAAGGCTAACTGTGGCCATTTTCTAAGAAAACTCAATGACTTAGAACCTGCTAACCTCAGTAAACAAAACCTCAGTGAGCTGTAATTAATATTCACAGTGTCTCTGCTTCATTTTCCTAATGGATTAGTCTTCTTTTCCCACTCTACAGCTCCTGTAATCCTTCATTAGCTTTACTTTCAGTAATTCACAGTCAGGTTTCTTATTTTATAGTGCACTGTTAAGTTGGATGTTGGTTTTTGATGGTAGAGGATGGAAAAAGCAATTTTTTTAAAATGGAGATATTCATTAAGGTTTTCAGGCTAACACAGTTATAGATTTTACAGGAACAACTTCAAGACGAGATGACATCTCCATTATCAGCTCAGTGGTGTCTAGTTGAGTATTTCTGAATTGCAAAGAAACTGGCAGGAGCTGCTGGAGAATGGTTCAGCTTGTCCACATGTAAAAAATTAATCCTAACTCGTCTTTTCAGTCATGATGGCATCCCAACGCTGATGACTTGAACTCTGCAATGTACTTTCAAAGGGTACTAGGTATGATACACTTGAAATAGCACAATTTGCCATCTTTGCCATCATTACCACCACCACTATCACCAACACTACTACCAGAGCAGCAATAGTAGTCACAGCATCTTAACCACTAACTGAGATTTTACTGTGAGCCACTCTGCTAAATGTATTGCATACCTTATTCCATATCATATTCATGACATTGCTATTACATATATGCTATCACTCCTAGTAACACGTATATAATAGCACAACCATTTCATAGATATTTTCATAGATGAAGAAACTTGCATTTAGTGAGGTTAAATGATTACATAACTAGTAATCCTTTAACCTTCTTACATAACTAGTAAGGAATAGAGTCTGGATTAGACTCCAAATTACTTTGATTCCAAAGTTAGTTCTATTAATCACCAAGTTATTGTGTCTTCCACACTACTTACCTGATAGCAATAATGCATAGGTTAACTAATGTATTTTCCATATTGATTAAAAAAGATGGATGGATGGACGGAAGGAAGAAAGGGAGGGAGGGAGAGAGGGAGAGAGGGAGAGAGGGAGGGAGGAAGGGAGGAAGGGAGGAAGGAAGGAAGGAAGGAAGGAAGGGGGATAGATTATCATAAATTTAAAGTAAGTAAAGTGGGAAATCTATGATCAAAGGAGAAGAAATTGCAGATAAAGAGCCGAGTTAGACTTTTGTTGCAATGGAGTTTTGGGCAAAAGAAGGCAAATATGCCTGCAAATAATATTTGCAAGTGACTAACTGTAGGGGTAGCAGGAATTTAACAAACTGGCTCACATTCTCCGGGTCAGAGCATTCCGATCCAATCCAATGAGCTCTGTCATCAAATTACCATGAGCAGAGTCTGGACCATTTAACCTAGCATGCTAAGAGAATCTGGTTATCCGGCTCATTGCAAATTGGGGCCTATTTGGTACAATCCATGGTAAGTGGAAAGATATAAGTTCCTTATAATTCTACCTTGAGTGCATACAGAATTCTATCTCCAGTAGGGCCAAGTCTACTAAAAGAAGCAAGAGCTACTGCTGCACAGAAGCTTCTGACAACCCACACCTTAATATTAAAAAGAAGGAAACGTGCAGGAGACATGCACTCAAAGCATACACAATATTGAACAAAATCTGAAGACCCTACATAGACCAAACATTAAATTTTTTTTTAAGTTTTCAGTGCAGCCCAAATGGTCGAAGAGCTAGAAAGCAATGCTCAGGAACAACTTAAAGAAGTCATTCCATACTGTTTGAATAAATTCATAAATTCACTTGGTGCTCTATCTACTATTAGCCAAAGCACTGAGAACTTGTTTGCCATTACAGATGGTGGAGAATTTCTAGTTTGCATAAAATCAACATCTCTTGAAGTCCTGAAGAGAAAAAACATATGTTTGCGGATGATTACCCAAAGATAGCATCAGAACGTTCATTAGTCATTAGCTGCATCATTACAAATGTAATATGATCCATTTCCATATTTCACTGACTCTAAGTGCCTATGGACCAAGTTGATACGTGCAGTTTTATTTCCCTTTTCATTTCAGATTAGATTAGTCTTTAGGATGACATGTCAGCTCGCCTTATGTGAGAGTTTTGTAAATGCGGTAAGATAAATGAAAAACATAAGAAGTAAAACAGGGTTATTTTTCTATATTTGTCAATAGCTATTTTAGGCAAAAATATTTAGGTTCTCCTCACCCAGGTTCCTGCCTTGGCCCAAGGGGAACAAAACGTCCACGAATACTTCTGTCTTCTGGGGGATATTAGAAGGAAATATCTATATTTGTCTCTAATTCATCTTTTATTTTTTAAAATAGCACCAGAGTGGGGAGGGTAGAACCCTCCATGTGATGCTTGAATAAAGCTGATTTATGGATCTCTGCATTGAACTTTATGGGCATTATATTTTGGTCAGGATACTAGTGGAGAAGAGAATAATAAAAATCAAGTACCAAAACCCCACCCTAATCCCCCAACAACTCAAAATATTTTGAAATGCTGGCGAATCTTTGCTCTATGAGGGCAGAACTAGCCCCACGCTACTTTCACGCAGGATTCCTCCGGCTTCTGGTTGCAGTAATAGCTATAAACTGTGAAGGCGGCTCATCATCCCATGTCAACATCTTTCTCACAATTAAGGTTTAGCCAAATGTCATTTCTACTGAGAAATGGTTTTTACACCCAAGTCTAAATCTAATGTCCTTCTTCTGTGATCCTTCGGCAATTGTAACCCTTTTATAGCACTTATAACAACCTGCCAGATGATCATTGAAATTATCTGAGTATGTGCTTTGGTCAGTGACTAGAATGAGTATGTCTAGTGAGGAGAGGTGATGTGATAGATATCTGAGGGATCTCTCAGTCCTTACAAAGTACATTATATGTGAAAGGTATGAACTGATTTGAATTTGTAAGGCTATATATATTTTTTATTCTAGTTCAGGAAAGATACAGTGGCCAACGTTAATAAATCAGGCTTTCTACTGGAGACAATTGCTAGCAGTCACTCACCACGTGCATATACATGCACATGAGCGCATATGTATGCGTGCATACACTCACGCACATATATCCACACACAGCACCACAGACATCTTTCCGTATCATTTCACAACAGCTGCTAGTAACTCAACCTCTATTTTTTAATCAAAAGTTTAGCCTGCTTAAGGAAACAAAACTGCAAAGGTCATGGACCATTTCTGTGATACAGTATCACAGCACCTGGTATAGAAAACGATTTGTACCCCTGGCCAGCAATGATGGCGCATCATAAGAGGACAAAGAAAGTTTGCTAAGCTGATAAGAACGTGGCTTAGAAGTTGTTGCCTGAATTAATTTTTCCTGGAAATGGGGCTGCTTCTTCCTCTTTGCTTCAATTACTCTTGAATATCTGGTCCTGGCGTGGCTAACTTTTTGTGAGCAGAGTGGCCACTGCGGGCGCTCACTCAGGTAACCTGCACCCATTCATCTTTCACCAAGGTTGGTTCACAGCATGGCCAGTACCTTGTTAAGAACCATAGCTTGTTGCTCATGTCAATTAGCTGAATCACACAAAACATAATATAACATGGTTCAGCGAGGATGTGGAGACAAGGGAACCCTCCTACGCTGTTGGTGGGATTGTAAATTGGTGCAGCCACTGTGGAAAACAGTATGGAGCTTCCTAAAAAAACTGAAAATAGAACTACCACATGATCCAGCAATTCCACTCCTGGGTATATATCAGAAAAAAACGAAAATGCTAATTCGAAAAGATACATGCACCCCAATGTTCATAGTGGTATTATTTACAATGGCCAAGATATGGAAGCAACCTAAGTGTCCACTGGCAGATGCGTGGATAAAGAAGGGGTGTGTGTGTGTGTGTGTACAAAGGAATGCTACTCAGCCATAAAAAAGAATGAACTTTGCCATTTGCAGCATCATGGATGGACTTGAAAGGCATTATGCTAAGTGAAATAAGTTAGACAGGGAAAGACAAATGCTATGTAATATCACTTATAAGTGGAATCTAAAAATTACAACAAACTAGTGAATATAACAAAAAAGGCGACTCACAGATATAGAGAACAAATTAGTGGTTACCAGTGAGGGAGGGAGGCGCGATATAGGGGTGGGGGAGTGGGAGAAACTATTGGGTGTAAGAGAGGCTACAAGGATCTACTGTACAACACGGGGAATATAAACCACTATTTTGTAATAACTGTAAGTGGAGTATACCTTTAAAAATTGTATAAAATTAGAAAATAAAGATTACTATAATTTTTTTTAAAAAAATGAGCTAATAGCAAAAAAAAAAAAAAGAAAAGAAAGCACAGAACTAGGTGTCATAAGATCTGGGTTTTAATAACATTTCATAACTTAATATTTATTTGAACTTGGATTGGGCACTTAGCTTGTCTAAAACTCAAATTCCTTACTGGTTAAATGAACACCATTCTAAAATTCCATAAATCCACTTCATGAGATTGCTACATTATATAATTTTGTAAACTTCATTATATAAAAGTCAGTGATATCAGATCATACAATTTAAAATTTATAGACAAAAGACAAATACCATATGATATCACTTACGAAACAAAACCGGACTCACAGATACAGAGAACAGATATGTGGTTGCCAAGGGGCAGTGGAGTGGAAGGAAGGAATGAGAGTTTGGGATTAGCAGATGTAAATTATTATATATAGGATGGATAAACAACAACGTCTTACTGTATAGCACAGGGAACTCTATTCAATATCCTGTGACAAAGCATAATGGAAAAGAATACGAAAAAGAATATATATATGTAAAACTGAGTCACTTTGCTGTACAGCAGAAATTAACACAACATTGTAAATCAACTATACTTCAATAAAATTTAAAAAAAAAGGATAGATACTTCAGAAAAAACTCAGCTAACAGCACTGATGATAAGCCTGGGGACATAATTCATAATGAAGAGCACAAGATGAAATTTATAGACAGATATCTCATTACTTTTGTTTCCCTTCACTGTGAGATAACTCATGTAGCGCTTTGGTGCCAGCTCTGAGGGAATGTGTTGGCTGTTTATTTTATTGTGCTTCTTCCTGCCACTCAGTGCTCATGACTGAAAAGGAATCAATGGGGGTCCACTGGCAGGATTCAGAGGCATATACTATAGGTGATATTTAGAGGTAGTTACTCATGGGCAAACAGAAATTTTTCTGGATATGAGTCTGCCCTCATGTGGATATCTCAGAGCCTAATTCTGCATCAGGCAACTATCAGTTCTTTTATTTTTCTGTTTCTGAAGCTATTAAATAGAACATAGGCAAATACTTTCTTCTGCATATTTTTTAAAAGCACAGATAGCACTGACTGCCATTTCCTAGTATATGCGTTAAGTACTTTGGAGGATGTTCATTGAACTTTCCATTAGAATAGCTTCCTGACTGGATAACAGTTATTTGATTGAAAATAGCTTCATGAGCTTTCAGTAAAACTCTGAGTGTGACTACACAGACTAGTTTGGAAGAACACCAGGCAGCACCTGGCTATTCTCACCTTGAATCCACCATTAGCTAACAATGGGATTTAAGAAGCATGTCATTTAACCTCACTGCTTTCATTTTTTACCTTGAAATATAAGGTATGACATTTTTGCAGCTGAGGTCTTCCTGCTTCTAAAAGTGATCAAATGTGATTTATAATAAAAGGAGCAGATTGCTGAAATTGAACAATCAAAATTCAGCTAGAAGGAAAAAGAATTAAAGGCATCAATCATCTAAGGGAAAAATAATAGTGTGTTTAAAAATTTATTTTAGCACTGAGTTCCCTGAAAGTTCAGGTAAAAAGAAAAAAAATCTCTCTTTAACTCTCTATCACCATTGTTTATAGGTTATATGCTATATTTATATACTTATATATAACATATACCATGTATATAGAACATAATAATAGATAACATATATGTTGCATTTATTATATATATTTGTTATACATATATTTATATGTTATGTGCTTGGAAAAATATTGGTTTTTCCACATAGACATATTTTCATAAAATTTGTTCCAGTCAAAAGTTTTTCATACTGATGTTCCTTTATATGAAACTTTGAACAACAAGATTTATATTGTCTTTAAATATAGTCTTATAGGAAGAAATTATTAACAAAAATTTCAATACTTTGAGGGCATGACATTTGCTGGCCAATGTGTAGTCCTTTACATATACTCTATAGTCATTTAAATAGCTCTGAAAAGTAGATACTGTCTTCTCCCCTTCTAGAAAGGAAGAAACCAGCATTTAGCTTATAGTCAATGAGCTGGTGGAATATAAAGCCATTATCATGTGGCTGTTTCCATATATCTGGACATAACTCAGTAAACATGCTTCTTTTGAGAGGCCAAGCCAGTGAGGAACATATAGAGATTTGGTACCAAGTTCTACTAGAGGGATAGAAGGATAAAATAGTCTTGAACATACCATCCTAAAGTAAGTATTGCTTCCACTCAGTTTTTCACAGGCAAACAGGAACTGGATAATAGCCATCTGCAGATAAACTTTCTGATGAGATTATAAAATTAGGGTATTTAAAATTGCTGATAGAGAGCAAAGCTACATATTTTTACTACCAGATATAAGTAGCAAGACTGGCACTATCAATGAACACCAAGACGTCATTCATATTCTCATATGGATGACTACACAGAGGTGGATATAAGGAGAATGAACTTGATGAGCAATCAGATCCCTTCCACCTTTAATATTCCGTCACTACAGAATAGACCATATGTAAGAGTAAGCCTGTGTTTGACTCTATTGACAATAAAGAATTCATCAGTACATCCTGGTTCTAGTATGACCCTCAGATCATCTATGCTGAACTACTGGACTTCTGGACATGACCATGGCTCTCATCTGCAAACAATGTACAGTGAATAAAAGATAAGTTGAGGGGCTTCCCTGGTGGTGCAGTGGTTGAGAATCTGCCTTTCAATGCAGGGGACACGGGTTCGAGCCCTGGTCTGGGAAGATCCCACATACCGCGGAGCAACTGGGCCCGTGAGTCACAACTACTGAGCCTGTGCGTCTGGAGCCTGTGCTCCACAACAAGAGAGGCCGCGATGGTGAGAGGCCCACGCCCCGCGATGAAGAGCGGCTCCCTCTTGCCGCAACTAGAGAAAGCCCTCGCACAGAAACGAAGACCCAACACTGTCAAAAATAAATAAATAAATAAATATTTTTTAAAAAAAAGATAAGTTGACATGTCTGTTAATACTACTTTCTCCTTACAAAATAAACCCTACTGAGAATGTTGTTCACGGGGCAGGCTCATTCAATAAAATTAAAATTCAAACAAGGCCTAGCAAAACATATGGAAATTGAAAGTTGGCTTTCAGCACAACTCCTCCTCCCACCAGCCACTGTGCTTTTCTTATCTCCCTATGTATAATAAAAATCCATTTTACCATTTATTAAATACCTACCATACACCCAGTGTTTGACATGTATCTCTGATCCTCCCAATAACCTTGCAAGAGAAGAATGAGAATTTCCACTTACAAAGAGGAGGCGGAAGCTGACTGGCCAAGGTAACAAAGCCATTACTTGCAGACTCTGGTTACTAGTCTGATGATCTGACTCGAGCTTGAACCCTGTAAATAACAATGAGCTTCCTCCTGCAAGCACTGTCAGATGCATAGTTGTTACTTGGTATTTGTTGAGTACTTAATACTGAATTTCTATTGAAGAAGGAAAAGAAAAGCTTGAGAAGAAAATCTACAGAAGGTCTGGTTTCTCAGTTCCTTCGAAGAAAGGGCATAAGTGATCCAAATTTTCAGGTGGAAGTCCAGGTCAGTATGTCTATCAGTAGCACTTTGTTTCTGCTGCTTACCACCCCTCTCCCCATTGCCTCCCTCCCACTCTTCCAGTTGTATATCCAGTGCTTGGAACATAGTAGACTCTTCATATGTACCCTGAGACAAAGTTATTTATCTTCTCTGCCTCAATTTCCTCATGTATAAAATAGGATTAATAGTATTAATCTATATCCCAAAGTTGTTGTGTGGATAAAATCAGCTCTTCCACTACAGCAACTAACACAGTATATGGCTGTACATATTTACATAGTAAGTATTCAATAAATGCTAGTTAGTAGTGTTGTCTTTGTCATTACACATACGTTGAATGAATGTGTGAAATTAATGCATGAAACCCATAGGCAGGACACACAGAGTATCTATAGATGAAACACCTGTGCTTAATACCCACAGGCATCTGTGTACCATTTCCAATCCCTAGACTGAAGCCTTGCCCCTCAGAAATGAACCACCTGTTAGTAATGACATATCATTGATATAATAATATGTGAAATGTGCTGTGACCAGGACTGTCAGTCACTGTCCTTCTCCAGCATCATCTCAGCACATCACAGTTCATGGCATCTACTGGCTCTACCGTCCCTGCCCCTTCAGTTTTTCGTTCACTTTAAAAACTCATCTATTTATTTTAACATTGATTTGTTTAATTTTTTTCATCTATTCTACCACTTACTGAGCATTTATCTATCATGAATCCCAAATACTGTGGAAAGCACTAGAATATGGAGATAAAAGACCAAATTCCTGTCTTTAAGGAGCATTTAGTCCTGTGAAACAATTATAATACAATGTAATACAGAATAGACAGGAGAGGCTCATAAAACCATGGTGGTAAGGGAGAGGGGGAAGATGTGAGATTATAGGATTACTTAAAAGGAAGGTTTCCTAAAGGAGTGACCTGAACTTGAAGGATAAGTTAGAACAATGATGATTTTTAGAATAGTTTTAGATTTATAGAATTATTGTGAAGATGGTACAGAGAAGCCCCATATGTCCCACAGCCAGTTTCTCCTATTGTTAACATCTTTAGTATGGTTCATTTGTCACAAATTTGATACATTATTATTAACCAAAGTCCATACTTTCCTCAGATTTCCTTAGTTTTTACCTAGTTTCCTTTTCGTTTTCTAGGCTCCTACCCAGGATACCACCTTATTTTTAGTTGCTATGTCTTCTTAAGCTCCTCATGACTGATTGATTCTCAGATTTTTCTTTGTTTTATTACCGTGACATTTTTGAGGGGTACTAATCAGGTATTTTGTAGAATGCCTTTCAATTGAGATTCTTCTACTGTTTCTCTAATGATTACACTGGGGTTATGTGTTTTGGGAAGACCACAGAAGAACCTGCCATTCTCACTGCATCATATCAAGGGAACGTATTATCAACACGATTTATGACTTTTTATGTTAAACTTGATCACCTGGCTGAAGTAGTGTTTGTTAGGTTTCCCCACTGTAAAGTTATTCTCTTCCACCATTTCATACTATATGGGCTTAGCACAGAGGAAAATGCCATCTTAAAAACATTCCCCGATACTTCCCAAATTTCCAAGTGGGAGAATTATCTGATGCTGGAATCTGCAGAAATTTTTCTGCCATAAAATAGAGTGATGAATTGGCAACCTTTGGTTAACTATTCGTATGATTTAATGGAAGATGGTGCATTGCCTGAAAGAAGTGACGTGACTCTGGAAGCCCCTCTTATTACAATTTTCTTCACACAGACACAGAGCTCTGTTTTATGGGCTGCAGCTGCAGCATCCTTAGGACGTGCCTCATAATCTCATCAGTGCAAAATCTGTGCATAGAGAGGGTGGTGTGCAGCTATCCATGGTTTGTGGAAGGAGGTAAGCAAAAGCATTAAGTTGTTAATTTCTCACTTTCAAGGCGATGAATATACATTATCTTATTTAATTTAACCTACATAATAACCTTGTGGAGTAGGCATTACTGGACTTACTTTATAGCAAAGTAGTGCAAGTCTCAGATCATACCAGATGGCAAGTGGCAGAACCCAGGTGTTTGGAGTCCCAGTCCCATGTTTTTAGCACCAAAACATATTTTAAGCAAAGACCTAACTTTAATAATAATAATATATTTATTCCATTCTTTTTACCACCATAGAAATTGTGCAGCATGCTCACTTGTAAAAAACATTCTTAAGCTAAGCCTTCACCTTTCCTGTGAGTGGAGAAAAATAATAGAGGTTCATATCGAGAATGCAAACCAGAGCACAGTTTAGTGATAGACTCTTGGAATTACGAAAGATTAGCGGATGTTAACAGAAAAATCCAATTATCTAGAAAAGTAAAAGCAGACCAAAGTATGGCCATGATGATCCTCATTCAATTAGACTAGGAGGTAGCCTTTTTAAGGACCTGAAGGTAATTTGGTCTACATGACCTTGACACAGAACTGCACATAGCATCAATTCCAGCTCTGGGCCCCAGTCTAGGTTGAAGGATTACCGATCCGTTAAACCTGGGAGCTCATTCATTACATACTATCCTATGTTAAAATAATAAGTCCAGCACACCTTTATGCCATAACTACTATGTGTCAAGCATGGTCCTAAGGGCCTTCACAATCATTATTTCACTTAATTCTCAAATATCCCTGCCATATAATCATGATGAATCTCAGCTGACAGAAAAACTAAGGCTTAGTGAGGATAACGGCTTTCCGATGGTGGCAGAACTAGGATTCAAATCCAGGACATCTTCCTACTAAGCCTATTCCCTGCCCAAAGCACTGTGACAGTTCCGTGGAGAAGGAATTGCCTCATTTCACCCCCTGACTTCCCTGTCGTAGTTATCTTTACACAACCTCATCAGTTTATAATCAGTGAATCTGTTATTATAACAACCTGATACTCAATATTTTGAAGGTATGAAGAAAAAGGTCAGATTGAAAGCCTATACTATAGGACTTCCCTGGTGGTGCAGTGGTTAAGAATCCGCCTGCCGATGCAGGTGACACGGTTCGAGCCCTCGTCCGGGAAGATCCCACGTGCTGAGGAGCAACTAAGCCCACGCGCCACAACTACTGAGCCTGCGCTCTAGAGCCCGTACACCACAACTACTGAAGCCCATGCGCTCTAGGGCCCACGTGCTGCAACTACTGAAGCCCGCGTGCCTAGAGCCCATCCTCTGCAACAAGAGAAGCCACCGTAATGAGAAGCCCACGTACTGCAATGAAGAGTAGCCCCCACTCGCCACAACTAGAGGAAGCCCATGCATAGCAACGAAGATCCGATGCAGCCAAAAAAATTAATTAAATCAAAAAAATAAAGCCTATTCTACTATAAAAGGACAAAAATGAATGATATTCAATGGATATTTGAAGTCCTGTTAAAAAACATTCCTAAAGCTCTTCATGAGCCGCCTTCTCTCAATATCATGAACAGAAAGCAAGCTATTCAGAAAAGGGGAAAATATTGTCACCACCAAGAAGGTCACCCCATCACCTACACAATCCTCTTTAAAAACAACCCCATATCCAAGGCTCCTGCTGTCAGTTCACTGGACTGGCAATACGCTGGCTAGCTGATTCCTTAATCCCATCTTTCTGCTTCCTTGATTCAGTTCAAGGAAGCTTCCACAATCTGGGAATGCAGATATACCAAAACTACTGGAAGAACTGATTCTATGCAAGGTCGTGGCATTCCTAGGTAGTACTTTAATTCATAGAAATGCTTACTTGCAAAGCTCTCTAACACTTTGAGCAGAGAGTTCTCAGGCATAGGCAATCAGTAATGAGAACCACAGCTCAAATTCCTGTGCACCCTTGAAAAAAGAGAGATAGACACTAAAGGAGAAAATCATGTGGAGACAGACGGTGCGAGTAAGGAATATAAGCTTTTGAATCAGAAACAATTTAACTTGAATTCTAGGCTCTACATCATTTAAATTCTTGAAGCCTCAGCTTCCTTACCTGTGATGGGAGTTATGATGTCTTCCTCACAATTTTGTCCACCCTGTAAGCCATTCATCCATTCAAAAATATTTAATGGGGCTTCCCTGGTGGCGCAGTGGTTGAGAGTCCACCTGCCAGTGCCGCGGAGCGGCTGGGCCCGTGAGCCATGGCCACTGAGCCTGTGCATCCGGAGCCTGTGCTCCACAACGGGAGAGGCCACAACAGTGAGAGGCCCGCGTACCGCAAAAAAAAAAAAACCCAAAAACAAAAAAACAAACAACAAAAAAAATTTAATGAATGGCTATTATGGACCAGGTCCTCTTTTAGGCATTGGGGATACAGCTGTGAATATACTGGGCAAAGTCTCTACTCTGATGAAGTTGGTAGAGGGGTAGACAATAAATAAAAGAACAACAAAAACCACATGAAATTTTGAGATCATGGTAAATGTTCTTAAGAAAGTAAAACAAGGTTAGGTGGTAGATAGTGTCTTGAGGGTTTGGTTAGATTGGGTGTGGCCTGGCATGGATGGATGGAGTGCTACTGAGAAAGCTCCATGAGAGCTATAAGTAAAGACAGGCTGTATGTTTCTTAAGGGCAGATGCCATATTGTAATTTTCCCCAGTATGTCACATAAGGCCTGGTTTGTAGCAGTTATTCAGTATAAATTTTAAATGAATTTGTGCCTGGCTCCCAATAGGAGCTCACTTCATGAATTTTCTCTCTATACTTGTGAAAGCTGGTTTCCATGGCCTAAAAAATTCAATGTACACTATACAGGCTAACTGAAAATTCAAGCATACTGGTATTACAGAACCTTGACTCCATAATCACCATTCATCAACTATTTAATATGATCCGTCAAAGGCCGGGAGGTATACAAGATTAAAAAAAAAACACAGTAAGTAAGATAAAGTTGCACTCATTAGTCTGGCTAGGGATATGAAATATGTGCAAACAGAACTCTAATACAAGACAGTGCCTTATGAGGTCTTTTAGTGTGGTATGAAATGCTCTCAGTATATCAAGAGGAAGAAGAGCTCTTCCTGTAATGGGGTTCCAGGAAGGTTGAAGGAAGAAGTGAGTTTCGAACTGGGTCTGGAAAGATTTAAAAATGAAAATATAGGAGCAAATGCTTCTCAAGAATTATGTTTAAAATGAAATTCCCAAAAGCTTAATTCAGTACTTCTCAAACATGAGCCTTCATTGGAATGTTTAAAACACAGATTCCTGGCCCCCGTACCTAAAGTTTCTGATTCACTAAGTCTGGGGTAGGGCCCAAGAATGTGTATTTCTGACAAGTTGCCAGGTGATTCTCATGAAAGTCTCCAGGTATTTCTCCCAAACAGTGATGTGTGGTATCCCAGGCTGATGTCATTGCATCCCCCCTGTTCTATCATGGGGCATGAACAAAAGGGATGGATGTAAGAGATATGTGGGGTCATGTGTGTGTGTGTTTTCATTATGTGGGTAGATGCAGAATATTGGAATAAAGTTGGAGAATGGTCCATACTACACTACTAGGGGAAAATGTTACCCCTTTCATATCTCTCTGTTTTCCATTTTATACAACATGGACCTATCAACTCTTCTTCTGCCCTCTTCCGTCTACTTCCCAGACTCATACTACCTACCATAACATTAAAGAAATAGAATATTGCTGTTCAATTGGGATCAAGAGCCACTGAGGTCATTAGAAACTCTCTAGTCTCAAGGTGACACAGCCTAGTTTGGAACTCTAGTCCCAGACACATCAGGGTCTTTCCTTGACCAGCCATATATGTTCCATCAGTTCCCTGATGCTTCCCTAGGGTGGGTTCCTTAATGAACTTTTAAATATTCATCTTACTCTTGAAGTTGCC
The DNA here is from genome assembly GCF_003676395.1 of Aethalodelphis obliquidens. Classification (NCBI taxonomy): domain Eukaryota; kingdom Metazoa; phylum Chordata; class Mammalia; order Artiodactyla; family Delphinidae; genus Aethalodelphis; species Aethalodelphis obliquidens. Next base: position 15,007,165 of record NW_020837994.1, read on the forward strand.
CCTCTCATACACAATGTCTTTCCTCTTAAACCGATGATACTCACTGAAACATTATACAAATAAAGACTCAGGCAGCTAGTCCTGCCATGCTAGAGATATTGGGGGAGGGATATGCTGAATGGGCCCCTGACAGCACCATCACTACTTTACAATATCCCCCAGTCTGTCTCTGATTTCAGAATTCATATATCACAAATAATTATGATATTCTACCAATTAAAGATGCAGCCTGTTTCAGCATTAGTTATTTGATTTAACTGTTCCAATAAGAGTATTTTGTTTTTCAATTGATACAGAACTTACTAAACACAAAATACCAGCAGACATGTTCACTCCCATCACCATATTGCTGTTTTAGTTCAAAGATCTGAAAATCAAAATAACAAAGTATTTCTATTCTATTCCAATATACTATGGCCAACAATATTAGAAAAACAATGTGTTCTACTTTGTTCAGATTTTTAATGACAGATTTTCAATTGTTGTTTGTATAACTGGAAAGAACAAATCAAATAGCCTGGGCTATCTATAAGCTTGAAATTTATGAATCAAGCCTTGAAACCTAATATTGGGCCCTAACACTCACTTATAAATTATCTTCTACACCTTGGCCCAGCACTGCTTTATAGTAGATCCCCTAAATAACCAGAACTGGCTGTTCTATGGATGACTATTTCAAATGACAAGTAATCAAATCAATTCTACACCATGATTAGGCAAATCCTCCACCAAGAAAGATTAACTTCTCTCCTCTTGATGTCTTTCTTTAGCCAGAAATCTATAAGACATTGGCAGGAGTCACTGAAAGCTGAAATTCAAGTACAGTGAGAATATATCTAGAAAGTCTTATCTATGTTATATAGGCTTCCATTTATCCTTCTGCATTTTCGGATGTGAGGATGTGTAGAGTAGCGGGCTATGGGAAAAAGGAACATGAACAATGCTTTCCTGTTCTGAAGGGTAAACCTCTGTTTGTGTCCCTGACTGCCAGGGAAAAAATGTAGTCTGCTCAAGTGATAATACTTTGTTGGCCAAAGATGAATTGTGAGCTCAGTACCTGAGATGGACACAAACATAAGTTTAGAAGTTGCTGAGGATGGCAACAAGAAACATAGTGGAAAGGAAAGTGTAGGTAAAATGCTAAGGATTTCATCAAAAGTGAAAACATGACTTTTTTTTTTTAGATTCCGTATATACGGACTTGAGGACATGGGGAGGGGGAAGGGTAAGTTGGGACGAAGTGAGAGAGTGGCATTGACATATACACACTACCAAATGTCAAATAGCTAGCTAGTGGGAAGCAGCCACATAGCACAGAGAGATCAGCTCGGTGCTTTGTGACCACCTAGAGGGGTGGGATAGGGAAGGAGGGAGGGAGACGCAAAAGGAAGGGGATATGGGAATATATGTATATGCATATGTATAGCTGATTCACTTTGTTATAAAGCAGAAACAAACACACCGTTGTAAAGCAATTATACTCCAATAAAGATGTTAAAAAACACACAAACAAACAAAAAAAACAAGAAAAAAACAGTGAAACTATAAGACAGGTAATACAGACATAAAGAATGTAGTCAATAAAATTACAAAGGAGCAATGCAATAGTGCCTAGACAGTGACCTGGAAGTGGTTTACACTTAAAAGATGCAGCAAATGATTTGAAAATGTGTCCATAATATATTGTTGTTGCTTTAAAAATTAAGCTAGAAAAAAAGATAAACAGAGTTGAATTTTTAAATATTACTTAACAAAGTTTAGAGGAAAAGAGAGAAGGAGAAAAAGAAATTGATTTTGAAAAGTTATAAAGAAAAGCTGGAAAATTACTCACAAAACAGTCAATCGTAGTTACCTCTGTGAGTGGAATTGGAGGGTCAGGGTTTCATAGATATACTTTATACTTCTGTAGCTTTTTAATTTGGAACACTAAATATAGCATGATGTAATGAAAAGAGTCTTGGGAATCAGAAATGCCTAAAAATGAAATTTTGCCTCAGCCATACTGTAACCTTATAAAATTATTTGTTTTCTCTACACTTTAGTTTCCTTGGCTCCTTAAAATGACAATCATTGTATGTGCATTACAAGTCAATAGGAATATCAAATGAGATCATACATATGAAAGACTATACACATGATTGTCATTCAATGTGTGATCTATTATTATTTGTCATATCCTCAGTCCCTTCTGGAAGAAAGGAAGAAGAATACAGTAGAATAATCATTCTTTTTTCCCTGTGAATCAAATACAATTTAAGAAAAAAAGAAATCCACAAGGTAGCATGCAAGGTCATCTGGGCAAATGAGTTTTTATGACTAGTTAAATGTCATAAGTATTCTTACAATATTTCATATACTACTGAAGCCATATGTTGCAAGTAACCCACAGGACAAAGTAGAAGTCTTGAAGTAAAGAATGGTCAAATGATTGTACAATGGATAAAAGGAAAAGGGCTTCATCATACTCCTTCAAGGGGCAGGGACCAGCTTACTCTCACCCCTCAACCTCTACTTTCTCTTTCATAATGGATGACTGCTCACTAGCCATGCCTGGAAATACTTAATTGAAATATACCACATCTGGCCACTCACTCAACTATCTCAAAGCCTAGTAGCAATCAGTAACCGAGTTATAGTGCCCAACAGGCTACCGCAACAAAGAAAGCCAAGAACAGTTGCTTTATTAGATAAAATTAGCTTATGACAAAGTTTGAGATTTTCATACTGGTAAGAAACCCAAAACCCTGAGGTTGCAATACAGACCAGGCTTTCATAAATTAGGTGCCAAGTTAGGTCCTAAAAGGAAAAAAATTCTATATTATTTAGCATATTTATTAGACTATATGGTGATTAAATTCAACTTTGAATAAATGAAACTCAACAAGTATTCATTCAACATCATATACTCAGAACTGTGACAAATGCAATGAAAGATATCAAAGAAATTTGTCATCCTTTACCGAAAGAAGATTCCACTCTCATTAATTACAATTAACATCTATATAACACCTTACTCCAATAGAAATTTTAACAATTCAAATACCAGAGTTGAACTACCATACTTTTTAGCTTATATATCAATGACCAAAGTATTTAGTGGCATTAATAAACACACAACATAATGTCAGGTTTTAAAGAGAAAAAGAGCCCTGGTACATCTCTAATGGAGTTTTTTCTGATCAAAACATTATAGAATTTATGACAGGAATAAAACTAAGAAGTTAATGAGGAAGAGAGAGCTAAGAATTATTTGGTAAAAGCACTACTAAAGGACTTCCCTGGTGGTGCAGTGGTTAAGAATCCACCTGCCAATGCAGGGGCCATGGGTTCAAGCCCTGGTCTAGGAAGATCCCACATGCCGAGAAGCAACTAAGCCTGTGTGCCACAACTACTAAGCCTGCACTCTAGAGCCCATGCTCTGCAACAAGAGAAGCCACCGCAATGAGAAGCCCGCGCACTGCAACAAAGAGTAGCCCCCGCTCGCCGCAACTAGAGAAAGCCCGTGTGCAGCAACGAGGACCCAACACAGCCAAAAATAAAAAATAAATTACTTTAAAAAAAAAAGTACTACTAAAATATTTTTGGATTATTCTGTCAGTAGAGTATTTTTTGAGGAATAATAAAATACAACAAGAAGGAAACAATGTGGAAAGAATTAGTGACATATAAGAAAGTTAGATATATTAACCCACCCCTAATAAATGGGAAAGTTAATAGAAAACTTAGGTTTCCTTAATAATTAGTGATTTATTCCTAAGAGTCTGATACCATTTGATCACAGGTAACATTCAATTTTTCACGCATTTTTTAATAAAGGGATATTTTGTTTCATGTGAGCTATGCCTTGTCTTAGCCTTCTTATGACCAGATGGTTCTTATTTAGAATATTATATGCAGATATGCAAACTGCTTTTTCAATAATAAATATGCCTTATAGATGAGTGAGGTTTAGGATTCCTTTTTCTGAAGATGAATCCAAGTTCTAATTTTACAAAGATATTTTTTCAGTTGTATAACACAGTAATTCAATATTTCTATAGATTATACTCCATTTAGAGTTATTACAAAACAATGGTTGTATTTCCCTGTGCATATATATATATATATATATATGCAACAAGGATGTGTGTGTGTGTGTATATATATATATATATATTTGTTTGTATCTCTCAATCCCATACCCTTGTCTTGCCCCTTCCCTTTTCCTCTCCCCACTGGTAACCACTAGTTTGTTCTCTATATCTGTCGGTCTGTTTCTGTTTTGTTATTAACAATCATTTATTTTTTAGTTTCTACATATAAGTGATAACATACAGTATTTCTCTTTCCCTATCTGACTTATTTCAATGAGCATAATACTCTCTAGGTTCAGCCATGTTGTTGCAAATGGCAGAATTCCATTCTTTTTTATGGCTGAATAATATCCCTGTGTGTGAGTAAGTATACATATATCACATCTTCTTTATCCATTCATCTGTTGATAGACACTTAGGCTGCTTCCATATCTTGGCTATTGTAAATAATGCTGCTATGAACACTGGGGTGCACGTATCTTTCTCAATTACCGTTTTCCTTTCCTTTGCATGTATACCCAGGAGTGGAATTGCTGGATCTTACGGTAGTCCTACTTTTAGTTTTTTGAGGAACCTCCATACTTTTTTCCACAGTGGCTGCACCAGTTTACATTTCCACCAACAACGTACAAGGGTTCCCTTTTCTCCATATCCCCACCAACATTTATTATTTGTGTTCGTTTTGATGATAGCACTCTGACAGGTGTGAGGTGATAACTAGTTGTGGTTTCAATTCACATTTTTCTGATGATTAGCAATGTTGAGCAACTTTTATGAGCCTATTGGCCATCTGAATGTCTTCTTTGGAAAAATGTTTATTCAAGTCTTCTGCCCATTTTTGTAATCCAGTTGTTTGTCTATTTGATATTGAGTTGTATGAACTGTTTATATAGTTTGAAAATTAATCCCTTACCGATCATATCATTTGCAAATATTTTCTCTCATTCAGTAGGTTGTCTTTTCATTTTGTAAATAGTTTCCTTTGCTGCACAAAAGGCTTTAACTTTAATTAGGTCCCATTTGTTTATTTTTGCTTTTATATCTTTTGCCGTAGGAGGCAGAACCAAACAAAATTGCTATAATTTATTTCAAAGAGTGTTTTGCCTATGTTTTCTTCTAGGAGTTTTAATAATATGTATGTGTATGGTTAAGAGTGGGACTTATGAAGGAAGATTAAAGGATGACTTACTGTAGAGGTAAGGTCTCTATCATAGTTTAATAACAACCTCATACTTGGTGTATGAACACTTTATATATTTAAATCTTCAAAATTTATTTTACAGTACCAAAAACTTTATTTTGAATGCAACTTTGATAGGATTATACATGGGCAGGGAGAAATGCAATGCCTTGCTTCCTAAGAAAGCTAGTGGTTAGTTAAATATACTTATATTACCTGAACTTTTATGCCAGCAATTATTTATTTAAAAAATTTATATTCTTGCTGTATTATACATTTAAAGAGTCATAAATATTGAACCTTAAAAATTGTTCATATCCTTTCCAGTTAATACAGGAATGTAATCTTCCTTCCTACTTGTGGTCTTTGTAGTTGTTTTTATTAATTTAGCTAAGAAAATTTTTTTAAACACTAAGGTAAACACCACATAAAATGTTCATTTATATGCTTTTATAATTGTAAAAAGTAAAAACATTTATTTCTGATCTGATTTTTATGATTTCTTTCCTTCTGCTAACTTTGGGGTTTTTTTGTTCTTCTTTCTCTAATTGCTTTAGGTGCAAGGTTAGGTTGCTTATTCGAGATGTTTCCTGTTTCTTAAGGTAGGATTATATTGCTATAAACTTCCCTCTTAGAACTACTTTTGCTGCATCCCATAGATTTTGGGTCGTTGTGTCTCCATTGTCATTTGTTTCTAGGTATTTTTTGATTTCCTCTTTGATTTCTTCAGTGATCACTTCGTTATTAAGTAGTGTATTGTTTAGCCTCCATGTGTTTGTATTTTTCACAGATCTTTTCCTGTAATTGATATCTAGTCTCATAGCATTGTGGTCAGAAAAGATACTTGATATGATTTCAATTTTCTTAAATTTACCAAGGCTTGACTTGTGACCCAAGATATGATCTATCCTGGAGAATGTTCCATGAGCACTTGAGAAAAATGTGTATTCTGCTGTTTTTGGATGGAATGTCCTATAAATATCAATTAAGTCCATCTTGTTTAATGTATCATTTAAAGCTTGTGTTTCCTTATTTATTTTCATTTTGGATGATCTGTCCATTGGTGAAAGTGGGGTGTTAAAATCCCCAACTATGAATGTGTTACTGTTGATTTCCCGTTTTATGGCTGTCAGTATTTGCCTTATGCATTGAGGTGCTCCTATTTTGAAATTAAAGATGATACAAATAGATGGAGAGGTATACCATGTTCTTGGATTGGAAGAATCAACAATGTGAAAATGACTCTACCACCCAAAGCAATCTACAGATTCAATGCAATCCCTGTCAAACTACTACTAGCATTTTTCACAGACCTAGAACAAAAAATTTCACAATTTGTATGGAAACACAAAAGACCCCGAATAGCCAAAGCAATCTTGAGAACGAAAAACAGAGCTGGAGGAATCAGGCTCCCTGACTTCAGACTATACTACAAAGCTACAGGAATCAAGACAGTATGGTACTGGCACAAAAACAGAAAGCTAGATCAATGGAACAGGATAGAAAGCCCAGAGATAAACCCACGCACATATGGTCACCTTATCTTTGATAAAGGAGGCAGGAATGTACGGTGGAGAAAGGACAGCCTCTTCAATAAGTGGTGCTGGGAAAACTGGACAGGTACATTTAAAAGTATGAGATTAAATCACTCCCTAACACCATACACAAAAAAAAGCTCAAAATGGATTAAAGACCTAAATGTAAGGCCAGAAACTATCAAACTCTTAGAGGAAAACATAGGCAGAACACTCTATGATATAAATCACAGCAAGATCCTTTTTGACCCACCTCCTAGAGAAATGGAAATAAAAACAAAAATAAACAAATGGGACCTAATGAAACTTCAAAGCTTTTGCACAGCAAAGGAAACCATAAACATGACCAAAAGACAACCCTCAGAATGGGAGAAAATATTTGCAAATGAAGCAACTGACAAAGGATTAATCTCCAAAATTTATAAGCAGCTCATGCAGCTCAACAACAAAAAAACAAACAACCCAATGCAAAAATGGGCAGAAGACCTAAATAGACATTTCTCCAAAGAAGATATACAGATTGCTAACAAACACATGAAAGAATGCTCAACTTCATTAATCGTTAGAGAAATGCAAATCAAAACTACAATGAGATATCACCTCACACCAGTCAGAATGGCCATCATCAAAAAATCTAGAAACAATAAATGCTGGAGAGGGTGTGGAGAAAAGGGAACCCTCTTGCACTGCTGGTGGGAATGTAAATTGATACAGCCACTGTGGAGAACAGTATGGAGGTTCCTTAAAAAACTACAAATAGAACTACCATATGACCCAGCAATCCCACTACTGGGCATATACCCTGAGAAAACCATAATTCAAAAAGTGTCATGTACCAAAATGTTCATTGCAGCTCTATTTACAATAGCCCAGAGATGGAAACAACCTAAGTGTCCATCATCGGATGAATGGATAAAGAAGATGTGGCACATATATACAATGGAATACTACTCAGCCATAAAAAGAAACGAAATTGAGCTATTTGTAATGAGGTGGATAGACCTAAAGTCTGTCATACAGAGTGAAGTAAGTCAGAAAGAGAAAGACAAATACCGTATGCTAACACATATATATGGAATTTAAGGAAAAAAATGTCATGAAGAACCTAGGGGTAAGACAGGAATAAAGACACAGATCTACTAGAGAATGGACTTGAGGATATGGGGAGGGGGAAGGGTAAGCTGTGACAAAGTGAGAGAGAGACATGGACATATATACACTACCAAACGTAAGGTAGATAGCTAGTGGGAAGCAGCTGCATAGCACAGGGAGATCAGGTCGGTGCTTTGGGTCCGCCTGGAGGGGTGGAATAGGGAGGGTGGGAGGGAGGGAGATGCAAGAGGGAAGAGATATGGGAACATATGTATATGTATATCTGATTCACTTTGTTATAAAGCAGAAACTAAAACACCATTGTAAAGCAATTATACTCCAATAATTATAATTATACTCCAACATTGTAATAATTATACTCCAACATTGTTATACTCCAACATTGTAAAGCAATTATACTCCAGATGTAAAAAAAAAAAAGACTGTCAAATAAAAGAATAAATAAATTAAATAATTTATTAAATTATTAATAAATTAATTAAAATATATTAAATAATTAAATTAATTAATTAAAAAAGAAATAAAAGATATCAACTTAAAATTAAAAATAATAGTGATAAAAACATTAATTTCGGGAAAAAATAAAAATAAAAGAATAAAAGTCCACATGTCAAAAATAAATAAATAAATAAATAAATAAATAAATAAATAAAAATAGTCTAAGGGCCCCCAAATCTGTAATTTGTGGAAAAAAGGATATTAGATAACCATGGTTAATAACATTCATAAAGAGCATGGAAAATGTTCTCTTTACAATGCTAAGTTAAAAAATGTAAACAAAAAATACAAAATTATGTATAACTAGTTTTAAAATTGGTTATAACTAGTTATTAACACTGTGCATGAGAAAGATAAAAAGAAATAAAAATGTTTTATTTCTGTTGCATTGTTAATGATCTTTCAAATTATTTTTTTCTTTTCCAAATGTTAAATAATATCTATGTATTACTTTTGTATTTGGAAATAATGTATGTTTTTAAATATATCATTTGTGCCCTCCTTATTTTCACTTAGTATCATTTAGGTTGTTTTTAGACACCAGAATGAGAGGATGGGCATACTTCAAAGTGCAAATGTAACCCAAGGAGTTACATTTGAACCCATCACTAGGCCAAAATAAAAAATTATTATAATAACAAAATTAGTATTAACAGATGATATTTATTGACTGCCTACTATGAACTACACACCATAAATGTTTTATATATTTTAAAAGACTCATATAATTTACACAGTAGATAGTTGATGTAGGTCAACCATTATTCTCATTTTCTGTGACTCAGTTTCCTCATCTATAAAACTGAGATAATAATGGTACTACCTCATAAGATTGATGTATTAAATGAATCTATGTACGTACAAATACTCAGAAAAGTGCCTGGACACCTGGTGAATGCCCTGCAACTGTTCTCTATCATCATCATCACCATCAATATCGGCAATCATTGAACAATTGATGAAGCTGAGATTTACAGAGGTTAAGTAACTTTCTCAAATTTTGATCCCTTTAACCACAGAGCCTAAGCCCTTAAACTCAATGATAAAAGCAGTAAATAAATAAACTTTCAATTATAATGAAAAGACAGCTGCTTGTAAAACTGAGTGTCTTTAAAATAAAAATTCTCTGAATATTAAGCTTACTTTCCAATTGGTGTCCTGGCATCAGGAGCTCTGAGACCTTAGACGAGTTACTTAAATTTCTAAAACCTGAGTTTCTCTTTTCAAAAACTGACGTTGAAAAAAGAACGCAAAATAACAACAGCCAAGATTTTTTGAACTGTTATTGTTACAGTTAATGTTACTGTTTTTATCGTGGTGAAAATATCATTAATGAAGTCTTTGATTAGCATCTAATTTTCATAGTACTGTACTCAATATTTTGTAAAAGCATAGTTCAAGCATATAGATCTTGACACACGGTGAGTGTTCAATTAATATTTAATTAATTAATATATCAGGCAGCTTTAGATTTACAAAGTGCATTAACTGATTATTCAATTGACCATCATAACAAAACATGAGTAGAGAAAGGGCAGATATAGCCTTCTGACATCTTGCAAATGAGGATCCGTGTATTCAGAAAGGTTCAATGAACCGTCCAAGGTCATCCCAAAGTGGGAAATCAAATATGGTCTCTGGATTAATTCCAAGATTAATGCTCTTTCCACTGATCTCAAAACCAATTCTTCGATGCGCTACCTGGATCAAAAGTCAAGTTTTCCATATTCAAATTCAGTCATTTCAGCATGAGTTTCTGCTCTTCTTCAGGAATGAGTAAGTCTTATTTCAGTTGCCTTTCATCAGAAATTTGTACAATTTCTGAAAGTATACTCATGGCCACTTTATTGTATATTAAAACTTGAGAGCTTATTTTTCTTCTTCATGTTTCTAAATGATATTCTTTCTTTCTACTGATGGAACAAATGTTACACTCTCCCCAGCCTCTTGAAACCTTCTAATCAGATGCAATAATTTGCCCAAAGGCACGTAATAGACTTTGAGGCTAGGAGAGAAATTTCCTGACAAGTAAACCCAAATCACTATTCCCTATAGTCATAAAGTAACACAGCCTCCTTCAAGGAAGGCGTTTTTCAAGTAAGTGAAACCAATTCAGTACAATCATTAATTCTACTGATTACTCAAAATAACTTGGAACACTTTAGAAGAGTTTAAGACTGAGAAAAGACTCAGAGAAGAGGGAGAGGTTTGAGAATTTCAAGAAAGAAGCAGATACCAAGTAACATCAAAACCAGAGATAGGTTTGAGATTATGAATAATTTCAATCAAAGAATGTTAAGTTTGTACCAAGAAAAATGTAGTATGATTAAAAGGGAGAAAAAGTGTTTTAAGTTTTCCTAGGGTTCCACATAAATAATTAGGTAATTTTCAGAAGTCTAAAATTCAAAAAAAGAAATTATCTCAATTTTGTTAAACAAGCCAGAGAATGTCTTAATTACTAGTGACAATGTATCTTATAATTTATTGTTTGAGGTTGCCTGCTATATCCATTAGTGAGGGAAATTAAAATCTTTCCTTTTCATAAAAAAAATATTTTATTGGCACCTAAATCAGGCTTCCTATCTTGAATGGAACAGAAACTTCATACTAGTCCAGGGGGCATTAAACAGTATAAACAAAAGCATAACTAGGTCACCTGTGATGTTTCACATGGCTCCCCTCAATTCCAGAATATTAAGCACAAAGCAAGTATAAAACCATATTGTGTTAAACAAAAGGATGACACACTGCTTCTTTCTTTTTCTTATCTTTTTTTCTTCCAACAGAGATATCCATCCCTATTCACCTTAGTCATGTAAACATCCTGCTTCTAGGAGCACATAGCTCACTTGTATTATTTGGTAAGGACTGGTAAGTGGAGATTGTTTTGAGAAAAAAATCTTTAAACTCTCTATAATTTTCCAAATTACACTTAATAAAGACTTCTTTCTTTCAGTCTAGTTGCTTAATACAGTCATCCCTTGCCATACAGGTGTCACTTGATGGGTTCCTGCTTACACATAACCCTATTCTTTCTATCAAGGTACATTTTATATTAGTACGAGACCAGGGCTTGGTATGCATCTGAGAAAAGCCATGTGCTGACAAGTGCTTCCATCTTACTTTTTTCATAGTGTGTACAACAGAGTCTAGCACATAACATATTCCCAATAAATATGTTTAAACTAATGAGTAAATTAATTTACTTGTTGTAGCATCACATGGACCTCAAGTCCTATTAGGTATGCTTTTATATACTACATAGTTGTATTGAAACATATTGCACTTTGTCAAAAGTCTATAATATATTTTGTGTAAAATTTTCTCTCAAATCATCAAAAATGTTGCTACCAGTTTTCAATTATTTTTATAATTTCATGCAATTCAGCAAATGAAAGTACTTCCAAACCGCCAAATAATTTGGAATTTTCTCATTTTATTAGTTATGAATAACAGTTTACTGTTATCAATTATATATAAAAATAAATTTATGTAATTAATATTGCCAGCTTGATTCTTCAGCATATATTTTTTAATAAAACCTGAAGTTTCAACATTAAATGTAAGGAAAATTAATTATTGTTTATATTCTCACTCTGAACAAAAAGTGAGAATTAATTATGCTCATGTAATAAGGGATGAGTGTACTAACTTGGGAACTGAAAACAATCAAATTAAATTTGATTACAAATAATATAACCAGATAGCTTGTTTAATTTTTTTCAGTGTCTTGATATAGTTTTTCCTCTCTTTTCTCAATTTACTTCAATAAAACATATTATCAGCTTCATTTTTAATTTAAAAATTTTCAAATTCCATGAAATTGAAATTAAACTAACACGATACTTCAATATGTCTTACTTATATATTTCTCCAGCTTCTCTAAGGGATAAAAAGCCACTATATGACAACGCAATAATACAGTTTTCCTTAAAAACTGTACTCTCTCTACTCTCATAAAGGAGAATCAAGGCTTGAAATCCTAACCCACATCTGGTGAAAAGCAGATATAGAACTTTGGAAAAGAAGTTATATAACCAAAGAAATATGAAGAAGGTTTATGAAGAAATTGTCAAAGACACAAATACTTGTTTTTAGAGTCCTTGAGAAAAGGACCAAAGACATACCCTTTTTACTCTATTTATCTTCTATCTACTTTTCATTGTAGCTATGGGTAGGGCCGACTTTCAGATAATATTAATAATAATATACTAATGATAGCATAAACATCTATATCTTGATACCACTTCATAGATTATAAAAAACAGATAATTTCTGATAACACATTAAATAATTGATGAATAAGTTATTATTACTGTCATTGTTATATCTGAGCTATAATGATGTGTAAGAGAGCATCAGTTTTGTTTTCAAACTAGTATAGCTATTAAATGTAGACTGGTTTATTTCCAAGGTCCATATTATATCCTTTTGTCTTTAAACTCAAGCCTATGGAATGCCTCAATGTGCTACAACTTTGCTTGCATTAACAAAGTTGCAGTTACTGACTAGTGAAGGGGCTGGAGCATGTCCAATTTGAAATTTACAAAGAAGTTATATAACCATTGGGCAAAATTATTTTTTTACTACAAAAGATATTCATGCTTTTTATAAAAGTGACAATTCAGAAGTGCTTAAAGTACAGCACTAATTTTCCATCTTCAACCTCCTGTTTCCACACCCCCTTCCCCTCCCGACACACACTGAAGATTATGGTGTTAACAGTCTAGCAGCTCTGGGACTTTCCAGACCTTGTTCATTTTACTACACCATAATGCATCTCAGCAGTTGGAGGAGAGGTGGTGGGATCTAGTTATAATTGTTCCAAAGCACTAAGCATCCTATGTTGTAATATATGATCACAGACTCAATTTTCAAAAGGAAAATTGGGAAGAATCTAAAACTCACTACGTTTACTGGTCACTTTCCTGGCTAATTTTGCATTTCATTCAATAATCAATTTTAAATAAGCAAAGCCAAACTGAAACATTAGTGATGGGTTTTTCTTCATGTCCAAGATAAGGCAAGGCACGTCCTTGGCAGGCTAATTTAGAAGGTACTTATTGAACACTTTGTGCCAAACTTAACAATAACTGCTTTGTATTTACTTTTTACAACTGTCTTATGGGGCAGGTATTATTATCTCAGTTTAATAATGATGAAATTATATTAACTTACTTGTGCAAAGTCCCTCTAACTAGCAAAGATATTAATGAGGATTTTCATTCAAACCTGCCTGTGTTCATACTACTACTTAAAGTGATTCCAAAGGGTTAAGAAACTAAATTCCTGAGATGTCCATGTCTTTGCAACAAACTGAATTTAAGGTCATGACTCCACTGTAGCTTGCCTATTTTGTGAAACAACTTTTACTTCTAAAAGCGCTGTCTCACGTCTTACCTCACTTTATTTTACTAATGGTATTTGGCCTGATCTTCGCGTTCTAAAGAGACCTTAAATTTAGACTTGACTATATTATCAAATGAAAAGACATATAATCATTGGAAACTCAGAAAACTGAAATAAGACTGTTACTTTATATGTTTAAACTTGTGCTTTATTACACACCACATCACATGGTGCATCATGACTTATTCTATATAACCAAGGAATCACCTTATAAATAGCGTAACTACATCACATTGTATTTTAATGTGTTTATGTGTATGCATGTGTTGGAGGAGGTTAGATGTGCTAATGTGTTATATATAAACTTTTAATACCAAAATTATATAATACCTTTCGGCATTTATTTCTTAATATACTGGATTGGGATACTCAAAAAATAAAATGTCCCTATGCTTGTCTTGATCTCTGATAAAAACTAGGGCTGAGAACTTGCCTTCAACCTCCTGTACTAATGTCCTCGACACTGTCCTATATTGATGCTTAGGCCATTTATCATTAACCATATATGAATTATTTTTATTTTGCTCAAAGTCTCTACCATTTCCCACCATGGATACTTTGGAATTCTTGCTTGTTCTTAATAACAAGGCTTAAGATCCACCCATCTAGGAGAGACAAACCAAATGACATTGTCACAGAAGCATAAACCTTTGTATGTGACTTGCATTTCTCTAGCAAATAAAAAAATGAACAATGTTAAAGAGAAAAGTAGAGTAAGTTGCTTTTAAGCTTATTTTTTAGCTGTAAGACATAGTAAGAAAAACACTGTAAATGGTAACCGTAGTACACATATGGCTATATGCAACTAAAATAAAAATTTACAGAGCAATATCTACTCTTACTATCATGTAATATACTGATATTTATATTCTACTCTATCCTATTTTATTCTACTGTATACTAACTGCTGGTCTCAGGCCACTAAATTGGTTTCACAATTAATTCATGGGTTGTGATGTAATTTTTGAAGCAACACTGACTAGATATTCTCTCATTTTAAAAGATCCTTTGTGTATGTGTGAAAAATGATGCATAAAATGCATACCTGGGGCACGATCTCTGGTTTTAAAGTCCTCTAAGATAAACATATCTGACTATCATATCTCTTGCCAAAAAGTATCCTCAATTCAACATTTGGTTAAATTGAGAAGTCTTTCTGGAGTATTTGCAAATGTGCCAAGATGAGATTTTATAACTCCTAGTTCTGACGAATTCCAAAGAAGTTTTTTATACATAAGGCTACAGCATTTAACAATATGTCTTCCTGCTCTTCAAAACTTGGTACCATACGGCTTCCTCCCATAATTGGCATCTGAAGGACGGATTGTGGCGTCTGCAATGGAGATGAGAATAGAAACAACCTACAGTCTGTACTCATCATCAGGCTCACAAAAAGGTCTTCGATGAGGTTAACTTGTTGCCACGTGCCTCCTCCTTAATTTATTTTCTTTTTACTGTAATTAAATCTTTCCATGGGAACAAGGAATGGTGTTGCTTTCAAAGCCAGATAAAAAGACACATGAAATATGCTCAAAAGATATTCTCAGAAGGGAAACGAATAGTGTCTTCTTATTTCCTATGGAGGGAAGAGAATCAATAGATGTGCATTCTACTTCTCCTTGAAGCCACAACTACCCCAGTACACAGGAAGGGAGTTTGGACTTTTAATTAAAAAGAGTTGGCCTTGGGTTCAATTTTTGCTCTGTCACTAAGTAGCTACAGTATTATGCGAAAAAAAATCACTTTCTCTTTCCATACCTGTTCTCTAACTTAAAAAATGGTAACTTTATCAGACTGTGTTATGGGATAAATGAATCAAGTAGAAAATTAATGACATATAGTATAAACGACCATGTTTTAACACACAGAATAATAGAATCTCAATTAAACAACATTTGGTTGTCAGGAAAGGGAGTTACCAAAAGGACAAATAAACCAACTCCCTCATCTCCCAGCTGAGGTTTAAGTTCATTTTTCCAGATCCCCTCCACGTGGTTATGTATACCAGGCTTGTGCACAGGAGTTACCATTAACTCACTACCTCCTAAGAGAGGCAATTCTTTCACTGAATGTGGAAACAAAATTTTGGACAGGAATCTTGAGTTGTGAGACCCAACTTTGTTAACAATCATGTACAAGTAAGGCCAAATTACTTGTCCATACTGTTTCCTCGAATGTAAGATAAAGGAGTTATTAAATGCTTACCTAAGACACTTCACACTGTTAACACAGTGTTAACATTCTATAGAGCTAACAGTAGTTTTTGTGTCTGAATTATCATCATGACCATCTGAAAAGTCATCTCAACTCTCAACACTATTCAACCCCTGAAGAAACAAAATGAAATCCCCTTTAAAAGTACTCAGTAGTGCCCATACTGACATTTCTCATCTTTCCAAACTAAATTGTTATCTTGATATAATCACAGTTAGTAGAAAAGGTGTGATGGAAAAAGTGTGTTCCCACTTTTTAGAAGGTAAACTAAACACATAGACTATGAATCACATTCAAGGTCTTTCAACCAAAGCTTGTTATCAACTTTTTAAATAATTGATGGAAAAACCGTATCATAACCTGAAAGTTAGACGATATTTTAATGATGTCACATTACCAGTACCACTTACTGGTACATTTTTCCCCCAGAGCATCACTGAGATGTTTTTTTGGCTAGAAAAAATTAGCATTCCTTTATCATTAGGTGGAAGTAACAAATTCAAGAACCAGTGCAAACACAAAAGGGAGTTGGGTGTGAAAAGCATTTTACAATTAATCAAGGGAGGCATTTTGGCATCTCATTTTTATAAAGAGGCAAAACTGTGAAAAATTACAAGTGCCTGCTACAGATCCACATGCTATATATTCATTAAGTGTGAGCTGGATACTACTTTAACACAAATACACTCATTCACCAAATAGTCTTTGAGCCCCTACTATGTGCTAGGCACTCTGACAGGCCCTGGGCAGGTACAGTGGAGTTTCAACTAAAGCCAGCAAAAACTGTGAAGTGTGAAAATCCTGTACGTCATCCATAAAGCGCAGTATGTATGGTTTGTGCCAATTGGTAATTCCTTTCCTCAATGAAACTGAGCTGTATCAAGAGGAAGCATGTAATAATGGAATATATGCAAGTGTCTGACTACTTAAAGCATCCAAACTTTCAGGAAGTTATCAAACCTCTAGCTTTGAACCAGAAGTATGGGTAAAGCATTTTAAATGTTCTTTCTTGCCCACAGCAATTATTCCATTGAAATCTCAATAATATTAATGCATGTTAATACATTTACCTTGTTTTGATTTTGAAGTTTAAACGTTGTCGCAGTATCCTATTTGGGAGGGGCAGTTCAAGTTTAGTCATTGGGATGAAAACGCTTATCCTGGACTCTACCTTGAAGGTATTTATTATTGCACATGAATTTGTGGTTAGGTAGGTAACGTTTATAGTTTCAGTTAGGATATATTGTATGATTGAAATTGACTGTGGGTCAGGAAGGCAACTGTGTGGCTCTTCACTGGGTGCTCTCACATAGTTGAGGTCAAGCGGTCTAAGACGGCCTCATCTGGAAAACCTGGCAGCACTCATCCTTCACAAGGTGATGACAGGGTTCTAAGACAGACAGACTAGGAAAAAAGTCTTCATTTCCACCAAGTTCTATTGACCAAAGCAGTCACATGGCTAGTGCCGCATGAGAGTGGAAGGGAACTATTAAGTTACAAAGCAAAGGGGTCATCAATGGAAATCCTCAGAGCCAAAGCAATGGATCTGCCACACCCCTAAACAGGCAAGCACCATAGACTCTGTACTATCATGGGCACATGTACCAAGGTTTCCCAATGTATGGAGGCAAATTTTCTTAGAGCAGAGACAGTGGCCACTGGACTGTCTCCTTTACAAAGAATACAATTTTTTCTTCTCAGTTACTGCACGCTCCTTTCACAGCTGCAGAGCTAGAGTGGTTTGTATTTTTTTCTTTTTTTGTTTTCATACATTTAATCTCCTTGCCTTGAAGGCCTGGACAATATGTGTGCATGATATAACAAGCCACCATAAATATATAGTCCTGTAGCCTACGGAAAAACATAAACCAAGGAAATGCAAGTGGAGGAGATTAACCTTGAAGCTGAAACCCAAGGCTTCTTGTGCTTGTGATGTCCTCTGAAATTCTGCGATGCCACACACGTTCTCAAAGGAACATCTTGTGTTAGCTGCCAAGAGGACTGAGAGACAAAGTACTGCACGTTTAGGTATAATGTAAATGGGCAACGTGGGGGAACAAAAAGCTTTTTTGAAAATAAGACAATGTCTTTTTATAGACCTCAATGCCTGTGTGAAAGCATTTGGAAATTTCCATACTCTTCAAGAAAGAAGAATATCAACTGAGTGAAAAAAGGTAATTATGCAGACATGGGCGTAAGTTTGAGATACTCAGGTAGGGTGATCTAGGGCTGAAGAGAACTGTCCCAATCCAGCCATAGAAAGAGGCTCAGGTGAGAACTGGTATTGTCATTTCATGGGAAGTCCCGCAGGGGCTTCCTGAAGGGCCAGACAACAGAAACCCAGGCATCACCTTGGGGACTTCCACAGTACCCAGCAGAGCTGTACCTTGTTACTCAAGCACTTTTCTGATCCTGGAGGTAAATTTTACCTTGTAAAACTTCCTACTCCACTGCTCCTATGCCGATAAATTTTAAGACATAATACCATGTAACCTCACTAGCCACTTACTCGCTGAGGATCCAAGCAATATAAATACCCTTTGATTAAACCACATAAAACAATAAACCAAAAAGCATTTCTTCCAGTCTTCAATGTTTGTATTCAAAGTTTGTTCTCTCCTAAATTCTGGTGGTATCTTCCAAATATTTTGCCCAAATTCGTCAACAAAATTTCTATTGGCCTATTTTTGAAAAAATAATTAAATTTGCCTGAATTTGGCAATAAGTTTTTATTGACTTTTTTTGCCCACAAATAGAATATTTTCTCTTAATTATTATGTTGCCTATGCTAAACACGACAGTTTAATTATTATTAATTATTTAATTAATTATTCTTAATTATTATGTTGCAATAGGTAGTCTATGCTTGTAATATACAACTTCAAATGTTTGCATGTAGAAATTATATAAAAGAAAGTCTCTTCCATTCCACCCTATTCCTTAACTCCTTAGAATTCCTACCCAGAAGGAGCAACTGTTATCAGTTTTGCTCTTCTCTGAGAACAATTCTATGAATATTCAATCAAGTGATTTTTACAAACTCCATTTTATACAAATAACATACCATTTACATAGAACTGTGCTTTGCTTTTTTCACTTAAAATGATCTTGGAGATCATTATGATCTCATTACCTACAGAGTGTCTCATTCATTTTAATAGCTACCTAATAATATACTTTACGGATGCATTATAATTTATTTTATTGTATCACTCAGTATAGGGATATAATTAGGTTGGAAAAAAACATTAAATTAGTAAGAGTCAAAGGTCATGATGATGAGTTTCTCTTTGAACACAATCTTGGATTAGCATCTCCTATAGACTGATCAAGGCCTACTCTTCTGAAGCTAGATGGAAGTTCCTAATGAAATTTATGATTGATCTGAGGTAAACCAAACATAGCTTCATCCTTGGTCTCTTGCAAACATGTTTTTTTACTTTCTCACCTTCTCATATTTCCTCATGCCCTTTACTGGAAACCCATGCCTTCTTAATTTTCACCAGTTGTCAGTATTCTTCCTATTAAAATTCCACTGTCAAATTCATTTCCTTCTCTAAGACTTCCACTATGGCCTCCATCACCATAGAGCAGGATATGATTTTTTTCTCCTTCAATTTACTTGAGAAACATTTGTAACTCCGTGTCATCCTGAATTATGGTTATGGAAGTATTAGTGCGTGCTCCATCTCCTTTCCCAGACTGCTTGCCCATTGAGGGTGGTAATGTACAAAACATAGGGCTGTCCTTCACAGGACTATTAGAGCCTTTTGTATATTTTGACTTAATAAATATGTGCTGCATAAATATATATCCTCTGGGTGTGATTCTATTGGATTCTGCTGAATTAGAATAGGGCACTGAATTAGCAGTTAGTAGCTGTGAGCCCTCCTCCTGCCTCTGAAGTTGCTATCAGGTAGTTATTGGATGAAGTATATAAACTCTTAAAACATTCGTATTTTAAAAATGGAATAAAATATCTGGACTATCTAGATCACTGCTTGTTGTGAGAATCAAATGAAATAGTGGTTTTATAAGAAAACTCTCAGCATTAGGAAAAAAAATCAAAGGTCTCCTAGTCCAATGACCTATCCATTGATCAAAATCTCTATATATCAGCATCTTTGTACGTAAACCATAAACTTATGTATGAAAATTTCCAGAGGCATAGAAGTATCAATCCAGTATAGAAGGCCATTTTATGTTTGTGCAGCTCTGAATATTGTTAAGAGTGGCCATACAGTGAAATCCATGTTATGTCACTTGATAATGAAAAGTTTGCTATATCTAATTGGTGACAGGCTCCCAATCTCTGAAGTAGTCTTACTCTGGTCATTTCATTAATTTACCAATAACTCAATCTCACTTTTACAAGATTAGATTGTTTGGAACACAGTGACAGTATTATTGCAGAATTTAAAAATCTCAACTGAGATTTGAACCTCACGAACATTCGAATCTCAGCTCTTTCACTTAATTCTTGACATTAGGCATGTGACTTACATTTTCTATGCTTCAGTTCCCTCATTTGTAAAGTGGGGATCAAAACGTAATCTATCTCATAGGTTTGTTTGTTTGAGTACTATCAATAAATATCTTTACAGAATATATATATGAAAAAAACCTTTTCATAGTGCCTCAGTAGTTGATAGCTATAATTAACTTTCAATGTTATTCTCAGGTCTATTGATCCAACAGAAATGACTTTGTATAATGTAACAATGTGTCCGTATTGGCTATATTGGATGAAATATACTTACACAAGAGATTAAATGATCTGAATATATTATTATTTGATTTTATTTTAAGAAATAAAAAATTTTAAAAAACAGAAAAAAATTAATTAATTAAAAAAATAAAGTAAAAATCTCAACTAATCCTAACAATGATCTAATGAGCTATACAAAGTCTTGTGTACTTTCTTCGGTATACTGTAGTGTTTAGCATAGGCAGTATGCTGTCCTAGAAAGAGTGCTACGTAATGAGTAAGCCTCACAATGTGGGTATCTTAACCTCTGTAGGTGAAATCAAACCTATTCCAAACAGCGTTGGTTGAGAACTAACAAATAATGTATACAAACGCATTTGAAAAGCACCATCAACAATAATCAGGGCTGATACTATTATTATCTGGTATAGAACCTCAGTCATATTTTCCTTCCTCACTATGATTTCCACATAAAGAAGCAATAAATTTCAAAGCAAACTAATGCTGAATTATTAAAACTTATACTTCCTGAGAATGTTCTATACAAGGATAGAACTAATTCATACACATCTCCATTTCAGATTTAACGATACACTCTATTGAAAAATAGTTGTAAGACTAAACCGTTTGGTAATTTTCTATTACAACATACCTGGGCCAGAACTGGCTGCCTGCAGGCCTTATGTGTATGTATGTGTACCTCCCTTTAACTATCAGAAACTCTCAGGTACTCAGAGCAAACTTACAGTGTTAAAACGTAAGGAGTTCAAAGGAGATCTAGAAATCTTAAAAATCCCTAGCATTGTTATAGAAGATGTACAAATAATGTAACACGTAAACCAAAAAAAAGTATCCATTTTGCCAACTGATGGTCGCATAATCACTCATGTTAGCTTATATCTATTTTGCTCTAGACATCTGCCATCCCGTCCCTTCTTATATAACTGAGCCACTCAAAAGATCTCAAATAATTAGGACAATTTTAGCCCTCCAAAACTTGAAAGTTTAACTGGGAAGCTATCAGGTGCACAAGACATACTCGATGTAAAGAAAACTTACCTTCTGTGTGCACCGCTGACACATAGGTCCAGTTGTACCTCTTCACTATGTCCACCATGGCCCGTGCCTGCTGGGCATCTGAAGGCACGACCCTCATGAAGTACTTGAACAGAGTTTTGTCGCTCAGATCCATGCTTGTTGCCGAGTAAGCAATTTGAGGTATGTTGAAAAGCTGGAGCAAGTTCTGGACCTGAATGGCCACAGAACTGGAGCCAGGCCCGATGACCCCGACTATGGGCTTCTTGGAGCGGAAGGAAGAGGAAGAGCCATCCACACAGCGCACCAAGCCTTCTTCTTCTTCTGAAGAAATGAGGGAGTCCCTTATAAACTCAATGCTCTGCTCTAGGGCCACGGCCGAATGCCAGCAGGAGTCCCTGATCTCGCAGCCCAGGGTGATGTTGGGCAAGAGCGTGGGGTCTGAGTTGATCCTTTCCAGGGTGTGCAGCATGGCCTCCACCCTCTGAATGCCATACTGTTCACGAACTGCCCCACACTTCCGCTCATGAACTTTGTCCACAGTGGGCTGGTGGTGGACAGAAAAGAGAGCCCCGATAATGATGTCACCAGGCATGTGAGCCACCACCCTCCTCTCACTGGACTGTGCGCTCCCACGGACATCTTCTTTCAAAAGCAGGACTGACAGGATCAACAGAAGGACCATTTTAGGAAAGGAGTTCAAGCTAATAAAGACAGCATGGTGGGGAAAATTTAGGCGAGTTCTGAGAGAGAGAATCCGGTGATGTCCTATGGTGAGCCGCAAACCAAAAAATCAGTCAGTGATTTAGATGTGCTCTCTAAAGGACCACCATGTCCCCAGGGACCATTTAGTTAGATGCATCCATATGTGATCACGATCTTCAAAACCTGGGGAAAAAAAATAGAATGGGGATTTAGCAACGTAAGTGCAACCGGATTGGGAAGCTCGAACAGTCTATGCTAATAGAGAAAGAGAGGTCTTTCTGATGTAGGTAACTTGAGAAAAAGAATCCAAAAATCTTTCTGACTCTTCTTCGTCTGTCTCCTTTGTGATTCTGTGATTTGATAAAAGCAGCTGATACAGCTTCTTGATCCTACCTGGCTTAGGTTAATATTTTTTTCATTTGCTCATCTGGAGTACGCAAAACCAAATCTCATGTGTGGGAGGCCCAGCTATACTCTGACACGAAGGTGAGGGAAAGCACCTAAAAGAAGTATGCCATGAACAGAAATCTTCAAAAAAACCCAAAATATTAGACATTGGTGATCCCAATAATAACGACGGTATTTTTGTTTGTTTGTTTTAGAAATGCTCTTTGTGTCCTTCCAAATTTTCAGCATTAAGCATGTACTGATTATGCAATTAAAAAATAAAGTTACTTTAAAAAAAGCCTACAAACCCCATCTTCAAATGCAATGTAAAGCAAGTTGAATAACATTCCCAACAAGTATTGAGCTTAGTTTCCATACAATATAGACCAAAGACAAATGAGGTCAGATCAGTATTTTCACGTTAAATGAACTATAGGATAGAAGAGGGTTGGAAGATTACAAAGTAAAATGCCCCCAAAGGCATACAAAGGCATAGTGCACTGGTACCAATTTTTGCAGAAAAGAATATTCAGGTTCAAATTCCAGTTCTGCTACAAAGAACTATTACTAAATTATTCAACCTCTCAGCACCAGAATTTTGTCATCTGAAAAATAGGGATCATATGTGCTAGGCTGCCCTTATGGGAATCAATATAAGATACCAACTGTGCAAATGTTTTGTATATTGAAAACGGATATATATATTCAAGACATGATTTTTTTCTGTTATTAAATTTCCAAGGGCCTTCTGTGGCTAGGTGGTGAGGACAGAAAATTCTCTGGCAACACACTCAGTTCTCCAGAGTCTTCAAAGTAATTACAGAGTCTTGTAATAAAATTGACAGTAATCAGTCCTTTACCCCGATCCAGGAAAAATTTCCACATCATGAAGATTCAAAGGGCTGGAGGGATGCATATTTGGAACTATACTTCCAAGTAGAAACTTAGTATAGCTATGAATATAGTCATCTATTTTAGTTTAAACTCCTGGGGAAGAAGAAAATTTTGTCCCAGGTTGCCTACAGCAAATTCTAGCATGATTTGTAAAAGAGAACTGACAAATTAGTGATCTGGGTTATTTAAAGGATTGTTTAAGAGACTTATTTTGTAAGTTATTAGCTCTGCCAGCCAAAGATCTCAAGTTGTTTTAAAGTGACTCCCTAAGCATCACCTTTCAAAGACAGGTGATGTTGCTTCAGGAGTTTCTGCAATTATGATGTTTCTTCAAGAATACCAATGGTTTTCAAGACTCATCAGATCTGCAAAAATTCTAGTCCAGACACATAATGAATATAACCTGAATCACATTTTTAATCACTCTCACCCTCATTTTCACCATTTCCTTCCACTGTCTCCAATGGAAACAGAGAAATGCTCCCTCTGTACAGTGCCAAACACACACACGCATGCACACACACACACACACACACACACACACACACACACACACACACACCCCTCATCAAATAGCTACATGCTCCAGAGTAACTAGATTTTTAGCAATATTTAGGGGAAAAATCAGCTTTGGTATGGAAGTTGGCATTGTAGACAAGGGGGAAGGAAACAAAGACATATTAATTTTCTCGTTGGGAAATTATCTGAATATTCTCAAGCTTTCCCTTCACTTTACTTAGACCAAAGACTTGGGGACCAATGCCTATTATCATGGTCATGTGAATTCTACTTCAGACAAAAAAAAATCTGAAGTAAAAGGAATCACAATTTCTCATTAAATCCAGAATGTTAGTAAGCAAATCTAGTAACAAAACAGGACTCATTTTTATTACGTAAGAGCATCAAAGCGACATGAGAGACTAGAAGTGGCCCATCAAACTGATGAACTTAAAATATCGATCTCATGCATTTTATGTTAGAGTTATTTCCAGCAAGCCCCATGTACTGAGAATATATATTGGTACACACACACACATATATATGTAACTTCCTATGATAGGCTAAATTAATTACTTAACTCATTCAACAAATATCTATTAACTACAGAGTGGCAAAGACTAATATAACAAAGAAGTACAGTGATGTACATTGATAATTACCATCATTATCTTTCATTGAGCACCCATCATACACCAGGCGTTTATTCACTAACTCATTAATCATATATTTATGGCCTGCCTATGCTATGACTCTCTCCTGGGAATCAAATATTCAAGAGAAAACAGGGTGTACATGCTCCCTATACTCATGGGGCTTACAAATCAGTACTCTAAAACAGTGGTCCCCAGCCTTTTTGGTACCAGAGACCAGTTTCCTGGAAGACAATTTTTCCATGGAAGTGGGGGAGGGTATGGGTGGGGATGATGATTCAGGCGGTAACGTAAACAACGGAGAGCAATGGGGAGCGGCAATGAAGTTGCACTTGCTCGCCGCTCACCTCTTGCCGTGAGGCCTGGTTCCTAACAGGACGGTCTGGTACCAGTCCAAGGCCCAGGGGTTGGGGATCCCAGCTCTAAAAGGTGACTTGAACTGGAACCTGATGAGTGCAAAGAACAATAAAATGAAGCACGAAGTCAGTCATGTGAAAAGTGTGGCTAGAACATAAATAATGAGCGCAATTATGGTACAAAATTGAGGTTGGAAAGATACAGAACGGCCAGACCATGTAGGATCTTCTAGGCTCTTAAGGAATTTGGAGCTTAAGTGCAACAGAAAGCCACTGAGGAAGTGTAAACAAATGACTGGCACAATCCAATCTTTGAAAAGATTCTCCTAGCTCCTCATTGTTCCGGATAATGGACTTGAGAAATCTGAGACTCTTATAATACTCTAGGTAAGAGATGATAGTGGCTTGGCTATGATTGGTGACAGTGGATATGGAGAGAAGTGGACACAGTCAGATATCTTTTGCAAGTAGAATCAACTGGACTTGCTGACGGACTGGATGTGGGTAAGGTAGAGAGGAATCAGTGTCTACTCCTAGGTTTTGAGTCTAAGAAACTAGTATATTCTGGTATCATTAAAAGGGATGGGACTGACTGGAACAGAAACAGATGGGCTCGAGGGAAAGCAATGATTTTCTTTTGAACATGTTAAATTTGAGATGCTTTGGAAGCATCCAGGTATAGCTGTCAAAGAGGAAGGAAGATATGTAAGCGTGGACCGAGAGGAGTTTTTTGGCTTAAAGATGTAAACTGAGTGTCACCAATATATAAACCCTTTGAAATGAATAAAATTACCTAGAGAGCAAGTATAAATAAAGAAAAGGTGGGGCTGAAAAGTAAGCCCCACAGAGAGGTAAGGCTGTGGGAAAGCCAGCTAAGGAAACAGAGGCAGCTCAGAAAGTAAGGAGAGAAAGCAAGAACATGTGATATCAGAGATGCCAAAAGAGAATGTCCTGGGCACTTTATAGTTGCAGACATATGCAAGGCTTTCATGCTTCTCGTTCCCCCAGAAGATATTATATTCTATGTGCATTGTGTGTCTGCGTCTGTATGTGGGTATGTCTGTATGTGTGGTATGTGTGTGTCAATAATCCTTATAACAACCCTGAGATGTAGGTATTATTTTATTCTATTTTCCTAATGATGTAATGGGTTTTAATAACTTAAAAACAAGCCAATCATGGAATGATGGAGCTAGAATTCATGTCTATGCCTAGTGACTCCATAACATACTCTTATTATCACCTTTTGTCACCTTACCACCCCTTCTGCCAAGAGAGGTATTTCCAAAGTCCATGAAAACTGAGAGGGGCCACCCAAACACAGTTTGAACTTCCAAGGGAGCTAGAATCTAACAGGAGTTTGCTTAAAAAATAGAGAGTGATGAACATTTCAGGAAAAGAGATGATTCATACCTAGAAGGTACAAATGTGTATGACTATCTGGCACAAATATATTTTTATTGCCCTGGCATCCCCTGCCAGATTATAAATCAATGATTGTTTCATAATCTGCCTTGAATACACACAGTGACTATATTTTATTGATACTAGCTATGAAGCTCAGATACCTGGAAAGTATATTCTGAAATTATGACTTAGAAATTTGACAGAATTGTGCTACAACTCAGATTATTATAAGGTTAAACAACAAGTCATCCCACGTGCTCCCAAAATACAAGAAATCAATACAGCATAAATTCTAAATAGACCAACAGAGTACACCCTAGCTCTATCAGCATCGCTCATTTGTTCAGTAAGTCTTTATTAAGTAACTGTGCTGTACTAAGCACTCTTCTAGTCCCTGAGGATTCAATTATGGGCAAGGCAGACACAAATTCATGCCCTCATGGAGCCTGTAATCCAAGGTGGTTTGTCAGACTATAAATAAGATAAGGAAATAAAATATTGTATGCTATACAGTAATAAGTGTTAAAGAGAAACAGTAAGCCAGGGAAGGAAGATAGAAAGTATCAGGGATATGGAAAAAAATTTTAATAATGTAGCCAAAGAAGTTTAAACTGTAAAAGTAAAATTGGGTAAATAACTAAAAGAAGTAAGAGAATGAGTCATGCAAATAACAAGGGAACGAACACTCCAGGTTAAAAAAAAAAAGTAAATGCTAAGTCCCTGAGGCAGGTTTATGCTTAGTGTGTTGAGAAACAGCAAGGAGGCCAGGGTGACTGCAGTGAAGTAAAAGTGGGGAGAGAGGAAGAAGGGAGGTTTGAGAGCTAGTATGATGATCAAAGCCTTTTTGGACTTTGAAAGACTTTGGCTTTAACATTGTGTGAGAGTGATTTTCTGGAAGAGTTTTCAATAGAGGAGGGACACACAATGGCCAACTTTTCAACAAGAATAAGGGCACAAAGGCAGAACCAAGAAAGCAATTAGGAAACTACTGCAATAATTCAGGTGAGAGAGATGACAGAGGCCTGGATCAGGAAGATGGTAGTATAGGTAGTGAGAACTAGTAGGATTCTGAATATATCTTGAAGATAGAGTGAAAGGGTTTGCTGTCAGATCTGACCTGGACTGTGAAGGAAAGAGAAGGATCAATGAGGACACTAAGGTTTTCAGTCTGAGCAAATAAAAGATGGTACCATGTTGACTGAGGCAGAGAAAACTGTGGAGGAGCAGATCTGGGTGGAGATAACCGAAATTCAGTTTGATACACCAATTTTTAATTCTTGTTAGAAATTCAAGAAGAGATATTTAATAAGCATCTGATATAAGAGGTTGAAATTCTGGAGAGAGGTCTGCATAGGTGATATAAATGGAGGAGGCATCAGTATGTAGATGTTCTTTTTTGTAAAACATAAAACTGGATGAAATCACCTAGGAATTGGAAAGAGAAAAACTAGTTCTGAGACTGAGGCCCGGGGAATTTCAATGTTTAAACTCCCAAAGGCCCAGAGACAAGGAAAAACCAGCAAAGGAGACTGAAAAAATGTTTGAACAGAAACCTTATCTTGTAAAGTGTATGTGTGGTGGGGAGGGGGATGAAATGTGAAGTATTCAAGTTCTATTAAAGCAAAAATAAAAACAGATATGGCTGTGTTTTCACAAGAAATATTATGAGTGTGTGTGTATGCACGGTCGGGAAACATACACAGTGACATTAATGAGATGTCCTCTGGGTGATGGGAATATGCATAATTTTTAATTTCTTCTTTGCTTTTATCTGTGCTTTCTAAGTTTCTGAATTTCTACTAGCAAAGCTATTTGTTATCTGTGATGTTTTTTTAAATGTGGGATTGAGGGATCTGCTTTCTAAATTTCTGCCCAGTCTCTCTTATGGTCATCTCCTCTCAATCTGCCCCTCCTTGGAAGTCTGCTAATCAAGTTAAATGTGGGCCTCCTTTAGGTATTCTGAATATATCTTGAACCCCTTTGCCCCAGTGGTTCTGTTCACGCTGCTTCTTAGCCCTGATACGCTCTTGTTTCATGGCCTTAAGGCAGAGTTTTTAAGAGCATGGGCTTGGAGTCAAGTAGACTCGGGTTTGAATCCGGGCACTGCCATCTGTTGGCTGTGTGCCCTCGATCACTTAGCTTCTCTGAGCCTAACTGGAATGAGACTAGTACCTACCTCAAAGAGTTTTAATGAGGATTGAATGAAGTAATATTTTTCAGTAGGCCCTTTATAAAAGCTTCCCAGGTCCCTCACCTTTCAGTATGTGCTCTATTCTAAATGCAAGTGGCATTTTTGTCCATACTTTTTAATGTTATTTATTAAGCTAATATTATAGCTATTTATACATGTTTTGTCTTCCAATAGACTTCAAACTCTTTAAATATTAAATCTGTGCCATACGCAACACCTAGTATTAACAGATATTCAATAAATCCTGCTGAATGAACAAATAAGTAAAGGGAGTTGCCTGCACTTCGCTTTCTGGTCAGTTACTTGATTGAGGTGTAAAGATAGTGCCCCCTGCCTCACTGTGGAAAACTGGAGAATGGATATTGAAACTCAAATGGGTCCAGGCAAGAGGGGACATCAAAAAGAGAAGTACGGACTAACAAAGTAGGAGGGAGAAACCTTTGGTGTTCCCCATGGCTTTCTGATATATTAAGGAAAACAGCATCATAGAACTAGAAAGAGTCCTATAGATGATTCAGTTTAACTGAGACCCACGGAGAATAAATGATTTTTAGCAGGCCTAGGACCAGAACCGAGAAAATATCGTCTCAAAACCCAGATTTAATCACACCCTGCAACTTGGTGTCTGTTCTTCTACAATTTTCTAAGCATATAACCTTTAATACATAGATTTTTTATTTAAATGGAATATTAGTATGAAATCTATATTGCAATATACTTTTATTCTCTACATAATGTATTATAAATACCTTTTGAGATGTTCATTTTGATGATGGGGATAACAATAAGAATAATTAAAATTCACAGAGAGCTTACTATGTTCTAGGCACTGTGCTTAGCGTTTCACACGAAACGTCATTTAACTATCATTTAAAAAAACTGTAAGATAGATCATGTTATGTATATTTTATACTTGAAGTATCTGGGACTCAGAGAGAGAACAGTTTGGCTAAGATTCTAAAGCAAGTGAGTAGCAGAGCCAAGATTCACACTTAGAGCTTCTATTTCTTTTTAACAGTTGCATAGTATTCAATTATATGAGTGCACAAAAATTTATTTAATTACTCCCTATTTTTGGATATTTAGATTGTTTGTAGATTTTACTACTATCATCAACAACGTTGCACTTTAATTAGTTTTAAAACTATTTCTATAGGACAAATGCGTGATATTGCTGGCATGAATCTTCCCACATTTTACAATCCATTAATTTAGATTGTAAAAGGTGGCATTAACTTCACTCTCAGTCCCTTCTCCTTAAGCTTGTCAATTCTGGGTACCACACAGTGTTCTTTCCATAAGAACCTGCTTTCTCTTGCTTGTATACAAGTTCATGAGTGAGGCCATTTCTCCTTAGATCTCTCACCAGGAGGTTCATTCATTCATTTAACAAAAGTCTGGTAGAAAAAAAAAAAGGAGGGGGAATAGTAAAACCATATTATTTTATTTTCAGTGTACGGAGCCTTTTCCCATTTACTCCTATTTCAAACTAAAACAAAATTACCACTAAGAAAGTCTGATTATCCCCATTTCATATATCAGAAAATAGAGTCTCCAAGATAATTATTTGCTTTAGGTTATAACTCTGATGTGGTAGGTGTTAGAGGTTGGTAGCTATGTTTTTTAATTCATCATATATAGGTGAATATATATATTCTATACATGTATATTCTTGCATAGATAATGGGAAGAAATTAATACAATAATTTTTAAAAGCTTTCAAAATGTTATAGATCTATGATCTAAAAATATGGAGTACTTTAATTCAATCAAAAGTAGTAAATGATAGGAGTTTATATAAATAGTATAACTTATATGGTATTTTGATTTAGGGTCCTATTTTCAGAAGCACTAGGCTACTTTATTCAATGTTCTATATCATATACTTTGGGTTCATAGCATAATAAAATTAATCACTACCCCATTATAAAAAAATAATATATATTTAATATGCATGAAAGTTCTGGGCCTCAGGTAATCATACAGTCCCATACTGGATCCTAAATGAATAATAAGAAGAAGTATTGGTGGGTAGAATTTACCATAAATGACAACTTACATAGTAATCAGATTCACAGCTTGCATTGTCTTTTATTTTCAACAATCTTCTCAAACACTGATCATCTTTCTGGCACAAATTTCTCTTATATAACTTAATCCCCACACAAGCAAATCATACAGCTCAGGACATCAACACTAAAATGATTCCTTCTGCCTGAGCAACAGCCTCATCACATATAGGGGTGTCAATGTTGCATATACCATGGATGGCTTTGATACATTTCCCTGAAAACCAGTGCATCCGAAAGATAAGAGACACTCTGAGGTATAATGACACCGAGAGCATTATAGTCCAAGCTCCACTGTTGTATCTATCTCAAGCACACATCTGTGACCCTGTAAACAAGAAAGTCCAGCACCCCCTCCATTTAGCCCAGGACAAAAAATATGCCATATTTTAACTGAAACCTCCTTAAAGCAAAAAGGGGCCATAAAATAACATTGTACAAAAGTGAAATCTGTAATTTTGTGCGTTAATTAAAAGGTGCTGGCAGTAGAATAAAGCTCACTAAATCATTGTAAATCATTACACGATTGGTTTAGTAGTCCACGAAGACCTAAAACAGCCTTCTACAGCAAAGCAATAAAAATGATGTAATCCACCGTTAACTAGTCTCAATTTAATTATCATGCAGGGATTCTAAATTTCTTCCCATTTTGCAGCCTTCAGCTGCTTTCTTTTTATTTATGGCATACCTCCCAAGACTGTAAGGCATTATGGTGCATATTATATTGCCTATCATCAGGTGCTTGAAAATGTGGTTTTGCATTTTTAACTCAATCTCTAGTTACTTATTAATAGCTGATATTTATTGAGTGCCTACTTTGTGCTAAATAATATATAAGCATAATTTAATGTAAGTTTCACAACAACCCTGAGGGGTAGGTATGATTACTACCTACATTAAATATCTCTCGAAATTGAGGTTTAGAGGTGAAGAATCTTGCCAGAAGTCTCATACATATAATAAATGGCAGAGTCAGGACATGAATCCAACTTCTCTCCGGCTCCAAAGCTCACACTCAACATAATCAGATGATACTGTTTCCCATCCGACCAAATGGGTTGGTTAGTTAAACCTTATGCACTGGCTGCAAAACATTCTGGAGACTCTGCTTTCTTCTTATGTAATGTCAATCAGCTTCATTCGGAAGCTGTACAAACCAACCAAATAAATATAGGTAACTCTGTGTCATGGAATCATTTAGATCAGGGCTTCTCAAGCTTAGACCTGTTGATAGTTTGGACTAGACAAATTTTTGGTTTTGGGGGGCTGCCATCTTGTGCATTGCAGGATGTTTAGCAGTATCCCTGATCTGCAGATGCCAACAGCACACACCTCCTCTAGTTGTGATGAATAAAAATGTCCCCAGACACTGTCAAATGTTCCTTGCAGGTCAAAGTCATTCCCAATTGAAAACTGCTGATTTACTTAAAACTCATCCTTGTCAAGGTCTATGTAATCATCAAAAAAGAAGATGACTAAGAGTCATCTGGATGTGTCCGTCCCACAAAGCATTTTTTCTGAAATGTCCTAATAATTCTAAGGAGAGTCGTTTGGAGAGTAGTAGGCAAGTAGATTTGCCTTACTCCTTCTTTACATTGCCACTTGTTTCCGGCTCCATCCTCTTGTTTTGGAGCTTGGAATTTCAACTTGAGAAATACAGATTAAACTGTCAGAGTCAAAGAAGACATTGCCTTACATTAACTAAGCATAGTTCTGAATATTCACAAATTACAAAAAATAAATGTGAGAAGAGTATCCTATGGTACCTGTCACCGTTTCAAAGGCTATGTGAAATACAAAGTTCAATATAATTTCTTAAAGATAAAGAATAATAACTTTATATAATAATTTTCACGTTGGTTTTTCAAAATCTTATTTTTAAAAAAGTAATATAATATTATTTACCTTTCTTCTGGGTCTTTAAAGGATTCTACTACATTACCTGTATTGTGTAATACTTTGTATGAAAACAAATTGATTTTTAATATTTTAAAATTATTCTTCTGCAAAATATTATGATGCAACAGGCTACATTATTATTACAGGGCCCATTAGTGCCATTATGACTATGAACTTTTAATTTTCCTCAGAACATTCATGCTCAGAAGTTTAAAGTCAGGGGTCTGTACCTAGAGTTGTAAAAAATAATCATTAGGGAATTATTCTTAGGTCTTTATAAGACCAACAGAATCACATCAACATAAAATACATTTTCTTGCATCTAACTTTTTCCTTTAAATTTCCTAAATAGTTTGACTAAAATGAAAGAAGCTATTTGAAACAGCAATTATGTATCAACCATATGGTTGTTGAGAAGATTAAACTCAATAACATAGGAAACCTAGGAAACATCTGATATTCAAAGGCCTAGATGGGATTAATAGTCATAACGACCGGTTCTGTACTTTTCACTCTGGGTCTGGCACTTGACTTATATTTGTGTAACTAATTCACCATAATCACTCAATGAGGCTAATAGTGTTACAACCTGTTCTCCATTTTAAAAATGAGGAAGAGAGGCAGAGCAATGTTAAGTAACTTGCCCAAGGTTACACAGCTAATGAGCCACAAAGCTGGGATTCAATCTCAGGCAATCTTGTGCAAGGGTCTGTACTCCCAACCACATCACAAGTCACTGGAAACCACAATGAAACAATTCCATGGTGTTTATTTAATAAAATGGAAAAGTTATCTAATATAATGGAAAAAGGATAAGTCTGAGTTCCAAACAAATCAGACATATGTGTGTGTGTATACATACACACACACACGTGTGTATGTGTATAAAATTATACATACATATAATTTTATTTTTCTATTTCCCTGTTACATGACAGTGGAAAGAAACAACCCTCAATTTTAACAACAGAAAAATCACTGCCCTGTATGATTGTTATGAGTATTAAATAAGATATATAATGCTTGGCACGGTGCCTGATGTGCTCAATAAATGATAGTTATTAGAGCAGAGATGAGCCTTGCACCGAGACCTTTCCTTGTTTCCCAAGCAAAGGTACATACACGACTAAAGGTACATACAATTCAAATGAGATTAGAACTGATAAAATCTCGATATTTTTTCTCTTGTTTGAGAATTTAAAGAAAATGGAAACAAGCTTATGGCATAATGTTTTTTAGAACTACGTTTTAACCAACTGAGAGAAAGGAATATCAAGAAAATATTTTCTCAGTTACAGATAGTTGAAATGCAAACTCAAAATTTAAATTTTCCTGGGTTATACAAGCACATCATAAACTAAAAAATATTTCTTTTGAGGCTCCTATATTCTTATATTCTCCAAACTCCACGCAATGAAAGTGATGACTAAATGATGCCTCGGGTCTAGGATTAACATCTGTGAATATTAAAAATAACACATATTTCTCAATTGTAGAATGGTCCTGCTTTGTAGTAATACACCTTCAGTTTATCCAAATGCCAAACTGATCAGCTTTAGCATATACCAACATATATCAAAAGGAGGTAGTCTTCACTATTTTATGAAGTTAGTTTAAACTCCATCTACCAAAATAACAGCAAAAAGTATAAGGAGGAATAGTTGGATGTGTCTCTTCATCTCATGAGGACAGAAATCCTGGGAGAAATTGGTATACAAATAAGTGCAATATTTTTCACGATTAACTTTATCTTATATTTTTTCTACCTGTAATTTCACCTACGTTTCATTGGCACTTAATTTAGTTTTTCTATATAAAATGCTCTGACAATTCCATAAGAGACAATGTAATACGACTCCCATAAAATCTTCAACATGTTTTGAAGAAATGTAAAAAAACCTTAGAATTAGTAAAATCTTTTAGTCATGAAAGTAAACATGTTTAATGAGATAAATTATTGAATAGGGAACAAAACAATGTCAACAAGCAGAGTATAACCTGAAGATATTATGTAGCTGCTTAAATATTCTCAAAGTCTGTATACTTTGTACTGGTTGGGCATACTACCTACGAGTGAATTTTTCAGCTTTCACTTTGGCATTTGTCATCATGTCCATAATGTGTACCATGATGTGATGGCAGAGGCTTATGTCTACTATGAAAGTAAAGTGAAGAACTGGGCAAGTACTTGAATATTCAAATACCACTCCTCTCCTCCAAATAATCTCAATACGCCCTTTAATAAATGAACATTAAAGAGTTTGGTTTCTTGGATGAATTGGGAGATTGGGATTGACATATATACACTAATGTGTATAAAATAGGTAACTAATAAGAAGCTGCTGTATTAAAAAATAAAATAAAATGCAAAAAAATAATAAACATAAAAGCGAATCACAGGTCCTGTGCACACTGAAGGGGAAGGGGATAATGCAAGGGCAAGGATATCAGGAGGTGGTGACCGTGGAAACTACCTTAGAATCTGTCCATCATAGACTTCCAGTACAATGTTGAATAAAAAGTTCAAGGACAAAAAAACAAACAAACAAGAGTTTGTCTTGTTTTTGAATGTAGCCTACAGCAAAAATATTACCATGGGATAGCAAAGATCTAGGGGGTGCAGTGAAAATACCTAAATTATATATTTTGTCAAGCAGATTCTAAATGACCAGGGAAAGCTTTTCTCTTAAAGAAGCAGTAAAGCAATTATGTAGAAAGTACTATATTCTATTCACATTCTTCAAAAACAAACAAAAAACCCCAAACCTTGTAGGATCTGTCCGGAGTGCTGAAAAGGTTTCCAGTGGAGAAGGCTGGAGGCTGGGTTGTGCATTAACCTGATGAGTTCACAAAGCAGTATTTTCAAGTCCCAACCAAAGATCCTTTGAAACAGAAATTGACATCCATAAAGGACAAAAATAGTCACAACTGATTCTTAAATGTGTAACTGCATGGATATAAGAGAGAAATTAAAGGAGGAAATGTCCTGTGCTCCATGAGAGGAATAAGGATCACAAAGCACACCTAACAAGATGTAGCACACCTGCACACTCCAAAACTCAAAAGGATGTCTAGAATGTTGTATAACTAAGAGGATTCTACAGAAAACCTAAGCTTCGCCCCACGGCAGCTAGGGTGGGGGGCTGCACATAGCACAAAGCAGTGCTTCCCTGGCTGCCTCAAAAGGCCAGCAGTTAGCATGAAGGATACAGATGAGCCCTAGATCAGTCTCAAGGGACGTAGAACAATGAAACAATATGTAGAGAATGAAGAAAGTGGAAGGAAGCCACTGCCTTCCCACTGACCTGTGTCAGTTTCTTAGCGGAAAGTAAAGTGTGGGAGAATCTACCTGCTTGGCCACTCAAGCTTTCGATTCAGCTGAGGCGCATCAAGATAGTGCCTGAATAAGCACAGGCACTTGTTAACCTCTCCTCAATTTCCCTTCCCCACAGCGCCCGCTCCGGAGGGAAATGCGGGCAGTTGGAAATCCAGCACCAGTTCCAGAGCCCCCCAGGCTGATTCCTCACTTCCCTCTTGGAAGTCCAAGTGCAGGGTAGACTCTGGTCACCCGGCTAGCTAGTGGGCCTGCCCCGGGTTCTTTCCCCAAGTCGCTGTAGCCAGGGCTCTCTCCTTGGCATGCCGCTCATGCTGCCACTCCGGGGTAACTAGCAGGCTTTGTGTCCGAAGGGAAAGCTACATCCACGGGAGACGAAAGAGCGGGAGGGCGCAGACTGGGGCTCAGAAAGGAGCACGCTAGCCTGAGTGAAAGCGCTGTGCTTTCAGCACCACCCGCTGTCCCCCCTCTTCCCGCAGCAGGCGCCTGGTCACAGCAGCTAACCGATCTACTGGGAAGCGATTCTCCTTCCTCTTCCTCTGCACCTTCGCTTCTCCGAATTCTGAGCCCTCGGGTGGTTTGGAGGAGCCCAGTCTGAATTCTAAAAGCACGCACCTGGCCCTCAGGGAGCGGGAACTCGCATCCGAAGGCATGCAGAATCCCCTTCTCAACCCTTGCGGCCATTCCCTCATTTACCCCATTGCTCTCGCCCTTTCTCCCCAGCAGGTTTAACTGAAGCCATCCGCGAATGGAGCGGACTTCATCCTTGAGGTTCTGGCCACCCCCGCTGCTCCACCCTCGTCCCCCTCCCCCAAACCAAACTGTAAGCTCCCAGCAAGCGTATAGCTCATACATTCTTCCCGGGCCCGAGGACACTTGGGTAAACAGGCACTTAGCAAGCTTACCCCCCTGTTGGCGGCGCAGCAGGCAGTGAGGCGCGGTCTAGCTAGCCCCCCATAAAGTTGGGCCGCGCGGATCAGCGGGGCAGAGCCGGCCTCTCCAGTCCCAGGCTCCCCCCCGCGCGAGATGATCTTAAGCTCATCGCCTGCGCTCCGTGCGCGCAGAACAGCAGAGCTGAGGGCGGCGTGTGCAGCAATTCTCCCTGCTACTGAGAAAGGGGAGAAGGGGGGGAAGGGGAGAGCGCGGAGGAGGGAGGGGTGGTAGTTTGTATTTATAGAGAACAGAGTTCTCAGCGCAACTTTTTGGTGCCACCAAGTGGCACAGTGAGCTCCTTTAGGAACACAGACTTCGGGTCGAATCTGGATGGGTAAGCCAGCTTCACAGCCAGATGCTCACATGGTGGGAGGGTTGGGGGACATCCCCTCGGACTTGAGTTTTCCCATGTGAACTTTCTCATCTCAATGGCTGGGATTCAGATCCGTAAATTCTAAGAATGAGCTTGTATTGAGGGGGAATGTGTACCTGTGCCTCCTTCAGACAAGTGGCAGAGGTGTCAAGGACACTGGGCAGGAGTCTAGGAACCCTTGTCTCAGGAAGAATATGTTTCCTTCTCTCTCCTAACCCTTCTGTCCAGATTACAGTATTCTCAAATATCACTCTTAGCTGTCCTGCCATCCTGAATGCCCAACCTTTAAAGTACGATGCCATTCATTTTCCTTGTGCTAGAATCAATTCCAGATTCTTTACCAAACCCTCATTCAAAGAACATCACAGCTTGCCACCAAACCCCCTTCTTTAATTGCTACCTTTAAAAAAGCATGTGACTTTAGACTCTGTGCATCCAAACCTCTCCAGACAGCACTCAGGACTCCAGGCTACAAGCTAGGTGTCTGACTGTCCTTCTCACCCGTTTCTACAGACCTCTTAGCACACATTACACCAACAGCAAAGCCAAGAGCTTGCAAATGCCTTTGATATTTTGAGGGAAAATACCTTGAAGCTTCCTTTATCCAGATTTTCTGGGCACTCTTCTTTCCTTGTAGGCAGATCCTCAAACCCATAAAATCACAGACACTGCTACTGCATGGGACCTTAGTGACCCAAAACACAGAAGAGCCTCTACATTTTGCAGATGGAGAAACACAGTACACAGAGGTTAAGGGACTTGTTCAAGGTCACACACTTTCCTGGAGACAGCCCAGAGACTACCCAGACTACTAAACGAACACATTTATGCCAAACCTGACTTCCAGGCTCCTACTCTTTCTACCACCTTACACAGCCCATTCAGTCATATTTAGCTCTCTTCTCTTCCCTCTCCCTCCATATCCCCCTCTCTGACCCCATCCTTTGCCAAAGTCCCATAAAGGAACCTAGGGTAAGGCCATCTTCCTAGCCCCAGCTGGAGTACATAAACTTGAGCTTAAAGGTGCAGAGTTGCAGGTGTACCCCCTTAAAATGGCCCCTGTTCTCAAAAACCTCTCCTCGGTAGTGTAGTCATGGAAGTGTCATTTTAGAAATGGAACACTGGCATTTACACCCAACCAGGTCCCTCTTTTGCTGTCTCTTTTCAGGGTGAAGCACCAGCAAAAGCTCTTATTAGCCTCCCACCAACACCTAATGGCTTCATAAATAGAGAAGCCCTGCTCCTTTGGTAAATGCACCCCTTTGTGCACATGTATCAGTATGCGAGAAAAGAGAGAGAGAGGAAGAGAGGTGTCCAAACGCTCCCTTTGGCTCAGAGCTCTATTTTTTTCTCCTCTGATCTTTTTTTTTAGTTCATTTTCTATGGAAACGAGCCCACTTAAATTCCTCACTTATGCAAATACAAGCAAAATGATATTCATAAACCTCTCATTGGAGCGACGCCGCGGTAGCCTGGGCTCCCGACTAGAGATTCATGTCTGATTCACACAGCACACGTCCTTGTCGGGTGACTTTCCTAAACTTGCAGGACCTCGTAGCGTCCGTGGCTCCACCACTTCTCCACCTGCCCACCACCTGCCCCCCCCCCCCGGGGTCCCTTCGCCCAAGCTCCCGCCCCTTGCCTGACTGCTTTCCATCCCTGCGCTGGGGGAGGGGCTCCGGAGGGCTCCTACTGCCGCGGCGACCCAAGAGCCGAAAGAAAGAAAAACGCGCGGTGCTTACCAGGTGCGCGCCCGGAGCCTGGCGCCCCGAGCCAGCCGCTCCTCTCGGGCTCCCCGCGCTCGCGGAGCGGCCTGGGCTGCAGCTGGGGCGCTAGTGGCGACGATGGAGGCAGCGGCGGCAGCAGGCGGAGCGGCTCCGTCCGCGGCCCGCGGCGTTGGCGCTCGCGCTCTCGCGCCAGCGCGGGGAGCGCGTGCTGCGCTTAAGTAGACGCAGCTGGAAGCGCTGCGCCGGGCCGGCTCTTACTCCTGCAGCGCGCGGCGGGGGCGGGAGAGCGACCAAGCGCGCACACACTGGGTGACGAGGGTCTTGAAGGCTCGTAGTCGTGGGGTTCGAGCGAGGGTAGCCTCGGGCTCCCTCTGCAGCTCCTCGGCTTCCCTCCGGGAGCCGCGGAAGGAGAAGAGCTGTGCGGAGAGGCGTGGGTAGCGTGTCACTCATAGAGAAGCTGGGGGAGCAGGTAGATAATAAGCTTCTCTCTGACGATGGCACTTAAACCCCTGACAGTGATTGGGAGAAGGGGCGTCACTGCTGGAGGGTAGAGAGAACCAGGAAATCAGGGAACCCCAAGATTATTCAGAGGTATGAGTGGTTAGGAAGAACGGTCTCTTTAATGGCATTACTTATTAATTAAGCCATTTTGCATTTGTCTCCATTTCTTACAAACGAGTCTTTCTACGTCTATTAAAATTTCTTCCTCCGTAGCAATTAAATATCTTTTTACTTCCTTAAATGACTTTGCATCTCTTCCCCCACTACCCCCGTAACTGACCAAGATTGTAAAAAATGCTGAGGTTATCTTTAAATTCTAAAATCAGACTTCCTTTCTGCCTCTGAAAAGAGATTGGTATAAATTAATCGCATGACTTAATTTAAAGAAAAAGACATTGCACAATATAATTATTATTCTTTCTCATTGTATTTCCCTAGCCATGTGCTTGCAGCAGTTGGGTGAAAGGTTAAAAGAGGAGGACATTGAAGTTAGGAGGTTGGTTATAATGTATTCATTGCTAATGTAGGTTTCCCGCAAGACCCTTGAAAGCAAGGCAAGTTGTTCTTTGATAGCTTCAGGATTCAACAAGAAAAAGACATGCATCTAACACACCTCGTTGATCTTTACAATGGCATCTTTCTTCTCCCCGTTTTCATGTGTACTCTGATGGTGGCATTGTTCATTTTTGATATTCTTTGATTGCAATCCGCAAAGCAAGCTTTAGTACTTTGTAGAGGGGCCAGTAAAGCTCTGGTTGACCTTCCTGAATAAGAAAGATGAGAAAGATGGTATAGATGAGAAAATACAAAGCTAGGAATATAAAGGGGAACTAATGACTAGATGATTCTGGAAATGTGATTAAGTCTGATGTGTAAAATGATTTGTTAGCCCAGTTGACTGAGGCATTGGCGATAAAGACGTGATCATAGATTTGATCCTTGGGTGGACCACTTAGCTTTGAATGAGCGTGGAACACAATAAGTTCCCCATCTTTTTTCATCATTTGGAACTAGCTCAAAGCACACAAGAGTGGGCTGAGCCTATGTAAGAAGGGGTTCTCATAGTGGCTACTCAAGTCACTTAAATTCTTCAATTTCCTACACATATTTCCGGCCTGGCTGTCTCCCAGGGTTATGGAGAGGATGAGATGCAAAAAGATATTTCAAAGCATGTCAGAAATGATAAAGCACTCCATAAATGTATTATATAGTTTATCAAGACATATCCATGTCCTATGCTCTAAAAGTTAGAATGCAAAGAATATTCCCCATGTTGAACAACAGTGATATTTTCAGGTGAGAAGGAAAACAATATTATATGATCTTAAATTGTTCAATGACATTTTACGATACAGCTTTACCTCATAATTGTAAAGTGCTGAATTAGGTAAAAATTAAAATTGAAAGGAGCATTGTTTTCAGTCCCAAAAGCAAATTCTGATTATAAATTGCTCAAGGGTAAGACTTTTGCCTTAGGATGAGCTATTAGTAATCAAAATATTTTAATTCTTATGTAGAATAGTAAAAAAGAATGAAAAAGCTATTTATACTTACAATTAAGTTCAAAACTTGGAGTCTCCATTGATTCCTTTCATTTTCTCACACATGACAATCTGTCAGGAAATCCTGTTGGCTCTACCTTCAAAATATATCCAGAATCCTTCAACTTCTAACCACCTTCACAGACACCACGTTGAATCAAGCCACCATCATCTTTTATCTGGGTACAGCAGTAGCTTCCAAACTGGTCTTTCAGCTTCTTCACTTTTTCTCTACAGGCTAATATTCAACACAGCAGCCAGACTGTTCTTTTTAAGAAGTTAGCTTAACTCAAAATCCTCCAGTAACTTTCCATGTCTCTCAGAGTCAAAGCCCAAGTCTTTACCATTACCCGACAGAATCTGTCCCCACTCCAGTACCTTTCTGACCTCATTTCCTAGTTATCATCCTCTTTGCTCATTCCACTCCAGCCACCAGGACTCCCTTGCTATTTCTTAAAACAAGCCTGACACGCTCCAACATAGTGGTCTTTGCATTAGCTGTTTCTTCTGCATGAAACGGTCTTTCTCAAGTAATCATTGTGCTAACTCCTCTCCTTCAAATCTTTGCTAAAATCTTACCTTCCTAATGAAGCCTTCCCAGACTAGCATATTTAATACTGTAAACTACTTTCCCTTCAATCTCAGCGCCCCTAATCCCTTTTACCCAGCTCTATTTTCCCCCATTATCTCTTAATACAGTGCAATGTACTATATAATGTACTCAATGTTATGATTATTGTTTATTGTCTGTGTCTTCCCTTCCCTTCCATTAGAATGTAGACTCCTCAAGGAAGGAATCGTTGTTTATTTGTTTGTTTGACTGATGTATTCCAAACACTCAGAAGATAATTCTAGCACCTAGAAGCCACTCAATAAGTATGTTTAAATGAATATTTATGAAAATAGAGGTATACGTGTTACATGCTGCCCTTCCTTTTCCCAGCTGACATCACTGACAGTAAATCATGTTTGTAGGAGGTCTGCAATACTACTAAGTGACAGCACTTTTTTCCAGCGTGGGCACACTTTCCCACCTTTTGCATTCTGTTTTTGCATTTGTGCTTCCTCGACCTAACCAGCTCATGTTCTAGACTCCAAAGGGGTTATTACAATTCTAAAGGTCTTGCAACTATGTTTATCTGCAGCCACCAAATAACAGATTATAAGTGGCTTCCTAAAATAATTTATTTGAGGGAATTTTATTTTCATTCATTTAATGAATACTTATCAAGACTTTTTCTTTTCTTTTTCTTTTCAGTTACTATACAAGGGACTGTAATAGAATGATGAACCGAATAAGTAAATACTGTCTTAACTTTAGAAAACCTATAGTTATTAGGTATGTGCATATGAGCATTTATATGTTTATTGGTTTGTTCATGCCATTGATTAGGTATTTATTAAACTACTATGTGCCAGTCATAGCTAGATATTGGGGGTGCAATGATGATTGAAATAGAATTAGTCCCTGTCCTCATGGAGCTTAAAGTCAAGTTAGGAACACACTAACTAACTAATTAGTCTTGCAACTTGTGGGTGGAAGGCAATGAAGAATTGGACAAGGTAAGTTATAAAGAATAGTATGACATGATGAGCGGCCTGGGTATCTTGTTTGTATAGAACATTAAAAAAAAAATTCTCTCTGAGGCCTTAATAACAGGTAAAGATCCATTAGAGGC
The DNA here is from genome assembly GCF_003676395.1 of Aethalodelphis obliquidens. Classification (NCBI taxonomy): domain Eukaryota; kingdom Metazoa; phylum Chordata; class Mammalia; order Artiodactyla; family Delphinidae; genus Aethalodelphis; species Aethalodelphis obliquidens. The sequence goes on from NW_020837994.1 coordinate 15,050,077, forward strand.
AACTATGCAGAGAATGTTGTGTGTGTGCTTGTGTTTATGTGGGTTGGTGGTGGGGAGGTATGGTTGACCAGAGCGAAGGAAGAAAGGAAGGGTGTTTACAGGCATAGGGAACGACAATTGGAACTTCTGAGGCAATAGAACACTTGCCATGTTTTGAAAACCGAAAAGACATTGGTGTCAATGAAGTAGAGCTTGGACAATCTTCAGTATATCTCAGTTTGCTCAACTGCAAATGGAGCTTGTTATTTTATCTGAGTTTATTCAATACTTTTAATCTGCCTACTTTCTAAATGTGAAAGAACTATATAGAAAAGTCATTAGAAATATAAAATGAAAACCATGCAGAAAGAGGAGCTGACGAACACCCAATTGGTTTTAACTAATGTAGTATCTGTGGTCCACAGAAAATATTTAGTGATGAGTTCACTAGCAAACAAAAAGAAAAGGGAAAATGTCTTAACTAATTATCATTATCTAATATAAGAAAAAGCGTCCATTATTAGAAAAAGAATTGTATTGTTCTTGCTGTCTCTAAATGCTAATATTATTACATAGACCCTTACATAAATGACCCTTAAAAACTCAATGCCTTCAGTGAAGATTTTACAGCAAAAATGAAAACCTTTTTCATGTTACATTATCTTATATAAAACTTCAATCTAAACTAAATTCCAGGCATAACATGGAAATTTAACTCAAAGAAGTTGTTACCCATAAGTCCAGTGTCACTTATGTCTCTATTCTCCAGGCAGGACAAATTTAGAATATCACCCCGGGAATTTTTTAGTTTGTCTTAATACTGGGTTAAAATACAATAATAAAAGAGCTTTTTTTCTCTTAACACTTGGGAAACTACTTCAGTCAGTCTTCCAGGATAAAGCCCTTGTCCAACCAGTGCATATGCATGGCAAACACAGATCCTCATTTTCACTCTATGATCCTTGGCCATGCTTAACTGTCATCACAATAGGCAAAGCACTTCCCTGATAGCCCAGAATGACTAGCCAGATCCACTTAGATTTTGAGCCCCAACCCAAAGGGTGTATCATAGTGCCTACTGGATTTCAAGCCTAACAGATGGGCATTTGAAAACTAGTTCTGGCTCCTACTTGACTAGGGGACTTGGCCAATCTATTGAGTCTCAAAACCTAATTTCCTTACCTGAAAATGGAAAGTATAATTTTAAAAATGCCTATTTCTCTTGGTTATATATAAACACTTTGTCAACTAAAGCAGTGTTATAGAGATCTCAGGTGAATCATGGTTCTTTTTTCTCAGGTGAATCATGGTTTCTTTTTTCTTACATTCCCTCGCAATCTGGTTCTGCTATTCCCATACAATACTACGTGGAGGCAAGAATTTTGATAATGGTGTTGGATTATTAGGTCATAAATAGCAAAAGTAAATTCCTCTCAATTTTGTTTTCAAATTGGCCAGAAATGTCTTATTTTCCTTCTCTAAAACATAAGGAATAGTATCTATGTAGTGGGTTTGCTGCTAAGATAAGCAATAATGGATGTGAAGCAATTGTCTAGCCCCTGAAATGTGGTAGGTGCATGATATTTGGTGATGATAATGATGCGAATGAGGATTAGTTTACTTAAATTTCCAGCTATTTACATCAGTACATTAGACTGGACAAGGCACTCGACATGTAGCTTGGGACTTGAGGTCTATTCTCTGAGACACTTGGGAATTTGAAAAACACCTTCCAGTCTACTAGAGTTCATCTCTTTGTTAATGCATATAAATTGCAGGGCAAAGTCTTGTGGTATTCTTAGTCGATACTTTTGGCAAAGGCAGTGATTTTTTTCATCTACAATTAAAAATAGATTAAACTTAATGGCAGCAACATTGTTTTGCATTTAAATGACCAAGTAAGGTTATACAGAGGATTTTATTCTTCAAAACAGAGCCTTGGAATCATTGCTTAATAGAATCCTTGGAAACTTCACACTGTATACATGAGACAATTATGCTCGCAATGGTATACACACAGCTGTTGCAACTATTCATATGTTTAATTATAAAGAATCTTAATCACCTGAAACCCATCACTATATCTAACATTCACTGTAGTGATTTAGGAGATTTCTGTTGTTTTCAATGTTTCATTTTCTTAGAAGTAGCTTATTGAGCTAAAGTAAATGATTTAAAGTTAGGTAGTAATCATGGCAATGACAGAAACTTGATAATTGATGTTTACAATGAAATTAAATTATGTTACTAAACATTTGTTTAGTAATATTACAAAATTAAAATTATGTTACTAAATATTCATTTTTTACATTTCTTTAAGATTTAGCAGGGATGTTGAGCTGTGCTAGACACATGGATCCATCAAGAATCCTGACTGATGAACCAAGAGCACGTGCTACAGTTGAAGTAATACAGCATTCAATTCCGTTCCTTAACCTAATTATCTGTAAAATGGGGAAAATCCTAGTTCCATAAGTTAATTGTGAAGACTAAATAAGTTACACTTGTAAAGCACAGAGCTTGGTACACAGTAAGCATTTGAAACATTGTTAGTTATAATTATTATAGGTGAGAAGCAGTATACTACATAAGAGCATGCTCTCTGAAGCCAATCGACGTGGATTTGACGCTTGTATTGCTTACCAGGTGTGTGTGAACCAATTAGTTAACCTTTCTGTGCCTTAGTTTCCTTATTTATAAGTAAACAGAGGGCAATGGCAACTACTTCATAAGGTCTTTGTTAGTATTAAAGGAGTTAACTACTGTTAAGTCTTTAGAGCAGGGCTTTGCACACAGTTATCATGCAATATTAGCTATTATTAGCATATAATAATTTAGTAAGTACTTTAGATCCAGTCATCATTCAACTGAAAAAGCTTCCTATAATTATATTGCAATTTGTAATCCAAGGAACTATGAAACACTGGGCTTTCTAAATTTTGTATTAGAATGGGTATCTTCAGGACACTCAGAAAGAATAGAAGGTCTTACTAATCCAATTTTTTTTTTTTTTATAAACTGCTGTGTAAGCTCATTTCTACAATGCCCATGGGATAGAGTTCAAATTCTGAAGCACAGCACCTGGGTCTCCTCCTTGTTTGACCCCATCCTCTTTTTTTAATTTCTTCATAACTGGCTTGTCGTTCCCTAGCACAGTATGTATTTTTATCATGACTTTGTAAAAAATATTTTGAAAGGCTCTAATTTTTATCCTCCTCTTTTCCTAATGAATGCATACCAATGCTTCAAAATCAGCTCCAATGAAACACTGCCTGATCCTCCTGAAGGACTACCCACCATTTCTTTGTGCTACCATACAACTTTGCTTTAAAGCCCTAGCATAACATATATAATATTAAATCATAATTACTCATTTAGGTCCCCACCTTCTCTGATAAAATGCAAACATTTTGGGGGTAGGCACCATATATTTAAACATTCCCTATACCTAGAATTGTGCCTGGCATGCAGTGGTTACCAGACATACAGTTAATGAATAAATTAATGAATACATTCTATCAATCAATCCAGATTCTCATAAGCTAGATTCTAAGGTAAGTTAAAATGAGTTCAGATCTGTAGACTTTCTAGTTTAGGGGTTCTGAACTTTGGATAAACATTAGAATCATCTATAGCTTTAAAAAAAAAAAAAAATCACTGACTTAATTGGTATCAGGTGGAGAGCCAGGGAATTAGATTTTTAGAGAGCTTCACAGATGATTCTAATGTGCAGCTAATATTCAGAACAACTGCCAGTCTAGTTAAACCCTTTGCGTTTATTTTAAACTAACTTGGCATAAATTATATCAAATAAGAGTATAGGTGCCATGTTATTAAGCAAAGCATAATTTGACCACAAGAAAATAAAATGACTTTTATGAGATCAATGCCCTTTTAGCTTCTTTGGAGTATTGGAATCTTTTAAAATGAACTCCCACATTTCACATTTATAAACACTTTAAAGGCATACTTTAAATCAGAAACACACATATCATCTCCAAATATTCCTTATATCAATCGTGGGAAGTAGATGGTAAAACCCAGACAGGTGAAGTAGTTTCGCCCTATCACACAAGTTTAAAATAGCAACTCTAAAAAGTAAAATAACATCCTGAAACCCAAAACATGCTATTTCCATTATCTTATGCTGCCTTTTATCCCTGTAAACACCCCTACCTTTTGACACATAAATTGTATAAATTTTAAATATTGATGTACTAAGTTCCTGCATTCTAGAATAAAATAGGTTTAGTATAAAATCTCAACTAAATAGGTATCATTTCATTTCTGGGAAAGTGAAAGAAAACAAAATAAAGTCATATTAACAATACATTTTATGAAATATGTTCAGGAATAACAGTGTTCAAAATATTGCAGGATCATTGATTCAAGGTCCTAAGTAAAAACAAAAAATGAAGAAAAATATTCTTATTGTCCAGTAACTTGAAATAAAGTAGCTTTTATTTTATTTTTTTTGCATTTTATTTTCAACTTCTTAAAATTATACACGTGTGTGTTTGTGTGTGTGTGTGTGTATGTGTGTATTTTGATGTATCTGTAGACTTCTTAAGCAAATATTAACTGAGCAGCTGTTACATATCAGTTCTTGCACTAAGTACAGAGGTTACAAAGTGCAATAACCTCAACATTCTGAAAGTCTAGTTACATTTATATTGTACATGTATGTAAATTGTATTTTGATTGTTTTACTTGAGATTGTTTTCTAAACAATTTCCTGTATTTATAAATATGCTGACTGATGATTATTTTTTACTACGTATTATTTTTTATTCATATGTAATTATATAAGAAGATCCTCAAAAAACAAAGTTGAACATTTAAAAAAAATTTACGAGTTCACTCTGAGCTAGCTAGAATATTCACTAGGTCAGAATATTTAAGTGATATATTTTCCAAGTATTGCTCTCATTTTAGATTTTAATATGTTGTACTATTTTCCACAGTTTTCTCTCATCTTCTTTCTTTTCACATGTCCCACCATAGGTCATTAATCAAAAAATGAAGAAGATGAAGAAGAAAAGAAGAAACAGATGGAGGAGGAGGGGAAAGAACAGAAAAAAGAATGAATGAAGAAAGAAAGAAAAGAAAGGAAGGAAGGAAGAAAGGAAGAAGAGGAGGGAGGAAGAAAGGAAGAATGGGAGGGAGGAAGGGAGGAAGAATGATATAGGGAGAGAAGAAAAAAGGAAGGGAGAAAGAGAGAGGGAAGGAGAAATAAAAAGAGAAAGAAAATAGCACAGAGTAGAATTTCACACACACACACAAAAATCAAATTCCAAGACTGTGTAATCTAAAATAAATCACACAGTTTATGAAGAATTTATCCTCAAATAAGGGTTAAAATCTATGTCAGCATTCCAAATTTAAGACTCAGAGTCTCAGCTCAAGACCTGTCTTCTGATCTCTTGATGTTCCATGGACTCATGTCTGGTTTCCATGGTGACTATTTTCATGAGTCTTTTAAACAATAAGAAAAATCTATCTTCTCTCATCACTTATTTTCAGAATCTTAGAATTAAAATCTTTCTTCCCTTCTTGGCATCCCAAAGAAGATTGTCTTTAACTTAAATGCCCTTAACTTAGGTAATACATTATCATCTCATTAAAAAAAAAAAAAGTGTGAGAAAGAGAAGTAAACAAGAGGTAAGGAGCTCTACAAGTTAAATTTTTAGTTAAATAGACAGTAGACAGATAGAGTAGAGTAGCCTTGTGTTTCTTTCTCTCATGAAGTGCATTTAAGCTTAGATGTCCTTCTTCCACAGAAACATAAGAAGTACAGTAAAGAGCCAGTGAGGAAACAGAACTATATTGAGGGCATAAGCTGTGCTTCAGGAGGATAAAGTTAATAACCTATAATCAACTTTTTAATTTAAAACATTCTGAACATGTTCTATCTAAATTTAAGATCTCAATTTTTTTTGGATTCATAATAGTTCAATATTTTAATCTGATGTTTTTAATTTAGTAATTCTGTATATTTTATTATAAAGAATCAATTACCAATTGAAAACTGGTAAATAATACATTGAATTTAGATGTGAATAATAGGAAAAACGAAAGGCTTTCTTATGTAACCTTGGTATCCCCACCTCAATCATATCACTTGACCACTTTCCTACTCTGAAGTACTTAGTGGACCTCCTATTTTGTTCCCAAAGTTCCACAAATTTTTATAATCACAGAATTCCACAATATAGGTATTAACTGTTTATTGTTTGGATCATCTGATGTTATTTCTATGAACATATGGCTAATTTTAGTTCTATGAATGCTCATTTTCTTCTCACTCTTACACCACCATGTTTGGTTATGACTTTGCTTAGGTTAGGACTGGCACATTTTAGCAGCTTAACAAATCTTTACTGAAATGAATACATGTATTGATTTTCATTGACTTTGATAAATGATGAAGAAACTGAAATTAATACCTATTAATACTATGGTTAAAAAACAGACCCTGTAATATAAAATCTATAGCTATATGAAAGAAAATTTTGGCACAGTGTTTTCTCTGCGAATGGACTTAAACCCAATGTGTGATACATCTTGAATTGTTTAACAGACCCATAACATTAGTGTTTCTACAGGCTACTTTATGGTGCACTAAGCCCAATGTTCTAAAAGCCAATGTATGTGAAAGCCTATCTGTCTGCCTGTAAAGACTTGTTCCCATGTTTTATATACTTATATGTCCCAGAATACAGTATTCGATAATAAGATTCATGTAATTTATAAAATTCCCATCGTTACTGATTAAATTATATCCTTTATTATTAAATAATATTTAAAAACAGAATTATAGGCTCTTCAGATTTTAAGACATTTTTAAAGTAGAGTTGCTAAACAAAATACAGGAAGCTGAGTTAAATTTGAATTTCAGATTAATAAATCATTTTTTTTCATCTAAGTATGTCCCAAATATTTCATGGGACACAAGCTACATTTTTTTTTCTGAAATTCAAATTTAATCAGGTGTCCTATATTTTTATTTAATAAATCTGGCAATTTTAATTTTAAGCCATATATTCAAACTACCCTTTGTTCTGGGAATCTCACAGTCTAGTAGGCAACATGAGGGAGAAAACAGGGACAATGTGGTCAGATGAGCGCCAGGATAGAACAATGTAAAGCTGCTACCCAAAGGCATCCAGGAGAACAAATGTAAGATGTTGTGATCAAATGTCAGAAAGCTACTGTTACACATAATTACTTATACTAAAAGTTAAATACAGAAAACTGGGAAGCAAAAGCAGTATCACAAAAGAGGATCATGACAAAATCCTTTCAGGGGTTTTGAAACAGCACATTCTCTTCCTTAAAGTGCCTCATGGACCTTTGGTTCATGATATCAAAGTAATCCTGCAGAAATTACTTACAGTGGATATCAAAGAGGCACACCAAGTAGCAACACCTAGACTAATACAACATAGCCATTGAGGAATTTTTAAAAATGCATGAAAGCATCAGTTATGAAGCCTCTGGCGCTTTCTATGAAAATTTGGAAACAATTTTGACGAAAGTTGCTTTAATAATATCTGAGTGCCTGGGAACAGCAACCAGGCTTTATTCCTCTCAATGTTTCTAACATAGTACAGTGACTTACACTGAGCAATCAAAAAGTATTTTTAGAATAAATTAATGAATACCTCTTCTAGTTATTCTGCTTATCCTCTCTGCTTTATCTCTTTCTTGATTCCTTTCTTATGCTAACTGGGATTCTCAGCCAAGATGCAAACTCATGGATACTACGGAAAATGACCCCATTGTAGATCTTGCATCAAGGAGTAAATACAACTAGACTCTCTATCCACAATGACCAAAGAAGGGTGGCAAAGCTGTACTGGGTTTGGGTGTGCATCACCATCTAGAGGAAGCAGTCTGATATATACACAAGGACGTGGAAGTGGCTGATGATCCTTGAAGTCAGGTAGATGGACACATTTTAGTTCCAGTTGATCATCTAGGGCTCTAAGAGAAGCAAACATCCTGTATGCCTCCAGTGGAAATTGTCAGCCCAAGGTCATGCAATTTTCATTGTAAGACAAGTGTGCTGAGGTTCAGAAGATTCAACCCTAGGAAGAAACTTCAATGTGGATACTATACGGTTAATATGACATAAAGGTGGAGGGAAAGAGTGCCATCCAGGGATACTGGACACTGGGACAGGTTTATTCCAGGATGAAGTAAGAGGCCCCCAAAGAATCAAATGATTAATGTACACACTCATATAATACTCAAAATAAAACAAGTAACTATCTTGTTACTTGTTAAAACAGGGCAAAAAGTCCTACATTGTTCTTATTTATCCCCATGATGCCTGCCTCAATATTTATTTTCAAATAGCAAGTATAAAACATAAAATCATTTTATACTACAAAGCTACAGTAATCAAAACAGCATGGTATTGGCATAGAAACAGACATATAGATCAATGGAACAGACTAGAGAGCCCAGAAATAAACACACACACCTACAGTCAATTAATCTTCAGCAAATGAGGCAAGAATATACAATGGAGAAAAGAATGCATGTAAATCAATGAAGTTAGAACACACCCTCATACCATACACAAAAATAAACTCAAAATGGCTTAAAGAGTACCACACTAAGTGCAGTAAGTCAGACAGAGAAAGACAAATATTATATGATAGCATTTACATGTGGAATCTAAAAAAGAGTACAAATGAATTTATTTACAAAGCAGAAACAGACTCACAGACATAGAAGACAAACTTATGGTTATCAAAGGGAAGGGCAGGGGAGGGATAAATTAGGAGTATGGGATTAACAGATACACACTACCATATATAAATCAGGTAAACAACAAGGCTTTACTGTATAGCACAGGGAACTATATTCAATATCTTGTAATATCTGTAATAGAAATGAATATTAAAAATTATATATGTATATATCTGAATCACTTTGCTGTATACCTGAAACTAACACGATTTTGAAAATCAAATATACTTCAATGACATAAATAAATATATAAAATATAAAATTTACTTTCTCTTAATTTTTATGTGAAATAGGAATCTTACTTTTATTATATTTTCTTAATGTACTTTGTTTTAAACTAATTGGTTATTGTAAATTAACTCTCAGCTTAATACATTCTCTTATCCTTTGTAAATACCTTTATTTGGCTTTAAAAATTTCTGGAAAAATTATTTGTTTTTATAGTAAACAATTATATGATCTATAGAGAATAAGAGATTTATATCCTTTCTAATTTGTATGACTCTTTTCCTTCCTTTGTCCAACTGCATTGTCCAATAACTCACAAATGATGCTACAAAATAGTGGCAATAAAGGGTAGCCTTATTTTGTTTATGGTTTTAATGAGAAAACTGTTTTCTAATAAACATGGTACATCTCTATCTATTGCTACTTTATCAAAAACAGATGGTTAATTCTGATAATTTTTATAACATTTTTGGAGATTATTTGTGATTTGTCACTCTTGGTAAAATTAGGTAACAGGTTACCCAACAATAAAACATTCTTTCCTTCTGGACTAGGTTTCATTTGGTAATGGTTTATTATACTTTAATTATTCTGTTAGATTCTATTTATTAATCTTTTTTTTTTTTTTTTTTTTTTTTTTTTTGCGGTACACGGGCCTCTCACTGTCGTGGCCTCTCCTGTTGTGGAGCACAGGCTCCGGACGCGCAGGCTCAGCGGCCATGGCTCACGGGCCCAGCCGCTCTGCGGCATGTGGGATCTTCCCGGACCGGGGCACGTACCCGTGTCCCCTGCATCAGCAGGCGGACTCTCAACCACTGCGCCACCAGGGAAGCCCCTTATTAATCTTTTATTTAAAATTTTTGTATCAATACCATATTGTATTTGATCAAACACTTTAAACTATTATAGTATCAACTATATAATCATTTTTATATTGTGATAAATGCACATAAAATGTATTATTTTAACCACTTTAAAATTCATTGGCATTAAGTATATTCCCATTTTTGTGCTATATAATCACTTTAATCCTACTACTCCTAAATTTGATGTAATCCTTGAAATTATCTATTGCTAATTTTAAAAAAATTTATGTGGATGTTTTTCTTCTTTCCTTTTTGTTTCCTTTCTTTTCTTTTCATTAACTTTGATCCTTTAAACTTATGAATCATTCCTAAATTCTCATATTTGTACATCGAAGTAACCAGAAGAGTGGAAAAGAATGTCACAAATATAGCATATGTCCTTTGCCTAGAATTTTATCCTTTTCATGTCTCTTACACATTTATTTTCTTATTTGAATCTCAAAACAGTCCCTGAAGTACATGTGGGATGCCTGTTATAAACAGTGGTTCATTGTTGTACATGTGATGTAACTGATTGCAGTGCATATGGTCATATTTGGATAATGTGCAATAAAAACAAACCTTTTCTTAACTAGTTGCTTTAAAAAAACTGAATTTATCGACTTAACTTGAAGACAAACATAGCACAGCCATAAGTGCTGCACTAAAATGGACATTGCTATGTTCCTAAAATTCCTTTATATTCACTAGAAATAGACTAAATATATAATTACATGTAGTGTTTTGTTGAAAGTTCTTTGGAAAGAATCAGGAATTTAGAATTCTTACATTATGTTCCTGCACAGCATTCTACTTTTCATCCTTGAGTCACCTTTTTAATTTAAAAACTATCTGATGCCCCAGATATGTTTGCCCAATAAAAACAATGTAAATGACAGTAAATAATTAAAATAACATTTAGGGATTTGGTGAATCATATTGAAGTCAGGCAAAATAATTACTGACTTGGGCCTATTCATCCTTCAGGTCTCAGCTTAAAGTACTACTTCAACAGGGAAACCATTCATAACTCTTCAGGCCAGGCGAGGCCCCCGTGTTATGTACTCCTGTATACTCTATTCATTACTTTTAAAAGGCTTTTTACAATAGAAACTAAATAAGCTTTGTATTGTTATTTATTTATTTGCGACTCATACAAATAGTGTGATTCTGGTTAATACATGATGATATATATTATATATTATTATATAGTATACTATTAGTTTTACATATTATTAGTATATCATTAATGTTCCAGAATCCAGTACGGAAATTAAATAAGTGAAGTATCCATCATCCATAAAGTCCTGGACTGAGGCAGTGGTAAGAGACAAGTCACACAGACACAGTTTTTACCGTGTAGTATTCGTGATCAGGGATGCAGGGGACATTCCTGTGAAGTAGATTCAATAACCACTCAATAAACTTTCATTACACATTTACTCTGAACACTTCCATCTCAGTACTGTGAAACATGCAGAAGCAGCCAAATGGTACAGAGATATAAATTACAGATCCAATTAATACACCAGAGTGATATGATATTTTTTGGAAAATACTTTTACCTTCTGAAAGAGCAAGGAAATGTGACTTGGAAAGGACAGAGTGATCATGGTATGTGTGCAAGCGAGGAAATAACAGGTTCTTTGAGGCAGATGGAAAGGGTATTGGTTTGGCTGGCTCAGTCTCCCCAGTAGGAAAAATGAGAAATGGGGTTAGCCAGCTTTGTTCCTTCAACAATACGTGTCATTTCTAACAAGAATGGAGAAGGAGCTCTAGAGAATTTAAATATAAACGAAGAAAACTGATTTTATTATATACATAATATATATCAGATATAATACAAACACACATAAACTGTCTTAAAATCTGGGGAATGAGCATATTATATAATCTCTCAAGGGTTCCTTTGCTTCTCAGAACCTTTGAGTAATGGGAAACCTAGACTTGAGAAGCTATCATCAACGTTTTCAGGCTTTGCCTAGCTTTACCAGATCAATCAATTATAACTATAAGCATAGTTCCTGGAAGCAGGGTTTTTTGTTTTGTTTTGTTTTTGTTTTTGTTTTTTTCGGTACGCGGGCCTCTCACTGTTGTGGCCTCTCCCGTTGTGGAGCACAGGCTCTGGACATGCAGGCTCAGTGGCCATGGCTCACGGGCCCAGCCGCTCCACGGCATGTGGGATCTTCCCGGACCGGGGCACGAACCTGTGTCCCCTGCATCGGCAGGCGGATTCTCAACCACTGTGCCACCAGGGAAGCCCAACAGGGTTTTTTTTATATAATCTAAAAGGTGACCATGGGGAGTAATGATAGGCCCCACAGATGACAGAGGATGTGTAATGGGGGCTTCCTATATATAGCCTCATGCTTTAAAATCTAGCAGGTGACGCTTTGTAGTGTTTTCCACAAGTATGCTTGTCAGGCTAGCTAAAATATAAAACAGACCTATAAATGGCTCAAACAACAATAACAAAGTGTCCAGAAAATTAAATCCACAACTATATAATACAAAACTACTATATACATGACTCCATGCTGACCAGTGTGTTTGTGGGTTAGAGAAAGATTGGGTTGGCATACAGGGTATAAAGAAAAAGAGAGAGAGAAAAATAAAAAAAGGAAAGAAAAGTTTCTTCCTTCTAGAATCTCCTAATCTAAGGCCTAGGAAAACCTTTCTTGTGTCTCAAGAATTCCTATCTCAAAGTGACTTTTGCAAAACTAAGGAATTACAGAATAGTAACAAGGGAGAAAAAGGAAGCTCTCTAAACTTGCTGAGAAAAATACTGTTTTCATTGTACTACGTAGGAATGTTACAGTGCTGGTGTCATATGTTACTAGCATCATAACTTCTACCCTATGAGATTTGAACTGTAACTTTTCCTATCTAACAATGTCATTGCTCTGAAAAAAAAAAACAAGAACCCATAGACAAGTTAATTATCATTAGCATGACTAAGCCCAGCTCCTGTAACAGATAAGTCCTTAAACCTCAAAAAGACTTACCGGTTGCTCACGTTAGCAGGGACAGCAAAGCAGTTGGGGACTGAGGTGCAGGAAATGGTGTCTTTTCTGCTGAATATTAATATAGGACCCAAGTAAATTCCATCTTGTAACACTTATTTTTAATACATAATTCCCAATTATCTAGGGAGTGGGGTGGTATCAATTCTACCCACATTCTTGTCACCAGAGTTAAGTCAAATGGACCAACTTAATTATAAGGGAAGTTGAAAGAACATAATCTTCCTTTATACCCAGGAGGAAAATGAAATGAGTGGTAGAACACCTGGCAGGGAAACTTTATCATCTAACCCACAAGAGAAGTGAAGGATCTAAGAGGCAATAACTAAACAAACAAACAAACAACAACAACAACAAATAAGGTACATACCTTAACTTCTTTCCTATGTCCGTTCTTGATATATTTTTCAAAACACTGTCTTGACCCCATTTTCAGGTCCTGAGGAGAGGCCAGTCAGTTCCGCTTCAGTAGACAACTAAGTCCACACTCCCAACCTGCTCCCATATCGAGTTCTCATAATCCTGGCCACTATACACTTGTCCTAATTGTCCCAAGACCAGATACCAGTCAACCAGGGGCAGCTCCTGTGTCCTAAAGCCTGCTGAAATTATTCAAAGTAGCTAATCCTAAACTTGCTTACCCATGGAAACCACAACAAAGACACTATCCACAACTCCCCTCTTTCCTTTTGCCTCATGGCCAACGCTGGGGCTTCCCCTGAATGGCACTGTGTGTCATGCTGTGTTCTTCCCAGGGAACTGTGAGTAACAAAATGGTAAAACTCTTTCTGATTTCTCTCTCTTGATCTGTGGCTAACCTCACCATACCTCACCCAAGGTAACATGGTTAAAACACTGTTAAAAGGGTATATAAATGTTTGATCCATTTTCAGCAAAAGCATATTCAGTTTCAGAGCCCAATCCACTGACACCTCTCAGAGCATCTTATTTGGCAATATAGCACAAATAGTATGGACCCAAATGGACAAGGGAAACAAACATTTTCATCTATTATCCAAGGGAGAGAGCTGGAAACGTTGAACCAGTTGAATGTCTCTGTCCAAGCCAGTCCTTAAATGATAACACGTGCAATTTCATCAGCCTATAGCAGGATTGCACTCATCTCTGGAAAACATAGAGGAAAATACGTTTTTAACTGACAAGAACGTTTATGTTTTGATAGTTTGAAAAATACATCAAGAAGACTTCCCTGAAGTTTGTTGTAAGCTATTCCCTCTAAAATATGTGAGTATAAGTGTATCAAAGTAAGAAAATCTAATGCAAACTAAATGAAATAATTTTGCAGTTTATGAAACTAGCCGAAGGCTGGGTGCCAGTTCATTGAATAGCTTCATTCATGTCTTATTTCAGCGCATTCTTTTCTGAGTTTTATTTTTCAAGTGACTTAAGATGAGGGAAGAAAAAAGGGGACAGGATATGGTTCTGCGCTAGGGTTTGCCATGAACCTGTTCTGTAGCAATTGTGTTTCTGAGGCATCTGTATGACCCCAGGGAGGTTTCAGGTTTGAAATAATAACACCATGAATTACTGTGAAATCTACTTATTGTATTATTAACCTAGCTCTAAAGAAATATCTCTGGTGGGAAAGTACTACTAAAATAATTTATAATTTTGATTTGTGTACTATTCACAGCCGGGAGTATTAGGTAGTACTGACTCCTCGGTCTACTAGATAAGCCATACCTGATTTGTCTAGCGCCTTTTTCTCAAATATTATTTAGCTACTTTTGCTATTACGGAAATGCCACACCAATTTCCCTGGGGAAAGGAGAAAATAAAGGACCTCTAGATTAGTGTGCAGATGGACATCAAGGAGCTAACCTGAGTTTGAATTCTGGATCCTAGACTTAAACAGCTCTTGCAAGCTTGATCTGATCACTTAAAACCTTTGAGGATCTGTTTCATACCTTTAAAGTATTAGCAATGATATCTTTCTTCTCTAGGGGTGTCAGAATTTAAAAAGTTAAGGCATACAAAATACTTCATATAAAGCCTTCTAGACAGGAGGTGCTAAATAGTTGGAGGAATTGGGGTGAAATTCATCCAGACTGCACATTTCTACATCTTAATATCAATTTAGGTCAACAAAGGACAGATGTGTCTGTGCCAGTTTATCAATGCCTTACCATCATTGATGTCATAGTCCAAAATATACCATCTCAGGCACACTCCAGAACATGTTTCTGGATACAATTAATGCTTGAGTGCTTGCCTAAGTTTTTGACACAGAAATAATTGTTTTTAGTTTAACAAAATAAAAAAATAATGTTACCATTTACTGAGCATGTACTAAGTGACTAGCACCATGAAGAGCATTTTGTTTTAAATTTCAAAACAATCCCATGGGTATTCATTAGTAAATTCTTCCTCCTTCCCTCCCTCCTTGTCTCTTTCCTTCTTTTCTTCCATCCTTTCTTCTGTCCTAACACCCTGCCCCATTTTTATCTTCCACGTAGAGTTTACACAAAAAAGTATATCTGGCCCTCCTTTTGCACAAGTTAGAACTTGGTCAGAGTCTAGTTGCCTAATTTAACAATCCATGCATGCTGAAGCATTTGGTTTACAGAGTGTTCCTTTAAAAAGTGAACACATTAAAAAAGTAAATAGTAAATTTTACCATTTAAGACACCTTCAGAGGAAAACTATGTATTTTCCATGAAATTGTTGCCTAGGAAACGATGATTTCATCTTATTTTTGGCATAGAACTGTAGGTGTCTAAAAGCTCTGAATCAGTGCACACACAGCATGAACGCAGATATTTATGAAGCCAACAAGACAGCACGGTCGCTTCTACCTTGTGGTCTCCAGAGAGGAAATTTTGTCTAAGAACTCCTTTTTTTAAACATCTTTATTGAAGTGTAATTGCTTTACAATGTTGTGTTAGTTTCTGCTGTATAACAAAGTGAATCAGTTATGTGCACACCTATATCCCGATATCCGCTCCCTCTTGTGTCTCCCTCCCACCCTCTCTAAACCACCCCTCTAGGTGGTCACAAAGCACCCAGCTGATCTCTCTGTGCTATGTGGCTGCTCCCACTAGCTAGCTATTTTACATTTGGTAGTGTATATATCTCAATGCCACTCTCTCACTTCGTCCCAACTTACCCTTCCCCCTCCCCGTGTCCTCAAGTACATTCTGTGCCTCTGTGTCTTTATACCTGTCCTGCCCCTAAGTTCATCAGAACCATTTTTTTTTAGATTCCATATATATGTGTTAGCATACTGTATGTGTTTTTCTCTTTCTGACATACTTCACTCTGTATGACAGGCTCTAGGTCCATAGACCTCATTACAAATAACTCAATTTTGTTTCTTTTTATGGCTGAGTAATATTCCATTGTATATATGTGCCACATCTTCTTTATCCATTCATCTGTTGATGAACACTTACGTTGCTTCCATGTCCTGGATATTGTAAATAGTGCTGCAGTGAACATTGTGGTACATGACTCTTTTGAATTATGGTTTTTTCAGGGTATATGCCCAGTAGTGGGATTGCTGGGTCATATGGTAGTTCTATTTTTAGTTTTTTAAGGAACCTCCATACTGTTCTCCATAGTGGCTGTAACAATTTATATTCCCACGAACAGTGCAAGAGGGTTCCCTTTTCTCCACACCCTCTCCAGCATTTACTGTTTGTAGATTTTTTGATGACGGACATTCGGACCTGTGTGAGGTGATATCTCATTGTAGTTTTCATTAGCATTTCTCTAATGATTAGTGATGTTGAACATCTTTTCATGTGTTTGTTGCAATCTGTATATCGTCTTTGGAGAAATGTCTATTTAGGTCTTCTGCCCATTTATGGATTCGGTTGTTTGTTTTTTTGATATTGAGCTGCAGGAACTACTTGTAAATTTTGGAGATTAATCCTTTGTCAGTTGCTTCATTTGCAAATATGTTCTCCCATTCTGAGGGTTGTCTTTTCATCTTGTTTATGGTTTCCTTTGCTGCGCAAAAGCTTTTAAGTTTCATTAGGTCCAATTTATTTATTTTTGTTTTTATTTTCATTTCTCTAGGAGGTGGGTCAAATAGGATCTTGCTGTAACTTATGTCATAGAGTGTTCTGCCTATGTTTTCCTCTAAGAGTTTTAGAGTGGCCTTACATTTAGATATTTAATCCATTTTGAGTTAATTTTTGTGTGTGGTGTTAGGAAGTATTCTAATTTCATTCCTTTACATGTAGCTGTCCAGTTTTCCCAGCACCACTTATTGAAGAGGCTGTCTTTTTTCCACTGCATACTCTTGCCTCCTTTATCAAAGATAAGGTGACCATATGTGCATGGGTTTATCTCTGGGCTTTCTATCCTGTTCCATTGACCTATATTTCTGTTTTTGTGCCAGTACCGTACTGTTTTGATTACTGTAGCCTTGTAGTATAGTCTGAAGCCAGGGACCTGATTCCTCCACTTCTGTTTTTCTTTCTAAATATTGTTTGGCTATTCAGGGTCTTTTGTGTTTCCATACAAATTGAGAAATATTTTGTTCTAGTTCTGTGAAAAATGCCATTGGTAGTTCGATAGGGATTGCACTGAATCTGCAGGTTGCTTTGGGTAGTATGGTCATATTTCCAATGTTGGTTCTTCCAATCCAAGAACATGGTATATCTCTCCATCTGTTGGTATCACCTTTAATTTCTTTCATCAGTGTCTTATAGTTTTCTGCATACAGGTCTTTTGTCTCCTTAGGTAGGTTTATTCCTAGGTATTTTATTCTTTTTGTTGCAGTGGTAAATGGGAGTGTTTCCTTAATTTGTCTTTCAGATGTTTCATCATTAGTGTATAGGAATGCAAGAGATTTCTGTGCACTAATTTTGTATCTTGCTACTTTACCAAATTCATTGATTAGCTCTAGTAATTTTCTGGTAGATTCTTTAGGATTCTCTATGTGTAGTATCATGTCATCTATAAACAGTGACAGTTTTACTTCTTCTTTTCCAATTTAGATTCCTTTTATTTCTATTTCTTCTCGATTGCTTCCAAAATTATGTTCCAAAATTATGTTCAGTAACATTGGTGAGAGTGGGCAACCTTGTCTTGTTCCTGATCTTGGAGGAAATGGTTTCAGTTTTTCACCATTGAGAATGATGTTGGCAGTAGGTTTGTCATATGTGGCCTTTATTATGTTGAGGTAGGTTCCCTCTATGCCTACTTTCTGGAGAGTTTTTTTAAATCATAAATGGGTGTTGAATTTTGTCTAAAGCTTTTCCTGCATGTATTGAGATTATCAAATGGTTTTTATCCTTCAATTTGTTAATATGGTGTATCACATTGATCTGCGTATCTTGAAGAATCCTTGCATTCCTGGGATAAACCCCACTTGACCATGGTGTATGATCCTTTTAATGTGCTGTTGGTTCTGTTTGCTCGTATTTTGTTGAGGATTTTTGCATCTATGTTCATCACAGGTATTGGCCTGTAGTATTGTTTTTTTGTGACATCTTTGTCTGGTTTTGTATCAGGGTTATGGTGGCCTCATAGAATGAGTTTGGAAGTGTTCTTCTCTCTGTTATATTTTGGAAGAGTTTGAGAAGGATATGTGTTAGCTCTTTTCTAAATGTTTGATAGAATTCGCCTGTGAATTCATCTGGTCCTGGGCGTTTGTTAGTTGGAAGATTTTTAATCAGAGTTTCAATTTCAGTGTTTGTGATTGGTCTGTTTATATTTTCTATTTCTTCCTGGTTCAGTCTTGGAAGGATGTGTTTTTCTAAGAATTTGTCCATTTCTTCCAGGTTGTCCATGTTGTTGACATATAGTTGCTTGTAGTAATCTCTCATGATCCTTTGTATTTCTGCAATGTCAGTTGTTACTTCTCCTTTTTCATTTCTAAATGTTGATTTGAGTCTTCTCCCTTTTTTTCTTGATGAGTCTGCCTAATGGTTTATGAATTTTGTTTATCTTCTCAAAGAACCAGCTTTTAGTTTTATTGATCTTTGCTATTGTTTCATTTCTTTTTCCTTTATTTCTGATCTGATCTTTATGATTTCTTTCCTTCTGCTAACTTTGGGGTTTTTTTATTCTTCTTCCTCTAATTGCTTTAGGTGTAAGGTTAGGTTGTTTATTTGAGATGTTTCTTGTTTCTTGAGGTAGGATTGTATTGCTATAAACTTCTCTCTTAGAACTGCTTTTGCTGCATCCCATAAATTTGAGTTGTTGTGTTTTCATTGTCATTTGTTTCTGGGCAATTTTGATTTCCTCAGTGATCTCTTGGTTATTTAGTAGTGTATTGTTTAGCCTCCATGTGTTTGTAGTTTTAACAGTTTTTTTTCCTGTAATTGATATCTAGTCTCATAGCGTTATGGTCAGAAAAGATACTTGATACAATTTCAATTTTCTTAAATTTACCAAGGCTTGATTTGTGACCCAAGATATGATCTATCCTGGAGAATGTTCCATGAGCACTTAAGGAGAAAGCGTATTCTGTTGTTTTTGGATGGAATGTCCTATAAATATCAATTAAGTCCATCTTGTTTAATGTATCATTTAAAGCTTGTGTTTCCTTATTTATGTTCATTTTGGATGATCTGTCCATTGGTGAAAGTGGGGTGGTAAAGTCCCCTACTATGATTGTGTTACTGTCAATTTCCCCTTTTATGGCTGTTAGCATTTGCCTTATGTATTGAGGTGCTCCTATGTTGGATGCATAAATATTTACAATTGTTATATCTTCTTCTTGGACTGATCCCTTGATCATTATGTAGTGTACTTCTTTGTCTCTTGTCTTTATTTTAAAGTTTATTCTGTCTGATATGAGAATTGCTATGCCAGTGTTCTTTTGATTTCCATTTGCATGGAATATCTTTTTCCATCCCCTTACTTTCAGTCTGTGTGCATCCCTAGGTCTGAAGTGGGTCTCCTGTAGACAGCATATGTATGAGTCTTGTTTTTGTATCCATTCAGCCAGTCTATATCTTTTGTTTGGAGCACTTAATCCATTTACATTTAAGGTAATTATTGATATGTATGTTCCTATTACCATTTTCTTAATTGTTTTGGGTTTGTTTTTGTAGGTCTTTTCCTTCTCTTGTGTTTCCTACCTAGAGAAGTTCCTTTAGCATTTGTTGTAAAGCTTGTTTTGTGGTGCTGAACTCTTAACTCTTGCTTACCTGTAAAGGTTTTAATTTCTCCTTCGATTCTGAATGATATCCTTGCTGGATAGAGTAATCTTGGTTGTAGGTTTTTTCTGTTTCCTCACTTTAAATATGTCCTGCCACTCCCATCTGGCTTGCAGAGTTTCTGCTGAAAAAGCAGCTGTTAACCTTATGGGGATTCCCTTGTATGTTATTTGTTGTTTTTCCCTTACTGCTTTTAATATTTTTTCTTTGTATTTAATTTTTGACAGTTTGATTAATATGTGTCCCGGTGTGTTTCTCTTTGGGTTTATTCTGTTTGGGACTCTCTGAGCTTCCTGGACTTGATTGACTATTTCCTTTCCCATGTTAGGGAAGTTTTCATCTATAATCTCTTCACATATTTTCTCAGGCCCGTTCTTTTTCTCTTCTTCTTCTGGGACCCCTATAATTCGAATGTTGGTGCGTTTAATGTTGTCCCAGAGGTCTCTGAGACTGTCCTCAATTCTTTTCATTCTTTTTTCTTTATTCTGCTCCCTGGCAGTTATTTCCCCCATTTTATCTTCCAGGTCACTTATCCATTCTTCTGCTTCAGTTATTCTGCTATTGATTCCTTCTAGAGTATTTTTAATTTCAGTAATTGTGTTGTTTGTCATTGTTTGTTTGCTCTTTATTTCTTCTAGATCCTTGTGAAATATTTCTTGTATTTTCTCCATTCTGTTTCCAAGAGTTTGGATCATCTTTATTATCATTACTCTGAATTCTTTTTCAGGTAGGTTGCCTATTTCATCTTCATTTATTTGGTCTGGTAGGTTTTTACCTTGCTCCTTCATCTGTAACATATATTTTTTGTCATTTCTTTTTCTTTCTTTCTTTTTTTTTTTTTTTGATGGGTGGTGCTGTATCCCTGTCTTACTGGTTGTTTGGCCTGAGATGTTGAGCATTGGAGTTTTCAGGCAGTTGGATAGAGCTGTCTTGGTGCTGAGATGAGGACCTCCGGGAGGTCTCACTCTGATTAATATTCTCTGGTGTCTGAGGTTCTCTGTTAGTCCAGCAGTTTGGATTTGGAGCTCCCACCATAGCAGTTCAGGCCCGACCTCTGGCCTGGGAACCAAGATCCTGCAAGCTTCGTGGTGCAGTTAAAAAAAAAAAAAAAAAGGAAGAAAGAAAGAGAAAAAGGAGCAGTACAATATCAAAGAACTGAAGACAAAGTAAAGTTAGAAAGATAAAAAATATATTAGGAAAAATAAAACTATAATTGAAACAACAGCAACAAGGTAAAATAAAATCACAACAGTAATAGAAAAAAAAATAGACGGGTTGGGGAACAAGCCAAAAGGAGAAATCACTAACAAAGTATAAAGAATAAAATAAAATTAGAAAAATAAAAGATTTATTAGGAAAAATAAACATATAAAAAAATCAGCAGCAATGAATCAACAAGGTAAAACAGAACCTTAATGTAAAAGAGGAGGAAAATAAAGAAACAAAGCTCTGGCTACGGGGGTGGAGTTTATGTGGGGGTGGAACTTAGGTAGGGGCAGGGTTTAGGTGGGGCAGGACCTAGGCAGTGGGGGTGACGTTTGAGCATGGGGCAGGGCCTAGGCTCAGGACCCACATAGCTGGATAAGGCCCTGGGGGCGGGGCCTAGGTGGGGCGACGTTCAAGCGTGGGACGGGGCCTCTGCTTAGGACCTGTGCAGAAGGGGAGAGGCAGCACGTGGAAAGGAGCGCCTCCAGAGTGTGGAGTTCCGGAGTTTGGAGGTAGGGCCGTGGGTGAGGGTGTGGGGGTGGGGTTTAGGCCCAGCGCATTGGAGGGGGTCTCAGAGGGGGTCTCCGAGTGTAGAGGTAGGGCCCTGGGTGGGGGTGTAGGGGCGGGGCTTGGGCTCTGTGCAGCGGGAGGGAGGCTCCGAGGGCAGAGGAGTAGGCCCGGGAGCCCAGCAGGCTCCCTGGTGCCTAAGAGGACAGGGAAAGCACTGGCCGCGTTCCTTTCTGTTCCTCCTTCCCCCCCCCACCATCTCCCCCAGGGTGTTCCCTTGCCCCACTGGACCCCTAACGGTGCGTGGGTCCCACTGGGTGCCTGAACTCCTCCCCTCCCCCAGCGCCCCCTCAGGGGTGCCGGTCCCGGAGGTCTGGTCTTCATTTTTATTTTTGCTCCCCCTTCCCTCCCTCCCACTCCCTCAGGACCCGCCCGGCTGGAGGGGGCCTCCGTGGGCAGAGGATCAGGCCTGGGATCTCAGTAGGCTCCCGGGGGCCCAAAGGGGCAGGGGAAACCTGGCCACGCTCCCCTTTGATCCTCTGACCTCTCAATGGTCCCCCAATTTCCCCCTTCGGGTGTGGGATCCCTCCCCCTCCCCCAGCCGCCTCTCAGGGGCGTCAGTCCCGTCCCGCTTCCACTTCTCCTCCCCCTTAACTCCCCCCAGGCCCCACGTCCTACCGGGTCGCTGGCGGTTCCTCCCGTCCCCTTAGGTGTCTGTGGTCCCCCCTCTAAGAATTTTTTGAGAGATCAGCTGGATAAGAACATCCCTAGGAGAAAGTAAGAAGGATTTAAGTAGATATTTTTCCAAAGAAGATATAAAAATGGCCATTAAATACACTAAAGATGCCGGGAGGAGCTGGGGCGGGGGCAGCCACAGAGGTGGCACCAGAGTCAGGGATTTGGCCTTTGGTGCCAAAAGAGTACTGGACCCCCAGTGGGACGAAAGACATTAAAAACATTTTTTTTAATGCTCAACATCACTAATCATCAGAGAAATGCAAATCAAAACCCTAGTGAGGTATCACCTCATGCCAGTTTGGATGGCCACTATCAAAAAAACAATAAGTGTTGGTGAGGATGTGGAGAAAAAGGAACCCTTGTTGATGGGAATGTAAAATGGTGCAGCTGCTTTGGGAACCAGTATGGAGATTTCTTTAAAATTTAAAAATAGAATAACCATATAATCCAGCAATCCCACTTCTGGGTATTTATCCAAAAGAATAATAATAAAAAAAATCTCAAAGAGATATTTGCACATCCATGTACATTACAGCATTATCCATCAATGAATGAATGGATAAAGAAAATATATATTGGGCTGGCCAAAATGTTCTTTCAGTTTTTTCTGTAAAATGGCTCTAGTAGCACTTAGTTGTCTTTAACTTCATTCAGAACAATTTTGTTAGATTGTACTGTGACAGCTGTCATATCAGCGTGCATTTTAAAAAAAAACTTATCAAAATTGGTGAGTTTTTATGTAGCCATTTTAATATTGGAGATGGAAGAAAAACAACATTTTCAGCATATTTTATTTTATTTTTTCAAGAAAGGTAAAAACGCAACTGAAATGCAAGAAAAGATTTGTACAGTGTGTGGAGAAGGTGCTGTGACTGATCGAACGTGTCAAAAGTGGTTTGCGAAGCTTCATGCTGGAGATTTCTCACTGAATGATGCTCCACAGTCGGGTAGACCAGTTGAAGTTGATAGCAATCAAATTGAGACATTAACTGAGAATAGTCAACATTTTACCACGCTGGAGGTAGCCGACATACTCAAAATATCCAAATCAAGCATTGAAAATCATTTGCACCAGCTTGGTTACGTTCATTGCTTTGATGTTTGGGTTCCACAAAAGTTTAGCGAAAAAAAACTTCTTGACCTTATTTCCGCATACTATTCTCTACTTAAATGGAATGAAAATATTCCATTTTAAAACAAATTGTGATGGGCATTGAAAAGTGGATACTGTAGAATAATGTGGAACGGAAGAGATCATGGGGCAAGCGAAATGAACCACCACCAACCACACCAAAGGCAAGTCTTCATCCAGAGAAGGTGATGTTGTGTATATGGTAGGATTGGAAGAGAGTCCTCTGTTATGAGTTCCTTCTGGAAAACCAAATGATTAATTCCAACAAGTACTGCTCCCAGTTAGACCAACTGAAAGCAGCACTTGATGAAAAGCGTCTGGAATTAATCAACAGAAAATGCATAATCTTCCATCAGGATAACGCAAGACTGCATGTTTCTTTGATGACCAGGTAAAAACTGTTACAGCTTGGCTGGGAAGTTCTGATTCATCTGCCATATTCACCAGACATTGCACCTTTGGATTTCCATTTATTTCGGTCTTGACAAAATTCTCTTAATGTAAAAAAATTCAGTTCCCTGGAAGACTGTAAAAGGCACCTGGAACAGTTCTGTGCTCAAAAAGATACAAAGTTTTGGGAAGATGGAATTATGAAGTTGCCTGAAAAATGGCAGAAGGTAGTAGAACAAAATGGTGAATACGTTGTTCAATAAAGATCTTGGTGAAAATGAAAATTGTGTCTTCCCCCCCCCCTTTAAAGCCAAAGGAACTTTTTGGCCAACCTAATATTCTATATACATTATATATATAGTATGTATATATATACGTATATATGACTATTATTCAGGCTTAAAAAAGGAAATCCTGTCATATACTACAACATGGATGAACCTTAAGGACATTATGGTGAGTGAAATAATCCCGTAGCTAAAAGACAAAAATTGCAAGATTCCGCTTATATGAGGTATCTAAATTAGTCATAGAAACAGAAAATAGAAACGTGGTTGCCAGTGAGGGGAGAAGGGAATAATTGCAAAATGTCACCAGGGAACGTTTTGGGCTGTAGTAAGATTCTATATCTTAATTGTGGCAGGGTTTACACAACTACATACAGTTGGCCAAATTATATAAATACTACAAGATGATCCCTGTGAATACTAGATAAACCTAACAGCAGTTGAAGGATCATAGACAGTGAATTCAGGAATTCCTTCATCTGAGTCAAAGCTCACCTCTTTCCAATCAGTGTGACCTCAAGGGTCTTATACAGTGTGTGGTTCTCATTTTTCTCATCTGTAAAATAATGGTCATAAAAGTTACCTGTGTGTAGAGCTCTTTTGGCACAGTGTTTGACATCTGCACATAATAGATTCTTTTCTAATTTCCCTTCCCTTCCCTTTAAGCCGGTATTTTTCAGAGTATGACTTTTGGACTTCTAGCATCAAAATCGCCTGTTGTATATTAAAATGCAACCCCTGAGAATAAGATTGCAGAAAGTACATTTTAACAAGTGCCGAAATCGAGCTTACAGTGTTACTGTGATACCCTCAGGCCCCACTTGTTCCCAGCCTCTGCAACCCTTCTTTTCCACAAGCAAAATTCCCACCTGGAGGATCTTCCTCAATCTCTAAGAATGATTTTAATCTTAAATCATGAAGGACTTGTTTTATGTTTTGGTTTCTTTTTCCCCTAAGTGTCATTAGTAGACTTCCTGTATTAGAATATCTTGGGGGTGCTTGTTTAAAATCCAGATGTTTAAACCACAATCCATTCCCTCCAAATTATAATTTCTGGGGGTAGGAATTCAGAAATCTGCATTTAAACAAGCTTCCTAGGTAATTCTTATAAAGTTTGAGAACTATAGCCAAACCCAGCAATCACACTTACCAAAAGCGAGACTAATCTTGGGCCCGGTTTTGCTAATTCAATTCATATCTACTGTCCTGTGCCTGGTTTTCACTTCTAAGCAGCAGGAATGGAGGACTTCATTGTATTTGTAATGGAAGATTCTGGCCCCAACCTACAGTCCAGTGACCAGATTCTGATTCCTACTGATATTTCTTTATTTTGAAAGTGTTTATGGAGCAACTAATCTAAGCGTTAGGGATACAGCAGTGACAACAGAAAAAGAAAAAGCCATGCTTTCCTGGTTTTCTAGTAGCATATACAGACAATTAACAAAATTAAGCAATTAGACATAGCCTGTTAGGTGACTAAACGTTATGGAGAAAAATGAAACACTAAAAGAAATAGAAGTGGGAAGATTATAATTTTAAATAGGATGATCGGGAAAGGTGTAATGAGAAGGTGTTGATCGACCTGCTACCTTAGCTTCCTAATGTGGTCTAATGAAAAATAATCCTTTTGTTACTAATGTCCTGCCTACACTTTTTGGGGGAGCATGCCAATAATTGAATGGGTCACTGCCTGATATGGACTGTTGGTCTAAGCCCACCACCTGAAGTCTCTCACCATAGCCTTCAGATGTCAAATTCTGGGATGGGACTTGCTTTCCTAAAGCCTGGAGCTGGGTCTGGCTATGAGGTCTGTCCCATGACATTTTTCTCAGTTTGGCCATTACCAACCCTACCTAGAGATGATAGAGTCACCTGGATTTGATGAGCTAATTGCAGTGATAGACTCCTACCAGAAGAGGGTAGCAGAGGGTTGCAGAGTAAAAGCTGCTGCCGGCCTAGATCTTCCCCCACAGCTCTTGTTCAAACAAAGCACTAAGGTAGTCAAAGTCAAGAGGTGAGTTCACTGGGGAAAGCATTGGCTTCAGCAACATCTTTTATAAGAGCTGGGACTGGTATGGAACTGCACATGCCCTGGAAAAAAAGAGAGAGCACGGTATATGAAAGTGACAATTTTGATACACTTTTCTAACAAGCTCTCTTACCTACTAACAAACATTCAATTTCTTGCTAAGTAACATAGATGCCATGACATAAATGTCTATCCCTACTGTGGCCCCTCTTTACTCCTTCCCCGTTAAATTCCACTCCATTAACAACACAATGGCTTCTAAGTGTTCTGAGAGAGCTTAAGACTCAAACATTTTTTCCTTCTCTGGTAAACATTTATTCATCTTGAGTCCCAGCTTAAGTTGAGCCTATATAGAATTAAAACTGGAGTCTCAGAGCCTCCCCTAATTTGAGAATAACATGAAGGCAGGAACGAGACCACTGTGTGGGGTTCTTCTCTGCAATCCCAGCAACTAGCCCAGTGCCTGGTACCTTAGAGACACTCATTGCTATTTATTGCAAGACTTCATATTATTACAAAAGGCAATTAGCCCAGATGGCAATTTTTATTTATTTTATTTATTTATTTTTTTGCGGTACGCGGGCCTCTCACTGTTGTGGCCTCTCCCGTTGCGGAGCACAGGCTCCGGACGCGCAGGCTCAGCGGCCATGGCTCACGGGCCCAGCCGCTCTGCGGCATGTGGGATCTTCCCGGACCGGGGCACGAACCCGTGACCCCTGCATCGGCAGGCGGACTCTCAACCACTGTGCCACCAGGGAAGCCCCAGATGACAATTTTTAAAGTTCTTCTTTCTAAAAAGGGGATGTGGTATGACAAATTTCATTTCTACCTTATGCTCAGCCGAAACCAGACACGAAGCCTCCTTTGTCAGCAGTACCAAGCAGGAAGCCTCTCACCTACTGATCTCTTTGGGGAGCAACCTGACAGCGACACTGAACAAATGAAGATTCAGATGCATTAGAGGAAAGCAGAATGTCCTTAAAATGATCATCCCCCTGACCCTTGGTCCAAACAAGGCCAAAAGTCAGTAGTATCCTCTGTGCTCCTGATCGCTAGGATACTGCCGCCTGTCAGCTACAGCAAAGTTACCAACATCTCTCCCAGGATGAGAACTAACAGAATTCTGGGCAAAAAGCAAGATAATATTCTTGGCTCCCAGGGCCAAATATATGAGAAAGGCAAAGGAATAGAATTCATTGAGTTTTTTCTTTCCATGCTTTCCATGCTTCGTTTTTATAACACATCTGTAGAAAGATATTATTATTTTCCTCATTCTTAGGAGGCAGTAAAGAGAGATAAAAAGACTCATTCAAGGTCACTTACCAGGTCTATTGATGTTAGGGTCCATGTTTTTTTCTATTCCTCCATGCTTCAGTAAAAAGTAACCCATGTGTCACGTTTTAAAATCTACAAAATATATTAATATTGATTTTCTAATTTATTCATCACCAGCACTATATTGGACAGATAAAATATTAGTTCTCTCTTTGGACAGATGAGGATACTAAGGCGAGAATGGGAGCATATGAATTTTGACTATAAATCCTATCTTCTTTAAACAGATGGCCTGCCCTTGTAGAGTAGGTCAGGCTGCTCAACTTATAACTAAGAACAGGCCAACAGGTCTTTACAAGATAAGATCTGTCCTTTTAGTCTTAGATGGGTGCTTAATAACAACTCAAACTGCCCATACATAAGGTGATTAAAAACATACAAAATTGCATTTCCTTTACTCAAAATGCTGAAAAGACATCAAAAATAAACACAAAATAATCACGGTCCTTGCTGCTTTCTAACGTGTGAAGAGGATGGGGAGGGAGGTGGCCGTGACATTATTATCAGATAAGGAGGTGAGCAACAGAAAGCAAGTGGTGGGGCAGTCCAGTTGTTTGGTGGAGTACATTAATGAATTTTTAATGATAAGGTTATACAAACCTGAAATTTAGGACTGAGTTTGGCAGTAGGGTCTAATAAGAGCTAAATTTGTTACAGAAGAAAATCACGGGATGTGCCTTGTTTTGTTTGAATTAACACTAAACAGCAACAAAGGAAAAATCCTGAAATTCACACAGAAAACTATATTGAATAGACATGAAGTCCAAGGTGAAATGTGACTATAACAATTGACCTCCCTCAGAATTTCAGAAATATTGGAGAAGAGATTTGGTATGCAGTGGGGGGCGGGGGGACTTGTCAAGTTAATTCAATCCAGGTATTAAGAAGAAAGGAGAGCCTAACTGATGTCTAGATTATACCTGCAGTCTACAGTATGATGTCCCAGTGTTTACTGAGCAATTACTATGTGTCAGCTTTGTTTAATGTATTTTCCGTACATGGTTTTATCCAATTCTCATAACTCTATTAAGTGAATAAAAGGATCATCAACATTTTACAAATGAACAATGAGACTTAGAGATATTATGTAATTTCTCTCAAAATCCCATGGGAAATAATCAGAATCAGGATAGGATCAGCTAGGTCTACTTGATTCTGGTGACTGTGACCTTAAAAATTGTTCTACTCCATAATTTCAAGAACTTGAAAATATAATTATAGTTAGAGCAGAAACTTTGTAATTCTAAGGTATTCATTAATTTAGATTCAACTCTGTCACAAAGAGTTAACATGACTTCCAAGAAATATGCTAATAGAGCCATTAGTTAGAATGCTCCCTTATTATCACCAGTTAAAATATAATCAAAACAAGTTATTCTAATGAAATTCTCTCACAGTTTGCAAACTTCTCTTCATTATACCCAGGAAGTAAATGTATATGTCAAGGAAAAGCTTAGGTTCCTATTTAACTTTTAGAAATTTTAACTTCCAAGGATAAATTAGTATGATAGAATTATTTAACAAAAAACTCTCAGGTTTTTTGCATTTATATTGTGGAAGCAGCCTCAAATATGTAAAGGGATAGTGATGCTTTTATACCTAAAGGTAATTTGGAAATATTCAATTCAATAAGCTGGCCTTTGAGCTGGGCTCTGACTGGTTGGCCGGTGGGATTGGTGATAAGAGAAAGGGATCAAAAATAAATAGAGGGACTTCCCTGGTGGCACAGTCGTTAAGAATCCTCCTGCCAGTGCAGGGGACACGGGTTTGATCCCTGGTCCAGGAAGATCCCACATGCCACAGAGCAGCTAAGCCCCTGCGCCACAACTACTGAGCCTGCGCTCTAGAGCCTGCAAGCCACACCTACTGAGCCCATTTGCCACAACTACTGAAGCCCACACCCCTACAGCCATGCTCCGCAATGAGAAGCCACTGCAATGAGAAGCCCACGCACAGCAACAAAGAGTAGCCTCCGCTCTCCGCAACTAGAGAAAGGCCGTGCACAGCAACAAAGGCCCAATACAGCCAATAAATAAATAAACATTAAAATAAATAAATAGAATATTTGGGTCCTCTCCAGGAGGAATTTATACTTCAAATAAGAAGTCTAGGGCTTCCCTGGTGGCGCAGTGGTTGAGAGTCCGCCTGCCGATGCGGGGGACACGGGTTCGTGCCCCGGTCCGGGAAGATCCCACATGCTGCGGAGCGGCTGGGCCCGTGAGCCATGGCCACTGAACCTGCGCGTCCAGAGCCTGTGCTCCGCAACGGGAGAGGCCACAGCAGTGAGAATCCCGCGTACTGCAAAAAAAAAAAAAAAAAAAAAAGAAGCCTAGTTGCTTACATATTAAATAACTGGGGAATTTTTCAAGAAAATCCACTAGGAAATGATAATATGATGCTAAAATAACACAAATAACTAACAATTAATGAGTGATTTCTATTGCCAGGTACTAAGGAAGAAAATTTCCTTATATTATTGTACGTATATATTGTATGTATATATTGTACTATATATAATATAATAATAATTATATTATTATTCCTTATATTATTGTACTTTATTGTATAAAGTCTTTATTATTTATTTCCATTTTACCAATGAAGAAAGAGATTCTGTCATGGGCATGGAGATAAGGGGAAGGGGAGGGAAGGGCTTGCAGTCTGAATCCAGGAGCCAATAGCCCCCTTTACTCCCAACCTGGAATCTAGTGAGCCTTTGTATTAGTATTATCTTCTAGAGTGAATGGGGCTACTTTCACCTACCAAAATCATCCTGCCATGTAGCGTCTCCTATATCTTAATCATTCTAGAAGGTCTTTGTTGGATGGTAAGTAGATCAGCCATGAGTGTTTTGGGATGCAAGTAAATAAACTTTGTTAACTAGTGACTTAAAATACATGAATTATGACTCTCATACAACAAGCATCTTGTAATAAGATGCTGATGATATGGTTCAAAGACTCAATGAAAACAGAGTGAACACCTCTGTCATTGTATCATTCTCCTGGCTTGGTCTCCTCTTCACATGGAGGCTGCCTCAACTTCAGGCATCATATTGGCATCCATAACAGTATGAATGAGTAAAGGGATAAGTTCATCTTTGTGGGTCTCCAGGTAGCTATAAGAGTAATAATATTAATAACTATAATAAGAGCAGTAATAATAACTTTGATGTATTTGTAGCTGCACATGTGGTAGGTTGTATCATATTTTTCCACAGATTTTCTTACATAATCCTTCTGACAATTCTAGGAACAAATATTATTATCTTCATATTACATACGATAAGGTTACATCTTATCTTCAAGGTCATATAGTTAGTAAGAAGGAAAAGCACAGTTCCAGATCTGTTCTTTCTGGCTCTCACTGTGATGCTCTTAATCCTATGCTGTACTGATTTTTATAAGCATTGAATGAGTGATTGAATATATTTGTGTGTAACTATACTTCAAAACCTCTTTCAGATGCCACATTCTCCATCATACCCTTCGTGGTCCACTCTTCTTTTAAGATTCCTCTTTCCCTCTTTTCAATTTCTGTTTATTTGTTACATCTCTATGGCATCTTATCCATCATTCTATCAGGCTCATTTGCCACATTTCATTTTTTTCTTATATTCTGTTGTAAGAACCTGTTGAACAGGGTCCACACCCATTATTAAGCTCAAGCTTGTGGTAGGTGTTTAGTAAATGTGTGCTGAGAAGTCAACTGAAACTCTCTGCCTGGCCCTGCTGCCTGCTGTTTTATGAACTGTGCTGGAATCTGGGATTCAATTTGCCTGAGTCCAATTGCTTGGCTTCTCTTTTGCCATTGCTAGATGTGCCGGTCACGAAACATAATTTATAATCTCTGGAAATATAAATGGGATTCAGCAATTTTATAATATTCAACTAGCCCAACCAATAATCTCCGGAGTGGAAAATACAGCTTTTTTTTTTCTGCACAAATAAAAATTCAGTCCCATATATTAAATCAAGGGGTCTGTTTTTGTGATATGTTAAATATTTGTATTTTAAGGTAACAGTACATTTAGAAACAGTATCATAAAAATTGTCACTTTCTAGTTGCATGTTACATCTCTTTATTCTAGAACTTAAGTTTATTAAGTGTTTATTGTATATTTCCTATTCATCAGATATCCTGAGAGTGCTGTCTCATCTGTTCATTCTTTCCTTAACCCAGAAAATATTTAATAATAACACCTATTCCGTACATGACACTATAGGTAGAACTGGAAATAAAGAGATATTGTATTATTACAGATATCAGGAAGAATTATATTCAAGGTACATTAGCAGGCAAAGGAATGAGCCAATTTTCTTAAAAACATTATAGAAGCCATTATAGAAAACATTATAGAAGACAAAATATTTGAAGACGAATGAGAAGGAATTTGTTAGCTGGACAAGAAGACAATAGGATAAAGGAAAAATCATATATAAACATATCAAAAATATGACACATTGGGGAAATATGAGTAATTCTATGTGGGTAAAGTATGGATTGCAACATGAGAGTGATGGAAGCAGAGTTGACTTAGCAGGTGGGCAGTAAATCACAGTACATCTCACTTACCCAGTTAAGGTTCCTATAGTCCTGTAAGGAATAACTGAGTGCAAATCAAACAGCAAAAGCCATGTTTAGTTGCTACTGTTGTTCAATGGTTATAATGGATTCTCCCATCTCCTGCTTTGTTTTTCATCTGGTGAAGCAATAAGACAGGGTGATGCTCAGACCAGCTATACCACACACCATTACTTTGCATAAGTGGTGTATTAATTATCTATTTTTGGCTAATAAAGTACTCCCAAACTTATCAACTTAAATCAGCATTTTTTTCCCACACAGTTTCTGACAACCAGAGATCCTGGAGCAGATTAAGTGAATATTTTGGATTCAAGGGCTGTCATGAGGTTTTGGTCAAGCTGTCAGGTAGGACTGTAGTCATCTGGAGGCTTGACATGGGCTAGAGAATCTCATTCAAATATCAGTTCCATAGCATTGCCCATGACATAGTAGGTGGTTTCCCCTAGTGGAACGAGAGATAGAGGGGGAGAGAGAAAAGAAAAAGAATATTCAATGTCTTTTATAACCTACAGTTTCCAAAGTTTCACAGTGTCTCTTCTGTTTTGTTCTACTGTACACACAGAGCATCTGTGATATAATGTAAGTAGGGAATATACAGGGACATGAGTACTAGGAGGTGGGGATCAGTAGAGGCTATCTTACAAGCTGCTTACCACAGTCTGCCCTCTGGATCCAATGATCCGCATCACTCTTACATGAAAAATACACAAAACACATTCAAGGCTCCCCAAAGCTTCATTCAATTATAGCATCTGCTTGAAGTACATAATCTTGTCATCTAACTAAAGCCCAATAAGGATCCTTGGATATAATTTCATATGTTAAAATCCTAAAGTTGTTTCCTTTCAATTTGAGGTCTTATAAATTAATGAAACTAGTTATCTGCCCTCATGCATCCAACATAAGCATAGAACAATGTCTATGTACATTTACATCCCTTTTCACAAAACGGAGACATGAGTGGCACATAGGAGTCATATTTCCTGGAAGCTCTGAGATCCAGCTGGGAAAATGTTGAAAGTTTTTTTATTATAAATCAGTCCTACTCCTGTTCAGGAGTTATTCTCCATAGCCCTTGGGTGTGCCTTCTAGGCTCTTGTTTACACTGAGCCATTCTTCCTTTTCTATGAGACTTACAATGTATTTACAGGTAAGCAGTCTTATCAGCCTATTTCCTACTCGTAGAGTTCGGGAGTCCAAAGGCCTTTCAATTTTTCCTCTTTCTGTCCCTTTTGCTCCAAGCTGACACTGTTTCTACTGATATAATCCTCTTAAAAACTTCTTGGATCCCCTGTGAACCTTCCTGGAGTTCACTCCATTAGACAAAAGCTACAATCGCAATTCCCTTTGGGATAAGCCTTTCTCTACTGTGGGTCCCTGTACAATCCTGGGTAATGCTGAGGGACAGCTCCCTTAATTTTCCTAGAAGCCCCAATCTCTCTGGAGGGTCTTCTGCCTGACTTAAAGGTACATGGAGACACCACC
The DNA here is from genome assembly GCF_003676395.1 of Aethalodelphis obliquidens. NCBI lineage: Eukaryota > Metazoa > Chordata > Mammalia > Artiodactyla > Delphinidae > Aethalodelphis > Aethalodelphis obliquidens. Next base: position 15,083,744 of record NW_020837994.1, read on the forward strand.
TTCATCCTTTCTGAAACCTTATCAGAATATTTTTCAGTTACCATATTTGTTGTATCTCTGGCTTTCCTGGAAGTGCCCTGGATTGTTTAATTTTTAAAATTAAGAAATCATTTTATTAATTTTAACATCCTTTGTTATCTTCAGAGGCTTAAACATTTCAAAACAATCAAATCCCAACTTTTTCATGTATAACAGTCTTTGCTTTTGTTTTCTTTCTCATCTACTATAAGCAACAGGGAGAAAAACATTTTGTCCAGGAATCTCCCTAACTGGGTCATTCAGTTCAACAAACATATTTTCTACTTTCCACATTACTGTAGACAAAAATTTTGCTAAAATTTTAGCTACCACATAACTGGGGTCTTCCTTCCTGTTTTCCAGTATTAACCTCACATCCCTTTATGCCATCACAAGAAGCCTTCTCAAAGTCCATCATGTTTGGCAGACAGTTTCCTCACTAATAATCTTCTTAATATCATTCTAGCTTCTACCCACTGCCTGGTTCCAGAGCCACTCCCAGTATTTTAGATATTTGTTACAGCACTCCCACATCCAAATACCAAAATCAGCATTAGTTTTCCAGTCTATATAAAAAATTACTCCAAAACTTGGTGATTTAAAACATTAAAATTAAATATCTAACACAGTTTCTGAAGATCAGGACACTAGGAGAAGGCTACCTGGGTGTCTCTAGTTTAGGAACACTTGTGATGTTGCAGTCAAGTGTATGCTGAAGTTGCAGTCATCTGGAAGCTTGACTGGGGCAGAAGGATCCACTTCCAAGTCACTCATATGGCTGTTGGCAGGAGACCTCAGTTCCTTGTGACATGGACCTCTCCATATGACTTCTCAAAAAATTGCAGCTGGCTTTCCCCCAGAGGGAATGATTTGAGAAAGACAGAGAGAAAGAATACGCAAGCAGGAAGCTTTAGTGTCTTTTATGACCTATGGTCTCCAGAGTCAGAGGTTGTCATTTCTTTGTTTCTGCTTTATTCTATTGGACATACTACCAAACCTGATATATCGTTGGAGGCAGATAAACAAGGTTCTGAGTATCAGGAGGGAGGATCCTTGAGGTCCATCTTAGAGGCTGGCTGCTACATAGTCATAGACTGCTTTCAATACCTTCATGTGTGAAGGCAGCCCACTTATGTGTAATGTATAGAGCATGGATAAGCAATTAACCACTTTCATTCTGTTTAATTTCTCTGCAATTTGGGGAGAAGGGTGGAAGCTGTGAGTCTAATCCAGCAAAGCATAGTGGAAAGTATGTCTTGCTGCTATACTTTTAAGACAGAGCTTTTAAGCAGGTGAATTGTCCTCTAGTTCTTCCTTCTAAAAATAATGTTACCCTACAGGCTAAAGTGCATACTCAATCTATCCTCATTTATTCTTGAGTTAGGAGAAAGCATAGAGGACAGGAACTAACATTTGGTAAACCCTTGGTAGGTAGGGACATCATACCTTATCTATATCATGGTCAATCTCATTTGATCATCACAACAACCCAGTAAGGTAATGTTACCCCTTACCTTCATTTTACACTTGAAGATGCAATTTTGGGGGCAGGTACCAGAGCAAAGAAAGCTGCCCAAAGTGGAAAAAACTACATACAGAGCTAAAAAAAAACCTCTACAGAGGGTTTCCTCAGAATCTTCAGCTGAGTACAAAGCTGTGCATGAGTGTGAGGAATTATTCCGGGCCAGGGAAAGGGCTGCCATACAGAAGCAGGTGGAAGAATCTGTGGTGATCACAAATGGCCAGAAATAGTTTGTCTTCCCACTAGCCAGAACGGAAAACATTATACTTTATGAGGCATCGGGTAAAGGACTCAGGAGGGTATTAACTGAATAGTATGGAAAAAGTTGGCCTTGCTGTAGACCAGCTTCACAAAGCTAAAAAGCAAGCCTCAGAGGTTGAAACTGATCCTAAGAAAATTTACTGCACCACATAATAAAAGTCAGGAATATTTAAAGAATCTATTTTCTAGTATTCAAAGAGATGAAATCCACTATGTCTGCCATCTAATAAAAAATATGAAAGCAGCAGGAAAATATGACCACTAATACGAAGAAAAATTGATTGATAGAAATGAAAAAGTCACAGATAATAGCATAAGTAAACAAGGATATAACAAAGAGTACATCTCATATGTTCAAGAAAGTAGGCAAAACCATGACCATGTTAAGGAGAGACACAGAAAACAGAAATATGCAAAACTGAATTTCTAGAGACCAAAAATATACTGTCTGAGATGAAAACTATATTAGATTGGGTTAAGAGAAGAGTATACACTCTGGGAGAAAATATTAGTGACTTGATGCATAGAAAAGAAACAATCAAAAATGAAACCGAGAGGCGAAGTGGAGTGCTCTAGTGTTATCACTTTACATACTTACACGACTAAAATAGTTCAAGAAAGCTAAAGATGCATAATATCAACCCTAAAAGAACAACTGAATATACAAATAAATAGGTAAAACGAATATGTTAGCAAAGAAGATAAAGTGAAATTATGACAAAAATATTCAGTTAATCCGAAATAAGGAAGAAACTGAGGGAAATTGTGATAAACAAAAAGAGGATCAATTGAAACAAATAACAAGATGGGAGATTTAAACCAAACCATATCAACAATCATGTTGAATGTAAATGATGTAAACAAGCAATCAAAAAGTATAAAAGGCATATTAAATTTTATAAAGAGGCCCAGCTCTATGCTGACTAAAAGAAAATTCACTTTAATTGTAAGGACACAAATCAGATGAAAGGATGGAAAAAGATGTCATGTTAACACTATCAAAAGGAAGGTAGAATGGCAAACTAAATCAGAAAAAGTATATTTCAGAGTAAAGATTATAACCATGAATAAAAGGATCATTTTATAATGATAAAGGAGTTAATTTGCCACGAAGATATAACAGTTTGAAATGCTTCTGCACTGAATAATAGAACTTCAAAACACTTGAAACATAAACTTATACAAGTAAAGAGAGAAACAAGTCCACAAATATCTCTCAATATTTTATAGAACAAGGAGACAGGAAATCAGTAGAGATATGGGAGACTTTCACTTCATTATCAACTAACGTGACCTATTTGACATTTATATAACATTCCACTCAACAGCATCAGTATACACATATTTTATAAATGCACATGAAACATTACTAAGATAGACCATATTCTGGTCTATAAGTCTTATAAATATGTGTTTTGACTGTGATAAAAATTTCAGTAAAAATGAGCAATGGAAAGATATCTAGAAAATCACCAAATATTTGCAAACTAAATACCACACTTAAAAATGATCATGGTTCAAAGACATCAAAGTAGAAATTAGAAAGCATTTTAAACTGAATGGAAGTGAAAACATGATATATTAAAATTTGTGGATGCAGCTAAAGCAGTAATTGGGAAAAAATTAGAGCATAAAAGTCTGTGTTAGATAAGAAGGAAGGTCTCAGATAATGACTTCAACTTTCACCTTAAGACATTTGGAAAGGTTGAGCAAATTAAATCCATAATAATCAGAGGAAAGGAAATAAATAAATGGTTGTTCCATTTACATTTCTATCAGCAGTGTCTTAGAGTGTGGTTGTTCACCCACACTTCGCATGGCTCATCTTTAAAGTTGTAAGCATTTGAGCAGCTGTGTAATGTTAACTCATTTTGGTCTTAATTTGTATTTTCCTGATGATTGATATTAAGTGTCTTTTTATGCATTTATTTTCCATCTGTACATCTTTTATGGAGTGTCTGTTCAAATCTTTTGCCTATTTTCAAATTGGCTTGTTTATTATTCATTGAAGTGTTCTTTTTATATTCTAGATGTAAATTTCTTTGTCAAATGCATGTTTTGCAAATATTTTCTCCCAGCCCATGGTTTATTTTTTTTCCTTTTGTTAATGAGTCTTCTAAATAGTTAAACTTCTAAATTTTGATAAAGTCGAATTTATTCTTTGATATCTCATGTTTCCTTTTGTCCTATTAAAATATCTTTACTGAATCCAAGATGTTCTATGTTTTCTTCTAGCTATTAGTTTTTAGCTCTTAAATTTTAGGTCTATAATCCATTTTGACTTAATTTTTGCAAGTGGTATGAAGAAAGTATCTTTATTATGTGTTGCAAACATTTTCTCCCATTTTGTTTTATAAACAGACTTTGAACTTTGTTTATGATGTATTTTTTGGTCATGAACAATTTTTTTTAATTGTGTGCAGTCAAATTTATCTACATTTTTGTATTCAGATTTGATTCATAGTTATAATGCATTTCTCTGCACCTAGGTTAAAGAGGAATGCATTTTAAATTTTAAATTAAGAGTGAATAACATTTAAAAAGGATTTATTCTTCTAATACTTGCTTTCTTTGATGTTTGCTACTATACTGCTAATTCATTTAGATATTTTTGTGTATAGGGTGAAGGATTGATTGAAGTTTATAATTTTTTTCAAATGGTTAACCAATTGTTCTAGCACCATTTATTAAAAAACCCATTTTGGGACTTCCCTGGTGGCTCAGTGGCTAAGAATCTGCCTGCCAATGCTGGGGACACGAGTTCAAACCCTGGTCCGGGAAGATCCCACATGCCCTGGAGCAACTAAACCTGTATGTCACAACTACTGAGCCTGTGCTCTAGAGCCCGCGAGCCACAATTACTGAGCCTGCGTGCCTACAGCCCATGCTCTGCAGCAAGAGAAGCCACCACAATAAGAAGCCAGCATGGGCTTCTCTGGTGGCACAGTGGTTGAGAGTCCGCCCGCCGATGCAGGGGACGCGGGTTCGTGCCCCGGTCTGGGAAGATCCCACATGCCGCGGAGCGGCTGAGCCCGTGAGCCATGGCCTCTGAGCCTGCGTGTCCGGAGCCTGTGCTCCACAATGGGAGAAGCCACAACAGTGAGAGGCCTGCGTACCGCAAAAAAAAAAAAAAAAAAAAAAATTTTTGGAGGGCTGGGGAGCAGGGGGCATGGGATATGAAACAACCAACCAAATAAATAAATGTACATGTGTATGCTAACTGGAAATAGGAAAATATTCCTTTTTTAACAATAATCACTGAGAGGAGTGGAATGGTAGCAGATTAAGGAAAGAAATCTTCCAAAAGAAAATTAAATGGACCATGAAAGGTAAAATTAAGCAAATTGATTATTCTGACATGACAAAGTCAACACACCTAAAGGCCAACGTCACTGTATAAAAAAACTTTCTCATAAGACAAAATTGCTCTAGGTTTTGAATCCACTGGAAAGGAATTAGTCAAATTGTTAACTAAGTGTATTAATCTTCTTGTCTGTGCTCCCCACATGGCAGAGGACAGATTTTCAAATTGTTGCATACAGATTGAAGATTAGTAAAAGCACATGAAGCCAAATGAGTGATTATGCAGACTTGCTTCTTTAGGACTAGACATGTCACTTGATAATTAAAGTGTCAATGGAATCAAGATTTCTAAGTCTTTTGTGGTGAAATTATTATCTGAGAGTTGTTGATTTTCCATGTAAATGGTATCTTAAAATGACATGTGCAATTGCCACATATAGCCACGTTCATGTTTACACACACCCAGTATTCTAAACGACTTCAGGATCAAACCTTTAAAACAGAGAGGATGAAAGCTTATCCACTTAATATTACTTCTCTCCCATCTTCCAAATTGATGCCTTTAGGCTTCACATTTTTGTGAGCTGTCAACTTTTAGTTGTTTCATGGATAGCTTCACTTGTGTACAAAGCAAAACCATCAACTTTCACTAAGGAAACTTCCAGTTTCTGGTCTGGCATGTAAGGAGCTTAGAAATTGTCATTTCATCCTAACAACATACAAAAAGCTGAACAAACTGAAAAACCAACAACTCCTTTTACCTCCATAAGAAAAGTGAGGTCCCAGGGAAAACTGTTGTCCCCAAACCTGGAGAGACAGACAGGCAGATACAGAGAATCACAACTTACCAGAGCAGAAACGCATGAGCAGAAACCTCTGAGGGAACAAGCACTGGGATAGGAAAAACTAAACTGTAGTTGATGAATTACTGGAGTCTCAGTGTGGGTAAGTTTGAGTAGAAAACTCCAGGAGTCCCAGTCATGGAGAAGGGAGGGCCCTACACTTTTATACATTTTAACTCAGAAGCTCAACCAGGTTTTCACAGTAAATATGGGAGAAAAATTCCCTCCCGCTTTCTGGAGAGGAAGGGGAAAAGTTACTGTTTTGAAAGATGAAAGAGCACTCTGTTTTTAAGACATTCTGCCTCAGGAGAACCTATTTAACCAGAGGTTAATGTGCTGGGGGTTTTATTAGAGCCTAACTGACCTGGGAAAAGGGAAATACCCGGCTCCACCCAGCTCTAGCTTCCACAGGAAGGAAGGGAAATACCTACCTCCATATCCTTCTCGCCTTCCACATGCGAGACAGGAAATACCCACCTCCAGCCCATTCGAGCCATCCTTTCCCACCTGAGGTCAGGGGGGAACTGAGAAGCACTTGTGAAGTACACAGCCCAGAGGCACAGACTCATTAAAAGATCAAGACCTAATCATAGGACCCTAGAATGTTTCCCATCCCCTGTTACCTCACTACTGCATTACTAAAAGCCTATTTATAGGAGTTCCTTAACCCAATACATTGTGACCAGGTACCAAGAAAAAATTACAAAACATAAAAAAGGGCAAAAAAAGTTTACAGTTTTAAGAGACAGAGCAAGCAACGCAACCAGACTCTGATACAGCTGGCATGTTAGAGTTATCAGACCGTGAATTTAAAACAACTATGATTAATATGTTAAGGACTCTAATTGATAAAGGAGACAGTGAGGGAAAATAGATGGGGTAATGTAAGCTGAGAGATGGAAATTCTAAGAAATAATAAAAGAGACATGCTAGAGATTTTGTAAAAAGCTGAAGAATATCTTTAATGGGCTTATTGATAGAGTAGACCCCTGAGGAAAGAATCCCTGAGTTTGAGAACATCTAAATAAAAATTGCCAAAATTGAAAAGTAAAGAGAAAAAAAGACTGAAAAAAAAAACCAACCCAGAATATCCAAAAACTGTGGGACAATTATAAAAGTTGCAACATACTTGTAGTGGGAATACCAGAAGGAGAAGAAAACGAAAAAGGAACATTAAAAATATTTGAAGCAATAATGACTGAGAATTTCACCAATTTAATGTCGGACATCAAATCACAGATCCAGGAATTCAGAGAACAACATCAAACAGGATAAAACCCCAAAACTTTCACCTAGGCATATCATATTTAAATTGGAGAAAATCACACATAAAGAAAAAATCCTGAAAGAAGTCAGAGGAAAAAGACAATTACATCCAACTTCTCCTCAGAAACCAGGCACGTGAGAAGAGAGTAGAGTGAATAAAGTGTTGAGAGACAAAAACTCTTTACTCTAGAAAATGATCCTTCAAAAATGAGTGAAAAATAAAGACTCTTGTGTATTTCAGCATTATGTATAAGGCAGAGAATGGTGAGAGACAATGTTAATGAGGTAGATAAAATCCACATTAAAGGCTGTTAGGTGAGTCAGGTGAAAACTTAACTTAATCCTGTAGTCAACAGTAATAGCCAGTACTTATCGAATGTTTACCATTTTCTAAACACTGTGGGTTTTTTTCCATACTTGATCTTACTTAAATCCTCACAACCCATGTAAGAAAACTGGGACACAGAGAAATTAATTTCTTAACTACAATGCTATACTGCAATGGGGAGTCATTGAAAGATTTTAAGCAAGAAAATAATGTTACTGTATATATATTGCTTGTCTTTTATTATTAACTCCTTAATGGGTTCAAGGGATATTAAAGCTGAAATGGACCTTAGAGACCACCTAGCTCAACTATTTTAATTTACACAATAACGAACTGAAGCCCAGAGAGGACCATTAACATGATCAGACCATACAGATTTGGTGGTAGAGTATGATTAGAATCTTGGACTCCAGACTTAGCCCACATGTTCATGCTGCATTCCTTTCATTAACAGTCTCTTCATCAATTCAAGCCAGTAGCAATGATTGTAACCCTAACCCTAATGACATCACCTTCTGCCCTTCTTTTTCCACATTTATCATATCTGACATGTAGTGTGAGACAGAAAAGAAGCAGACATTGGTTTTACATTATGTGGAATTAGAATAGTTGGCATTCTTTAACGCTCACTTAGCCGTTTCAAATAAAATTGCTTTCATCCTATTAGACCTTTTAGACTAAGCTCTTGAAAATCACCTCATTAAATTTCACTCTTCCAACAAGCCCCCTTGCAAATTGTTGAGAAGTTGTCTCTGAGGTGATATTGGGAAAAGATTGAGGGCTTATGTGTCCCGATCCACTACTTATAGGTCAAGTGATCTTGGACTAATTACTTAAATATTTTGGTGAATTAGTGACACATTAATACCAACCTTGCCTAATTGTCATGAGAATTAATCTTCTATCATGATAAATAGGCATATTTTTGATGTTCAACAAATGTTTTAGAGGAAACTAAGTTTTAATTTTTTTGTTGTTCATTAACCTGTTGAAAGAGAAGTGATAATATATGTAGATACCGAGAAAGTTTAAGGCCTTGGTTGTTTATAATAATTAGCATATAGTTGGGTGAATGGTGACGTAAAATTTTTTAAAATTATTTTTAAGTGAGAGAATTTACCATTTTAAACATTGATTTCCTTCCACAGGCTATTATTTATGCAGCATATAACTTTAGAGTAATTAAGATAAAATTATTCAAAATGTGGAAATAACACAAAAAGGTTATTTCATATTTTTAAATGTCATACTCAGGCACTAACAGACCCATCCAAGAATTCAAAGAGTATTTGAGAAATAAAGACATATAGTCAGTAAGGAAAAGAATGCAAAAATAAGTTTGCTAAACTAGACACAAAACCCAGGATTATCTTATTTCCTAGGTGAATGTATATTTGACTTACTATTTACTATTGATTAGGGCCCTATTCATAGATTCTGTAAAATACAGTTGTAAGCTTTTTAAACTATCAGAAATTTCCTAAATTGAAAATATTTTTTGTTCATAAAAGATAAAATAATTGTTGTCCAGTAGAAAAGATAACCCCAAAGGTTATAGTACTATTGACATGCGGGATATTAGCCAGTTTTATATCTAACTTAGAAAATGTATTTACACATTTCTCTTCTAGCTGAATAAATAAATATGTTCTACAAATGTTCTTTGGTTTTTTGGGGGAAGGTATTTTAAGAATAAATGTCAGTTCAATGAATTTTCAAAAATTGAACTCACCCAGTGTAGCCAGCACTCCAATCAGGATGCAGACCATGGCAAATATCCTAGAAGCCCCTCCAATCACAGCTTAGACACAAAAGAATAACCACTACCTGACTTGTAGCCATGTAGATTAGTTTTGCATTATATATATTATATATATATATACACATATATGTTTATATATACATACACATACATATGTATATAATGAATGTGTGTATATATATAAAGTACAAATAATATGTAATGTAAAACTTGTCTATATCATATGTATTATATATTATTATTATATATATATAGTCTTAGAGGATGTGCTCTCTCGTATCTCACTGCTTTAATTCAACATTAAATTTGTGAGATTCACCCAAGTTATGTATATAACCATAGTTTGTTTATTATTGTGTGAATCCTTTTTATTGATGTATAACTGACATATAACATTATATTAGTTTAATATGTACAACATAATGATTCAATATTTGTATATATTGTGAAATGATCACCACAATAATGTATCCATCACCATACATAGTTACAATTTTTTTCTTGTGCTGAGAACTTTTCTCTTAGCAACATTCAAATATGCAATACAGTATTATTAACTATAGTCAGTCACCATGCCGTAGGTTATATTGCTATGACTTAGATTTTTTATAACTGGGAGTTTGTACATTTTGATCCCCTTCACCCATTTTGCTCACCCTGCACCCCTTGCCTCTGGCAACAACCAGTCTGTTCTCTGTATCTATGAGATTTAAAGAACAAACGTTCTTTGAACCGGCTTTACCACCCTGCTGGCTCCCTCAAAGAATTAAAGTTTTGAAATGTGTTTGATATATATTTGTACAAGAATCACCATTTGTTAACATTTAAAAAATTTTATTTTGACAGAGTGGACCTTTTTGATGTCATTGTTGTTCTAGGAATAATCTCTTGAATGCTTTCCTCCAGCTAAGGTCACAAAAGGAAAGGGGGCCCTTTCAAAAATCACTCTAGCAAAAAATGTGGACTAAACCATTATTGGTAAGTTGTGGTGGTTAACTGTTAACATCTATCTATTTCATATCACTGGCAAGTGGGTCAAAAAATATCTACATAGAGGCAAGGAGCCTCAGAGAGAAAAACATAAGCTAGAGCCTATATTCAATCCCTCTCCTTCTTCGGATCAATTTTATTAAAATCTCTCTGGTCCCATGGCTTGAAATCAACCAGGTGAGGAATGCTGGCAGAAAGGAAATCAAGGTCATCCAAGGGCTACTCACTTGGAATTGTCCAGGCAAGTGAATCAGGCTCACTTCCAAAACTGAATGTTGTTGGAGAAAAGGAGTGTCACAAAGAAAAAAAAAAATGTGTGGATAAGGCTGAAAACCTTCTACTCCCCAATTACTGACACCCCAATTACTTTGGTCCAGAGGGAGTACTCTGGGAATAGTCACACAGCATATAAGGCCAAATAAAAAACAGTAATTCTGGAGACCCAAAGGCAGAGTGCTTCTGGCTACTCTCCAACTAAGAGTCACTACAGACTGTGCAGGGATCTACATCCACATGGGTTGTTCAAGGACAGTCAGTTTGACAACCCAAACTGTCCATATGGCCACGACTGCCAAGCATAATACTTTGTAGAAACATTTTCTTTCCCATCTTATAGCTTTAGAAACTCCTGTCTGACCAGTGGAGGAGACACTGTAGTAGTGGGTGATGAGAACATCCTTACTATCCGGGGTCTCCTTACAACAGTGACATTGTGTGCCAGTGAAAGAACAAATGTCAACAGGGAAAAAAGGCCACCTACCAGACTGATCAAAATCATTGAGTTTCTTATTCTCAGTATTCTCCAGCAGGCTGGCCCCTGGCACTGAATAAACTGTGGGATTCTTAAACTATGCAACTTAAGGGAGGAATCTAGGCTAAAAGAAATAGTATGTTTTTCTACTAACATGGGAAAGGTAGAGAGAAAAATGAATTACTAAAAAGATGTGAAGTTTATATATCTGTAACTAAAGTTTAAATGTGGACCTATTCTAGTTGTTATGGGTTGAATTGTGTCCCTCCCAAGTCATATGTTGAAGCCTTAACCCCCAATACCTCAGTGCCATTTTTGGAGATACGATCTTTACAGAGGTAATCAAGTTAGAATTAGATCGTTTGGTTGAAACTTTATCCAATATAACCGGTGTTATAAAAAGGAAATATTGGGACACAAACATGAATACAGAGAGAATTCCATGTGAATATGAAGATGGCCATCGACAAGCCAAGGCATCTAATACTTTTCCTTCTTCTCTGGTTATAGACCAAGACTCTACTGCAAGCACAAAGCTGGACCTGTGCCCAAGGCTTAGCAATCGTATTATCCCCTGAACCTAGTCAGTATGATTCATCTGGTCATGAAAGTGTTCAAAGATAAATGTCTCCGTTGCCTTCCAAGAAATCCCTCTTCCACCTATTTTATTAATTTATTTAGAACTGTGTTTCTGTTACTTGCAACTAAAATTTCAAAGTTATCATCAATACATTCTTAAAAAAATTTTCCCTTCAAATTAATACTTCTAATGGTTAAATGTAGATTATAAATCTTAGATTTTAGAGGTGGATCATTTGGCCTTACAGAATTGGAAATTTGTCTGATTTATCCATGATCACACAGTTAGGAGTGGAATTAGAATCTAGGACTTGTAATTGATAAAATAGCAAATTAATGAGCTTTTGGAGCTGAAAGGAGCAACAAAACTCACCCATTCTAATTCCCAATATAACACTTAAATGCTTTTGATAAAATCTCTAACAAATACCAAATTAATGTGCCATGTTTATTATAATGTTGTTTTTCATAGTGATTGGGAATAATAAATCATATTTAATTCTAAGTGTACTAAATAAGGGAAATAGTAATGCTATTTGATGCCAAACATGTGGTATGTTTGTAAAGTAATGGATCTGATTTCTCATGGGGCTTAGAAATAGACTTTATGACATTCAGAATCTTCAAAGATGTACCATCTTCTCGATTAGATGGCTAATTTCTTCCTCATGAAGAAACGATATCAATAATGACAATGGTAATAATAATACTTATATAAAAATAATTTCCTAAGAGAGTTTAGAAATAGTGACATATAATACCTCATATCTCTACTTTGAGATATACAAAGCTGTACTTCTTTGGTCTGAGAAATTTTTTAAAAATGTTAAGAACCCTGCTTCTTGCATTAAATAGAACAATGTGGGTGGCATAAAAATAATCACTGAAGAACAATGATTTCTTTAGTTCAAATCTAGAATATCTGTTCCCATGTAGTAGAGAAAAAATAATATCTAGGGCTGAAGTCTCACACCAGGCAGAATGCTTTTCAGTGATCACAGACTAAAGTTAGCACTCTGGAATTGTGTCAACTAGCAAGTCCTTTATTGCATCCCTAGCACTGTGGGAGAAACAGCTATGGATCCCACTCTATTAGATGATTCTTAGGAAGGCAGAATTCAAACAAATTATGTGTGAGACAGAGAAGGCAATTCTTTGTGGAGTAATTTATAAATCATGTTATCTTGGCTCCTCTGCTTCTACTACTTTCCTTCCAGCCTTTATAAGATAGATCTCGTTAAAAGAATCCATGGTTAAAAGAGCTAATATTTATTTATTATACATTTATTATGTACCAAGTATTGTTCTAAGCACTTTACAATGTATATTTGGGCCAGAGACTATTGATTCTCCCTAATATCCATTTTTTTTCTTCCTGTAAGGTAATAGAACACTTGATAGTTGGGTAGATACATGGTAACCCAGAATGAGGACTTTAAGTTTTAATTAATAGGGTGTTCATTGAAAGCATGGTATAATTTTCATGTTTGCTTTTAAAGGGAAGGGGTCTCTTTATTGGCTGAAACGCTGATCTCTTTATGAACTGTCTGGAAATAAATGTCATAGAATGGTGGAACAAAAGATGAAAGGATCCTGTGTCTGTGACCATTTCAGGATGAAAAGTCATATTAGCCTGGAATTTCAAGTGAGGAAGAGATAAATTTCTGTCATAAGATTTCAAAGTGTTGGTTTTCTCTCATATTTAGCTTTATATATATCCTATGAACCAGTATAATCCAGCATGGTCTATGGAGTTATAGATCTTCTCTACAGAAAAGTACATATCCATATGAATTTTGCTCAAATTTTAGGTATCCCTGGATGAGCTGAAGTCTGTCCATCTGCACTGGATCTCAGGCTATGAATTATTGGTATAATGGATGGCTTTCCCATTAACAAATATTTCCTTAAAAAAAAAACTAATCCTGACTACCCTTATCTTTCAAGGCTTGATAGTTGATACTGCAAGAAATTGGTCATTAAAACTTACACTGTTTTTGAATAAATAAGTCAAATTGCTTGGTTAGTGGTAGTGCCAAAAAATAGTTTGTGGAGGGCCTTAGCACCCACGCCTAAATAATCTAATCTCCAAGAACATCCAAATCACAACACCAACTACTAATTTATATAGACAATGGACATTATCTCAACTTTATGTAAAAACTGAAAAAAGCCATTTTTAGAAAGTATACTTTCCTTTTTTTGTATATTTGTATTATATAATCTAAATAAAAACTGTGTGCATTCTATGCACATGCAGATTTAAGACCACCTTTGTCCATTCTTCCATTGTACTGCTGCTCCAAAGACCAAGCTGTATGGGAAATCTGAGCTGCTGCTAGGAATGACCTGGTGAAATTTATCAAAGCAAAGACAAGTTGGCAGGGGTAATACGAGTGCTTGGCATCACAGCTAAACACATGGGAGTCTGAATTCTATTTCTCTTCCTTTTCCTTCTGTTTTCTTAATGCAGAATATAGAGAAAGTAACAGTTCTCTGAGGGCAGTGGGGCAGAAAAATGAATTAAAACCTTCCCCGTGATTAGGTCAGACAACCCAGGCTGGGTGGACAGAGCCTGTGGCCAAGTCAGAGAATATCTGACTGCTTCAAAGACAAGCGGCTCTAGTCCTTTGATGTTCAGCAAGGCCTTCCAGCTCTGAAATTCTATAATTCTTTCATAAAACCAAAGATTAAAGTCAAACCAATCAAAAAGACTCCAACTGAAGACTCAGAGTGAGAAGATAAATAAATAGTGAAAATTGATGAGAATAACATAAACTTTTAAAATATTCAGCACTATTCCTGAAAAAACTAATGTGCTCTTATGATGAAGGTTGATTTATTAAGGTATACTATATGATTACATATGTTTCATAATAAATTATCATGTAATAAGATAAGAAATATAGTATACTACATTATCTGTATATAATACCCAAAAAGAAAAATGCAATATATATGTACATACACACACAAACACACACACACACACACACACACACACACGCACGCACACTCTCTCTCTCTGTCTCTCTCTTTATCAATTAGGTTTGAGTTGAGAGCTATGCATAAAGACCTTAAATAGGGTATGACTTATAGTGTAAACCATTTCCCAAACTATAATCTGATATATTAATTTTATATATATATATATATATATATAGAGAGAGAGAGAGAGAGAGAGAGAGAGAGTCCCCTGCAAGTTAGAGATACTGCTGTCTCTCTTGTTAGTAATTACTAACAATTCAAACTCTAAGCATGATCTATTTAAGGTCTTTGTACATAGTCTCGACTCAAACCTGATTGAGTAAATGTGCATGGGTGTGTTTGTGTTTACATATGTGTATGTATGTATATTATAATTTCTTTTCAGGTATTATATATTACATAATTACATATTTTTAATATAATTTTATATATATAAAGTTTTAATAGAATTAAGTGCACAACAAAAATTTTTAAAATGTCACAGCATGGCTATACAAAATTGACCAATTAGTCAAGGCCAGAAAATTAGAACAAAAGAAGACCAAAGCAAGACAAACATACGAATTTGGAGAGAATTCTCAGATGAAGATATTCTGAAAAAAGGACATTTGAACAGAGAACAGAATGAAGACAAGAGTAAGCCAAGTAATATCTAGGACACAAGCACTTCAGACAGAGGGAACAAAAGCCTGTCTTCAGCCCTCCTCTTATCCAAGTTGCAAATAATAGAAACAATAAACACAGAGGCAGTCTAAATGGAGATCAAAGAATAAATTTACTAACAGAGAAGTTAATGCTCAGTTATCCTCAAATGCAGGATTTCTGGAATACTGGATCAGAGTGTATGGGTTTAAATTGGTATTACAGTGGGCCAGCTTACTCCCTCCTTGAATCTAAACCTTGGGGCACAGTGATGTGGATCAGGTATCTGTAGCACAAGCTTTATCCACTTTGTCAGGTATCTGCTCTTGTGCCAAATTTAGTGCAAAATGGAGAGTTCAAGAATGTCTGGCCAAATTCTAAGGGGGAGATAGTAAAGTCAGGAGATGGCTCTGTCCTTGTCTGATGGTATGTTTATTGCGTGGAAAAATGCATATTTGAGAAGAAAAGAGAATATGAGTACCCACTGTGCTTGAGAACAAATATAATCTAAGTAAGAGACCATCTCTTACATGAGCAGTGAGTTTGGATACAGAACACCAACTTGTAGAGGAGAATATAGCTTATTGAATGAATGACAAATTTTCACCAGTCCAATTACTTGTTCTTATTGATACAGGTAAGAATGAGTGAGAAGGAAAAGTGGGGTTATAAGACAGAAGTTTCCCAACAGCATTTCTCCAGAGGGGCTGAAGTGAGAATATCAGAAAAAAGGGTTTCCTTTCACATTCTTCAGATTTTATTCTTTCTTCCTCATAGTCAATAGCGACATCTATGGTCAACCAGGGGTATTCGCAAGCCCGTTAAGGAAAAAGACCAGCAACGAATCATGCTTGATCTGCGCTCACCTTCATCATGTTGTTCCCCAATCTCTACTCTCATAGATCTAGTTGCCTGTAGTTCAGTGTTTATATTCAGATGAATCTAAAATGGGTGAGAAAAGGATATTAATTACATTTTATTCCAATTTAATTTTCAATCTTAAAATTTTCCTTGTCATGTAGTCAAGTGGGTCTCACAGGCCATGTAGGACAGTGACTGCTGTGAGGCAGCATAAGATTATTTGAAATAACACAGTTTTTACGGCATAAAAAATTCATGTTTAAACATTATTAATTCTCTCCTCTCAGTAAGAAAGTTTAAGTCCAAAATATGAAATTGCCCAGTCTTTCTGGCTTAAAAAAATTCAAATCAGAGCTTTTCAACAACTTAATATCTTAATATGTTCAGTTTCAACTCAAAGAATTTCTCTCAAATAATATCTGGGCTTCTCAGCATAGCTATAAATCGCTCAGCATCTTCAGAGTTATATTAATCCTACTCTAAGACTTGTAAGTTCCACTTTTATAAAGAGTCTAAAAAGTCAGTAGGACTCAAAGAATATCCATAATCAGCTCTACAACTAGACATGCATTTTCTCTCTAAAAAATTGCAAAAACAATATAGTACTTAAAAATATATATGCTGAGCAAAATTTTGCTTCTAGCTACTAGGGGTAGGAACAGTTCAGACTGTCATTATAAAAAAAATAACAAAGATATATAGGTGATATATGGGGAGATGGGAATTAAAAAGGAAAACCATATGCGGAATCTCAAAGGCTCTTGTATTCCTTCAAAACAAAAATTTGCAATAGTGTCATATTTAGACACCAGATCTTACTGAGTCTGCCCCATGGTGTCTTCCTCCATCAAGCCCAAATGTCTTCCAGCATCAATATCTTAGTTTTCCTAGTCTCATCCAAGGCAGGTCTTATTTAAATGGAACATGGTTTCCTTTATAATAGTTGCCTTCTGAAGACCCAAGCTTTCTTATTTATTCTGCATTTCCAAAGAATCAGAATCAGTATAACCAAAATAGCTACTGCCATCCTCTTTCCCAGCACTCCCTGTGACCATCAATATACCAACGTGCTGGAGACCACGTTGGGAGGGTTCTCTACAAGTTCTCTCAGGAAAATTGAAACAATAATCATGGAAATAAAAACAAAGTAAAAAGCTTTTAATCAGCCAAGCAAAGTCCCCAATAGCCCCAAAGAACAAGTTTCTCAAGGTAAAATTATACTGAACATGGTGGCTTAGGTATAAGTCAAGTAGAGTCCTTTTATAACCCACCCATATTTACAGCCTGGAACCTATGGGAGGAGTTGACTTCACCAGCTGCAAATAATTCAGGTCTTCCACACTTACCAGTTACTCACAGGGAAAGGAGGGAGGAAGACGTAGAGACAGAGAATACACAAACAGGCAAGGAGGAAGAGGAGGCAAAGAGAATCACATACACACACACACACACACACACACACACACACACACACACACGTAGACAGAGAAAGAGAAAGAGAGACAGAGACAAAGAGAGGTTGAGATTACTACTTTAGGAAGGCAGTTTTAGGACGTTGACCCAAGATTCTTACCACATGGAGGAAACAGAGGAGAGTTCTTCCACTGATCTTCCTTCTCGTCTATGAAGAGATGAGAAAAATGAACAGTGTCTTTTCTAATATTTAGGCAAAGTCATCCTAAGTGCTAGTAGAGCAGTGTTGCTCATTACACGCCAGAGTCTCACAAATTAGATTAACTACTCTTTCTCTTCTGAGTTGGGACAAGTAGAGCCATTCACAGTTGATGGAAGCTGCCTTCTCAGCATGATGCTGGAGGACACCCAGTCTACAGAAGTACTCTCCTCTTAAGATCCCAGATGAGAATGTGGGGAAGGGAAAAAAATATCTCCTACTGTTAAGGAACCGATGACCTAAACCACCCACCTCAGCCAGGTAGGATAATAACTGCTTGGATGAGTTGTCTCACAACAGGAGGTCCCAATAAGGAACACAGTGCTACTGCCAAAAACTAACCCAGAGAATTCTGGAGGGGCCAAAAGGAAGGAGGAGACACCAGCCCATAATATGTCCTGCCAACCTCTCAGAAACCCTCATGCAGAATCCATCTTGGCTGAGAGATGCACACACTGCTAGGAAGGACCCTGAGTCAGACCAAATATGGGCACTAGCAAGATGATTGGCCATGAGCCAACCTGGAAACTAAACTCATCATCATAAAACCTGACTTTGAGCCACGTAGCAGAGCAGTTCTCCTGGGTTCCCTTACCCTGCTGCTCTCTGCTCGAGTGCCCCTTCCCAATAAAGTCTTTTGCTTTGTCAGCACATGTGTCTCCTCAGACAATTCATTTCTGAGTGTTAGACAAGAGCCCACTCTTGGGCCCTGGAAGGGGTTCCCCTTCTGACACCACTACCATACCCACCATTCATTATAATTCCAAGCGGATTGCTGCCATGAGTGGTATGAGTCTGAAGCCGTGAGCAGAAAGCAGTGACTGATAGGTAGCAATGTTGGGGAATTTTTTGCAGAGGAGGTGACACTTGACATTTGTAAGATGTTTTGAAAGTTAAGTAGGAATTTTATTAGGCAGTCAAGTTGAAAAAGACATTCCAAGTCACAAGAGCAAAAACTTAGAGATATAGAGTATATGTCAGTTGACAAATAGTAAAAATTCAGTCAGAAAAGGCTCATGTTACTGGAATTGACAGGGAAATGGAGAGAGTATGTGTGTGTGAGTGTATAAATGTGCGTGAAAAAGGCAAATTTTTCACATATTTTTGTTCTTTTTTAAATGTCACACTAAGGATCTAGATTTTAATCTTTAGCAAAGGGAAACCAACAAAGTATTTTTTAGTAGAGGAATGACGTAATCTGATTAGTGATTTAGGAAAAAAATATCTCTGGTGGACATGTGGAAGTTGAGGATGGAAGGCTAAAGTTGATATGATCGTAACTCAATTGTGACCTGGCCCAGGTAATCCCATCTGCATCGTTGGTGCAACGCTCCCCATCAGCTATGAAGATTTGTGATTTTTTCATAGGGCAAAAACCCCTCTGAGAAATTTGAGCCTCTATAGCTCTTGGAAATGCTCCGAAGGAGGGCTCAGCAAATCTATATAAGGCACTAGCAGGGATCAATATTTTACATAACGGGCAAAAAAAGACAACAAGAAAGATATAGACCAATGTTAACAAGACCAGAGATTTGCAGTGAGAATTATTCCCAACCGGTAAACTTAATCTCTCCTATTCTTTGTGCCTAATGACCAACTAACTATAAGATAGCTCTCAACCTGGGGTAATACCACCTCCCTGAGAGTGTTCAGTAATTTATCAGGATATTTTAAATTACCAAAATCACTAAGGAGTGATGCTGACTTTTAGTAGACAAGGATCAGGGAGGCAAAACTTCCTGAAAAGTGTGGGACAGGCCTTTAATAACTGCCATTATAACTATACCACCCAAAATACCAGTAGTTCTCTGTGAGAAACACTGCTATATCAATATTTGCTAAAGTATGTTCTGTGGAACATTTTAGTCTGAGGAAACTCTATGAAAAACAAACCAACAATTCAAAAAACAAAATAATGGTAATCTGTGATAAGTGAGTTTTTTCAATTCTGAACCACCATACCAGTGCTTAGAGAGGCATTTCATACATCTGCATATTAAAAGCACTAAACAGTTCTGTTTAACTTTGTATAATTCAATACTCCTTCAATATATTTCTCTGTAACATCCTTTGGACCACTTTCAGAAATTGCTTCAGAAATACAGAATCACAGACCACGTTCCAGATTTTGCAATTCTAGCTCTGAGAGCTGTTAATACTGTTACAGGAACCAAGCAGGACCCTATGGGGCTCTCCTGGGTACAAATCCTATCCATGTCCCAATTTCTTGTTTGTAGGAAATAGGCTTCATTCAGCCTCCTAGACATTCCCTGAGTTCCAAAGGGCAGATTCCAATAGTCGCTAATCAAGGAAGTGAGGGAATGCAGACACAAAAGAGGAGTAGTCAAGTGCAGCAATGGGGCAAGGTCCTGGTTCTTCCTGACAAAATATACATAGCAATATCTTTGAGTTCTTCTGCAGAACAAAGGGCCCCATGCAGGTGGAGGATGGTAAGTTCAGGCTGAGCACGAGATTCTCGGAGCACCGCCCTGTTACCTCACCACCAACCAATCAGAAGAAAGCCATACACCCTGCAGCCCTCACCCGAAATTTTGCTTATAAAAATCTCTCCCTAAAAACCATTGGAGAGTATGAGTTTTTTTAGTACAAGTCACGCATTCTCCTTGCTTGGCCCAGCAATAAACCTTTCGCTGCTCCAAACCCTGACATTTTGGGTTGTTTGGCCTCACTTGCATTGGGTAACATTACTACTGGTGAGAGAATCACACTTTAACTAGCAAGGGAGACTGCTGAATTCTCAACCTTGCCTGTGATTAGAATCAACTGGGAATCTTAAAAAAGTGTGTGTGTGTGTGTGTGTGTGTGTGTGTGTGTGTGTGTGTGTATCAGAGACCCACCTCTGGAGATTCTGGTGAAGCTTATGGATCAACATTAAAAAAACAAACAAACTCCCTAGGTGATTTTAATATCCAGCTAGATGGACAGCAACTGTTTTGAATGAATACTTATTTAATGAGTACCCATGTATCAGGACAGATGCCAATGGGATTTACTTACTTTTTGTTTGTTTGTTTACTTATTTAGAACAGTCTGTTTGAATAAATGTAACTAATCAGCATGTTAAACAAAAAAAAAATGAAATCTGGATTATAATCATATTTTCTTATCTATTTTCAGATCTCAGAGCAAACGCAGGTTTATATCTCTCGTTTCATTTTTCCGATTGGAGAAATGACAAAATAAGCAGGCACTGATTTATCACATGATAATAATAATTTGAAAGAGAAATATATCTTACATTTGTTTAGTGGAGCACGCTTTGAAGAGTCACTGCAAAAAGCTCTACGAGCAAACGAAAGACAGGTTTAAGCATATTTTTAGAAAGACTACTCGAGCAAAGTATCTGTTAGAGAAACAGGTGCAGGGATGAGAAAGTAAAGGTGTGGAGAACAGTTAGGTGACTGTTTCACATGTCCAGACAAGAGATTATGACTTTTTAAAGAGGAAGCAATGCACTCAGGATGAAGGAAATGAATCAAGGAGGAGTATTTTTCACTTTTTTTTTTTTAAGATATTGGGGGTAGGAGTTTATTAATTAATTTATTTTTGCTGTGTTGGGTCTTCGTTTCTGTGCGAGGGATTTCTCTAGTTGTGGCAAGCGGGGGCCACTCTCCATCGCGGTGCGCGGGCCTCTCACTATCGCGGCCTCTCTTGTTGCGGAGCACAGGCTCCAGACGCGCAGGCTCAGTAGTTATGGCTCACGGGCCCAGCTGCTCTGCGGCATGTTGGATCTTCCCGGACCAGGGCTCGAATCCGTGTCCCTTGCATTAGCAGGCAGATTCTCAACCACTGCGCCATCAGGTAAGCCCCAAGGAGGAGTAGGATTCCCCTGGTGGTGCAATGGTTAAGAATCCACCTGCCAATACAGGGGACATGGGTTCGAGCCCTGGTCCAGGAAGATCCCACATGCCACAGAGTAGCTAAGTCTGTGCACCACAACTACTGAGCCTCTGCTCTAGAGCCTGTGAGCCACAACTACTGAGCCCATGTGGCTAGAGCCTATGCTCTGCAACAAGAGAAGCCCGCTCACCTCAATGAAGAGTAGCCCTCGCTCACCGCAACTAGAGGAAGCCTGTGTGCAGCAATGAAAACCCAATGCAGACTAATTAATTAATTAATTAATCTAAAAAAATATGTATAACTGATCCAGTTTGTTATAAAGCAGAAACTAACACACCACTGTAAAGCAATTATGCTCCAATAAAGATGTTAAAAGAAAAAAAACAGACAGACTTACAGGAGAAAACGAGCAGCAGTGTATTAACATGTATACCTCCTGTATACCTGAGAGATAGCCAGGAAAACTGAGTAACTGAAATGGCCCAAGCCACCACCTTAAATACAATCTCCAGTTAAAGATAAAAGAAGGTATTGAGGGGTGGGAAGAGCCAGTTATGGAGGGCTATCAGGAAAATCCAGTTAACAAGGGCATGGTTATTACATAGGTGTAAGTCCTAGCCTTCGCTATTGATAAGAGTTTCTAGAGAATTTGTCATCCTCCTCTTCCCATTACAGAGGCAGTCGCCCTTACAAATGGAGATTTCCCTTTTTTTTTTTTGCAGTACGCGGGCTTCCCACTGTTGTGGCCCCTCCTGTTGCGGAGCACAGGCTCCGGACGTGCAGGCTCAGCGGCCATAGCTCACAGGCCCAGCCACTCCAAGGCACATGGGATCCTCCCGGACCGGGGCACGAACCCGTGTCCCCTACATCGGCAGGCGGACTCTCAAACACTGCGCCACCAGGGAAGCCCGAGATTTTCCTTTTAATGAAAGTTTCCTTTACAAAAAGATAAATTCTACTTGGTTTTCAGAGCTTTTCCGTGTCTGTTGTTTCCAAAAAACTAGCCAGCTTAAGATAATCTTTATGCACTTAGACATATTTTGGGGTGGCAAGTTCTGCTCCCCTTCACTGTTTATTGTTCTAAATGGAAAGAATGAGAGGGTGGAAAATTTTACAACTTGCTTCTAGATTTTTTTGCTTAGGAAGCTAAAATACAAGAGAAACAATTTAGGATATATAGATTTGGAAATATCTTGTAAAGAATAGGTGCTTAAAACTATAAAAGTTTAGATATCCTCCCAGGGAGAGAAAATAAGTAGATTAAAGGAAAAAGCTGAGACTAGAACCTTGAGAAACCTCCCCATAAGTGATGAAAAGAGGAAGAAAAGCAAGAGAAGGAGTGGGTGGAATGATCAGAGAGGGAAGAAATTACAGAAAACCAAAGTGGGGAGATTTTCAATAGAGAGGAGGAAGATAACAGATCAGTGTGCAGAGAGATGTCAAAGAATGAGAACTAAGGGAAACTCATTGTTGTAGCTACTAGGGATCTACCGCTGACCTGTGAGAGACGTGTTTACTACCTTGAAGGAAACTATAGTCATATTAGAGGATGAAGGAAAATGAGCTGTGAAATGAAGACAAGGAAAAGCCATCCTGAGAGAGTCAAGAGAAAGTTTTTCTTTGAAGCTCATCAGTTTCTCCTACAACTGAAGAAAGAAAGATTTGATGAGTTTCAGGGTGGAATGCAAAAACTGCCATAGGGTACAATATGGGAATGGGGGCAGGGCTTGGGAGGAGGTACAAAAGAGCAAAAGTGCAAGTTGCAAGAAGGAATGGGAAGAAGGGTACAAAGTCTTCTTCCTCTGAAAAAAAGGAGGACTTTTCTAGCTAAAGTAAAAGATCAAGTCCTCTGCCAAGAAGAAGCATTTAAAAAAAAAAAAAAAAGGTTTGGAGTATTTGTAGGAAAAATGAATAGGAATACGGAAGGTCCAGCTGAACAAATTTAACTTGTATGTGACTAGAGGGTCACAGGCCTGTGGAATTTTTTCCCTAGTGATGTCACTCTGGGAATCTAAGAGAGAAATATTATTAATGAATCTTACTGGATTTTGAGTAGAAAAGGATAGGGAGGAAGTACTTAGGAGATGAATAAGAACACTTTCTCTGTATATTAAAAGATATGAAAAGAAAATCCCAATATCAGTACTTTCAGCAGTCTACCTTCTTCATGACCACAAATCAGATGACAAGAAATATCATAAGTATTTGATGGGGAATGGATCTTTCGTTCAGTAACCATTCTAAAATTGGTGAGTGTGAAAGTTCCTGCTGTCTGAGGGAAAAATAATCCCTGTCATCAACTTGCTATAAAAGTGATTTTAACACCTCCTCAAACACAGTAAGAATTTCAAGTGATTTATTATCTGTCATAACAGGTTCAGCCTCTCAGGGAGGGAGAAAATCAGGAAAGGGGGAGTTAACTATAAATATTGCAAATTTTTTTTTTCTTGCTCCAGGGTCTACTGCTGTAGTATGCTTGAAAGAAGTTCAGAAAGTAGTGGCCAAGAGCATCACAGTACATGAAAAAAACAAAAAAACACAGGGGCCTCTATGACAGATTTGGGGCATATCAATCTTTAAACTCTCAGAGATTTTATTTTGAAGTCTTCAGAAGTCTCCATTCCAATGCTCAGTTCTTTCACCTGATGAGGTTTTAGTAAAAATAAGATGAAGAATTAAAGTTGATTTAATAACAATATTGATGCCTATAGTGAGCCTATAGTGGTTAGGGAATTAATCACTTGTTTTTTCCACTAACTAGGAACCAAGAGTGTTTCTGTTCCAAGTATCCACTCCATCCCTTCCCTTTTTAGTAGATACAGCCTTTTTGAAGGGAAGGGGACATCCTGAGATGGAAAAATAATCTAGAAAGAAATAGAAGTCATTTTCCTGACAGATCTTAGGAATTTTTCTTGATAAATGGCCTTGCCTAGACCAAGCCTAATTGAGAAAGAGTAGATTTATTGAAATAGCTAAATAATACCACCAGGATCCCCCCTCTCCAATTGTTTCATCTTCTCATTATGATGGAAATCCATATAATGCAAAGGATTAAGAGCAAAGATTTGTTTTTTGTTTTTTTTAATTTATTTTATTTACTTTTGGCTGCGTTGGGTCTTTGCTGCTGCGCGTGGGCTTTCTCTAGTTGCGGCGAGCGGGGGCTACTCTTTATTGTGGTGCGCAGGCTTCTCATTGCGGTGGCTTCTCTTGTTGTGGAGCACGGGCTCTGGGCACGCGGGCTTCAGTAGTTGTGGCTTGTGGGCTCTAGAGCGCAAGCTCAGTAGCTGTGGCGCACGGGCTTAGTTGCTCCGCGGTATGAGGGATCTTCCCAGACCAGGGCTTGAACCTGTGTCCCCTGCATTGGCAGGTGGATTCTTAACCACTGCACCACCAGAGAAGCCCAAGAGCAAAGATTTGTAACCCTAACTCATCTTTCCAAGACTTACTTCTTTACCAAAAATGTAGGCACTGGGCTTTGAAGAACAAAGAACTATGTTTTACTTCTTTGATTGGTTGATTCCTGTGGAAGTATGAGGGCTAACAATGCAACAATGGTGTTCTAAAGCAATTTTTTTAAAAAAAACAGAAAGAACTTAGGAATATCCAGATAAACTATAGTTCCAGTAGTGATATTCACTTCTATCCCTTGAAGAGTCATGGAAAAAATTGGGAGAGGGCAGTTAGCATTGATTCAGAACATGTTTCTTTAATACTCTTTAAAATGTATTTGGAAAACATGGAGAAAACACAACAGGTGAAAAGCTGTTATAATTCCAACATTCAAATTTTAGTTCTATAAAGATGTTAAGGTGATCCTTTCTAATACACTATACCCAGCAGCAGTCACAATTAACAAACTCAGTGTATATTCTCAAATTTTTCTTGAACTCATAGAGGTATATTTATATATGTAATGTATTGGGTCAGCCAAAAAGTGCCTTCAATTTTTAAGCAAAAATAAAAGACACATTTTTCATTTTCACCAAGAACTTTATTGAACAACAGATTCTTCACCCTTTTGTTCTACTACCTTCTGCCATTTTTCAGGCAACTTCATAATTCTATCTTTCCAAAACTCTTTATCTTTTTGAGCAAAGAACTGTTCCAGGTGCCTTTTACAGTCTTCCAGGGAATTGAAGTTTTTTCCATTAAGAGAATTTGGTAAACACCAAAATAAATGGAAATCGAAGGTGCAGTGCCTGGTAAATACGGCAGATGAATCAGAACTTCCCAGCCAAGCTGCAATCGTTTTTGCCTGGTCATCAAAGAAACATGCAGTCTTACATTAACCTGATGGAAGATTATGCTTTTTCTGTTGACTAATTCTGGCCGCTTTTCATCGAGTGCTGTTTTCAGTTGGTCTAATTGGGAGCAGTACTTGTTGGAATTAATCGTTTGGTTTTCTGGAAGGAGCTCATAATAGAGGACTCCCTTCCAATCCCACCGTATACACAACATCACCTTCTTTGGATGAAGACCGGCCTTTGGTGTGGTTGGAGGTGGTTCATTTCACTTGCCCCACGATCTCTTTCATTCCACATTATTGTACAGTATCGTCTTTTCATCACCCATCACAATTTGTTTTAAAAATGGAATGTTTTCATTACGTTTAAGTAGAGAATCGCCTGCAGAAATATGGTTAAGAAGGATTTTTTCGCTTAACTTATGTGGAACCCAAACATCAAAGTGATGAACATAACCAAGCTGATGCAAATGATTTTCATATCCTGATTTGGATATTTTGAGCATGTTGGCTATCTCCTGCGTGGTATAATGTTGACTATTCTCAACTGATGTCTCGATTTGATCACTGTCAACTTCAACTGGTCTACCCAAGACCGTGGAGCATCGTCCAGTGAGAAATCTCCAGCACAAAACTTCACAAACCACTTTTGACATGTTCTCCATATACTGCACAAATCTTTTTGCATTTTGGTTGCATTTTTACCTTTCTTGAAATAATAAAGCATAATATGCTGAAAATGTTGCTTTTTTTCTTCCATCTTTAATATTAAAATGCCTACACAAAAATTCACCAATTTTGATGTCTTTATTTTTTTTTTTGGCTGCTTTGGGTCTTTGTTGCTGCACGTGGGTGAGGCGAGCAGGGGCTACTCTTTGTTGCGGTGCGCGGGCTTCTCATTGCGGTGGCTTCTCTTTGTTGTGGAGCACGGGCTCTAGGAGCGCGGGCTTCAGTAGTTGTAGTGCATGGGCTCAGTAGTTGTGGCTCACGGGCCCTAGGGCGCAGGCTCAGTAGTTTTGGCGCATGGGCTTAGCTGCTCCGCGGCATGTAGGATCTTCCTGGACCAGGGCTTGAACCCCTGTCCCCTGCGTTGGCAGGCAGATTCTTAACCACTGTGCCACCAGGGAAGCCCTGATAAGTCTTTGTTTAAACGCACACTGACGTGACAGCTGTCACATATGATCTAACAAAATTGTTTTGAATGACGTTAAAGACAACTAAGTGCTACTAGAGCCATCTTATGGAAAAAAATGAACGAATCTTTTGGCTAACACAATATTCACAGTTGCTGATATTCCATCAAGATAGTCTATTTCTCTCTTCACTTGAATCAGTGAGGCCTTATGACTTCTTTTGCAAATAGATTATAAGTCAAATAATGCTATTCTAGTTATAGGCTCAGCCCTTTATTAGACTGGAAACTTCTACTTTCTCTTTTTGGGACACACTTCAGAAAGCTCTCTCTATGAACCCAGTTTCTAGGCTGTGAGAAGCACATGCCATGTGGAGAGGTTATATGTAGGTAGTCTATTCCATAGTCCCAGCTAATATCTCATCCAACAGTCAGGATCATCTGCCATCCATGTGAGTGTGGCAGCTGGGGCATCCATCCCAGGGATGCCCTTGAATTACTATAGTTTTAAGTCTCATTTGAATGTAATTGTTTGAGAAAATTCAAGAGAGGATGCCTCAGTTGAGTCCAGTCAATGCACAGGACCATAAAATCTACTAATGAATTTTTATATTAAGTCGCTAAATTTGGGAGTGGATCATTACACAGCAATAAATAACTGAAGTAGCCTTTTTCATATTATAAAATTTCTACTCTTG
Organism: Aethalodelphis obliquidens; assembly: GCF_003676395.1. Taxonomy (NCBI): domain Eukaryota; kingdom Metazoa; phylum Chordata; class Mammalia; order Artiodactyla; family Delphinidae; genus Aethalodelphis; species Aethalodelphis obliquidens. The sequence goes on from NW_020837994.1 coordinate 15,111,463, forward strand.
GGGTCATAATGAATGTGATAAAGAGGCATCATTTCATAGTGTAATTTGCAATAATAAATTTCTCTCATAGTAGTACATAAAATAGTGGTGCTACTGATAAGGCATATGATAACCAGTAGTGTCTTAGATTCAATGAAATATAACTTTTAAGGAGCTATGAATGAAAGGTTTAATAGTTGACACGGTTGCGATGTGTTGGGATGTGTGAGGAGGATTTGATAAATAGATTATGGATACCCTAAATAGCTAGGTTTTCAGGACTGAACGTGGGTAGGAAAAAAGAGAAAGGTACAGAGTGCAGGGGCCAGGAGCATAATAATAAACAATTTACACTGACATATCTGGTTAAACTTATAAGCCAAAGTGTTTGTAAGAAGGTAAGATGTTAGAAACACTGACTCAAAGTTAGAAATGATATATTCCAAAAATAATAGCGATAGTAAAGTGCAATCCACTAATTGCTAATAAAATCAATAAACTGTGAGAACTTGAGCAGATAACTTCATCTTCTCAAATTTCAGTTGTTTTATCTGAAAAATGAGAAAATATTTCTCCACAGACTTACTGTGACAATCTTATGAAATAATGCTTATGAAAGAAATTTTAAAGTGTAAATGGATGATAAAAGCAAAGGATTTACATTAATATTGTTAAGGTGAGCAGTGATGGCTTAGAATGAATCATATCTCATATTCTTAGCCAGAATTTAGCCTAGAACTTAATATTTTTCTTATTCTATGACATTTAACCTATGAAATCTACTATCATTTATATAGCAGGGATGCAAAAATTCCTAGGAAAATATAAGCATAACAAGTACAGTAACTTATAAATAGTAAAATACATCAAGTGGAGTTTATCCCAGGAATATAAGGTTTAATTGTACAGCAAGTGAAAGAGATAAAAACATACGGTTTGGAAAGGAAGGCATAAAAGCTGCTGTTTTTTCCACAAATGACATAACTATACAGAAAATCTCGAAGATGCACGAAAAATATTTGTTTAATATTTATACAATAGCAATGAGCATTTGAAAAAAATGAAATTAAATAAACAGTAGCATTTACAACTGTATCAAAATGTATGAACTTCTTATGGATAAATCTAACAGAATATGTGCAAGAAGGATGTACAAAATTAGTATGCCCAAAACTAAAATATTGTCGAGAGAAATGAAATCTGGCTTCATATCAGCATCATCTGGGAAAGTTCTCAAAAATAAAGTTTCCTGACTTCTCCCTTGTTCTCCTGAATGAGAACCTTTAAAAATGGAGCCTGGGAATCTTCATTCTGCCATAATTTGCAGGTGATTCTCCTGCAGTCATATCTGCATTCGGGTACAAGCGTTGTACATCACTGAATTAAAGTGGGGTTATTTTTTGTATTAGTTTGTAAAGAGGCTTTTACTCCCTCTTTCTTCGTATCAAGTACCTCTTGCATATTTCTTTAGCAGATACCTTTATCCAATAAATACATGTTGACTTGAACAGAATGTTTTCACAGTCAGCACCAGGGAAAGGGTAGGAACTAAGAAGGAAGAGGGTATTTGGAAGGTCCTGGTTTTCAATAGTGCTCTATTTTTTATCACTCTAAAATTATTCTTTGGATTGAATCTAGAGTCTCACAAACTTGTTGGGAGTGGCCATGCGATAGCCACTGCACATGGAATCAGATTGTTGCCAGACCAACATCTGGTGGTGAGCAGAGAGGTCTCTGGGAAGAAGTAAAAGACTGCATGCATAGCAGTGACACTGAGTTAATCATCATTAATGGGTTAGAGGGAGGAATAAATGGGTGTGGGAGAAAAATGTTACAATGGAATGGGCTCTGGTGGTGCCTCATAAGAAAACATACATGGGAAATTTTCTGTTGGTTTATAGATACGGGAGACAGGCAATTTTTGAAGCCTTCATATCTTGAATTCTTTCACGTTTCTCACAACAAACGGGGGATAAAGAGTTTAAAGAGCATTAAGTAGGGCTTCCCTGGTGGCGCGGTGGTTGAGAGTCCGCCTGCTGATGCAAAGGACGCGGGTCCGTGCCCCGGTCCGGGAGGATCCCGCATACCGCGGAGCGGCTGGGCCCGTGAGCCATGGCCGCTGAGCCTGTGCGTCTGGAGCCTGTGCTCCACAACGAGAGAGGCCACAACAGTGAGAGGCCCGCGTACCGCAAAAAAAAAAAAAGAGCATTAAATAAGGATCAAGAAGACTGGGTTCTATTGCTTGCTCTTCTCCTATCTGACTGTAATTTTGGTTATTTTATCACACCTCTTTTGTCCTTATTTTCCTGCTCTATGTGAGTGAATGGAACTAAATCATCTTTAAGATGCTTTACTGTTCCAAAAAAATCTGTCCTTCAAAAATTTTTGGTATTTATACCAAATGTGAGGTACATGAAACTGAGATTCAGGTGAATAAGAAATGTGTCACTGAGCTTTAGAAAATGGACACCAAAATCTTAAGGAATTCTGTTAATCTCAATAAGTATAAACATTTCCGAGAGAGAGAGAGAAAGGGAGAGAGAGAGAAAGAGAGAGAGGGAATACAGAGAGACAAAGAAGGGCACAGAGGGGTTGAGGGGAGATAATAGATATTTGGTTTGTTTCCACTTTTTTGGCTGTTTTGAATAATGCTGCTATAAACATTCATGTACACATTTTGTTCGGAACATATGTTTTCATTTCTCTTGGGTATATACCTAGGATTAAAATTGCTGGGTCATATGGTAACTCTATGTTTAATGGAAACATTACGCTAAGTGGAAGAAGCCAGTCACAAAGACTACATACTATATGATTTCACTCATTTGAAAGTACAAAACAAGGAAATCTATAGACAGAAAGTATATTAATGATTGCATAAGGCTGAAAGTGGAGGGGAGGGTACAGGGGATTAATGGCTAAAGAGTATGGGGTTTCTTTTTGAAGTGATGAAAATGTTCTAAAATTGACTGTGCTGATGGTTACACATGTCTTTGAATATATTAAAAACCAATACATTGTACACTTTAGGTGAATTGTATGGTATAAGAATTATATCTCAATAAAGGTGTTAAAAATTATAGGGAAACATATTTTCATCACACTAAAGAAAGAAAAGAAAGTAGTATGTGGGAGCCTTTTGTCCTACTCAGAACCCTCTATCCATGCTTGGCCCTGGTTATTCTTTCCAAGAATACCTCTCTGATTCCCTAGGTTGGGGTATGTGAGGCTACTCTGTGCTGACCACTATTATAGCTCCTTCCATTCGTATTGGATTTAATCTGTTCCATGGCTGTCTTCACATTAGATTGTTATCCCTTTGGGACGTGACGTACACCATATTAATAATTATTTCCCTAGGGCCAAACACAGAGTCTGGGACATAGTGATAAACAATAAATATGTTATATGGATGAATACTTCAAATCATTTTCTTCCACTGGAGAGTTAGAGAGTTCTAGTAAAGAAGATAAATGTTTAATGTAGAATGTTTAATTTGAACTGCCAATTCTATTAAACAATGATTTAGACTTCTCCTTTAAAGTGGCACTAGACTAGCAAGCTCCAGACATAGCCTCTTAAACTTACCAAAGACAAATATTCATACCATCATTTAATGGGCTCTGACAGTTTAAGAGCTAAGAATTTCCACTAATTATAAGATTGATAGAGTTGGGTAAGATAAACCAATACACAAACTAATACCATTGTGTCCTGTTCCTGAATCACCTCTTGAAGTAGGTAGTCCTATCCATCTGAAAAAGCTAGGGGGGTAATTTCTCTCTCCTGTTGATTTAAAATTCTCCTATTTAGAGTCCCAGGTTTTTGTCAGAGAGGGCAATGAGCCACCGTCTCTTGCTGGAGGCTATATTCGACATGCAAGATTACCATTCCACTCTCCATGCCCCCAAATATGAAAATATCCATAAAGGTATAACAATTCCAAGGAAACATTAAAAAAATTATTGGCACTTACTTGCACCTGTTACCACTCTCAACTGTGCTCCACTCTCAACTGTGCTCCACTCTCAACTGTGTACTTCCTGCCTCAATGCAGAAGTTGCTTGACCCCCTTCTCAGAGAAGAATCATCCAGCTTCTGCTGGTACCATAGTGGAGCACAGAGGAGACAAGTCTCTCAGAACTGGGGTTAAAGGTCTTGGAATTAAACTGCATCTTCAAAAGACTTTTACATAATCACGCTGTTTTCAGGTTACCCTCCACACCCACTTCCAGAGATGCATTGTGTTGTCAATTCTTGAAACTTTCAGAACTTCTACAGTCTATATTCCATGGCTTTGTTGATTTCCTTTCTTCTGGCTTAGATTCAACTTGGGGGTCTCCTACCTTTACCGTTCATCCTTTACATCCCCCCTTCCCAGATGTGTCACTGTCTCTTCTTTTAGTCATGTCCTTGTGAATTTAAGAATCCCTTTTATCACTTATTTGTGTTTAATTTTAGCAGTAAGTGAAATTAAGTATGCTTTAGCCAAATCTAGTAATGAATGTATAATTTGAAATTATCTTCTAATTACTAAGATAATTTGAAATTGTCTTCTAATTACTAAAGTGTTGTTTTTTAATTACAATTATTTTGCTAATTTTCTTTGCTAAAATTGCAATTTTTGCATGATTTTTGCATGACATTCCCCTATGGTCTTCCCGTCTCGTATTGTCTTGGTTTGGTTTTGAAATAAACTGAAATAGACTCATAAAATAAGTTATAGCATTGTTTCCCATTTTTATTATCTGTAATGTAATATAGGGGATATGTGTTCCTGGATGTTTTAGCAAAACAATTATAAAACCATCTGGGCATGTTACTTTTTTCAACTACATAGATATTTCATTACTGACTAAATTTAATGGTTTTAGAGTTTATTTATTCAGATTTTCTATTTCTTATAAAGTCAGTTTTGTTTATTGTATTTTCCCCTAGACGTATACACTTCACCTATAACTTAAAATTTTTGATCACAAATGTTTATATAATTCTTTTTGTGACTTTGTTTAATGCCCTCTGCATTTAAGTTATGCTTCCTTTATAATTTAATAGAGTTAATTTGTGATTTCACTTGAGTTTCTTATCAATCTTAGAAATTTCACTACCTTACTAGTTCTCAAACAAACAAAAAGAAACCTCTTTATTGTTTCATTGTCTTCAAAATCACTAATTTAATCTTATTTATTTTGTTCTACTTTGTTCGGCTTCCTTTTATTCCTCTAACTAACTTCTTCAGCTGAACACTTAAATCACTAATTCCCAGTGTTACCTGTACTGTAATATATGCATTTTGAACTATAAATTTCTTTCTAAGAAACATTTTTTCCTGCATCCTCTAGATTTTGTTACATAAAGCTTGTGTGTTCAATTCTAAATATAAGGTAAGGTCTATTTTGATTTCTTCTATAATTTGCACATTTATAAATATATGTTATGTAGTTTTGGCTTTTTGTATCTAATTACTTTTATTGCAATATGGTCAGAAAAGACTTCTGTATGATTTTGTTTACTCAATTTGTTGAGATTTAATTTTGGGCCTGGTTGATAGTCAATTATTTAAATGTTTCATATTTTACTAAAATGGTGAACTTTGGTGTCATTGTTTCTGAGAGATACCTGCTATGATTTTTGGACATTTCAATATCAATGTTCAATTTGGTCAGTGCTCACTCTATAAATCTGGGGGAGTATAAAAGTACAGAGAATTTGTGTGTTGCTGGGTAAAAACTATAAAATATTTAAAATTATACAACAAAAACACTACAATTAAAATTTATATTATACAAATAAGATGCTACTAAATATAAAGAATAATCCTGAATTTATATGGTAAGAAATTGTTCCTTTTATTGTCAACAATAGCTTTCTTTATCCTTAATAAAGCTTTTTGGCTTAAACTCTATTTTATCTGATAATAATAACGTTACAACAGATTTATTTTGGTTAATAATTCTCTGGTTTTCTTCTTTTCTCTGTATTTCAACCTTTTGGTAACTTCACTTTTGGGATTTTGGTTTGAGCAATAAATAGGTGTATTTAAATTGAGAAAATTTTTAGCTTTCTGGTAAATGAATTGACTCTTCCATCTTTAAGAAATGACTATCCTTAATAAAGCTTTTAGCTTAAAGTTCATGCTGTTTGTTATATAATATAGTTCTACCTCATTTTTAAACCACTCAAATTATTCAGTATTGTGATTAATTTTATGGTCAGTGCATTTATAATTCCCCGTATCTTTTACCCAGTTGGCCACCATTGCATCTTTCTGGGATTTTCCCTCTAAGTGACATACAGTCATTGTTTACTCATTTTTTTCACTGAAAAGCTCTGTTGGTAAATATTCTCAGCCTTTCTGCCAAAATGGCTTTATTTGATTTTATTCTTATAATAAATTAAACTATGAAATTCTATGTTTTGGATTATGTTATTTTAGTACATTTGATATATCCTTTTATTATTTTCTGTACTTTATAATTGCCTAAGTATTCTACTGTTAAAAGTAATTTGTCTCCTTTTATAAAGTTCTTTTTCAGGATTTGTGTTTTGCTCTGATTTTCTTTTACTTTAGTATAATATTTTTAGAAGTTTATTTTAGTTATTCTGCTTGCAGTTCAATGTTCTTCTTAAGTTGAGGACTCATGTTGTTCTATAATTCTGTAAAAGTTTCAGTCATTTGTAATTGTTAGTCATCTTTGCAACTTCCCTGTGCTGGTGAGTGTGATGTCCCATCCAACCTCTCCCTGAGGGGCAGCCTTTTCACATTGTCAACTTTGTTGCAAGGTTTTTCATTTCATCTCTTCTTCTTTTATAAGCCAAAGGCCAAATTTCCTGTCCTTCTTGGGTGTTAAAACCTTATCTCCTAGCTTTAAGTCCATATCTGTATTATTGTCCTCATGGGCACTAAGTGCATCAGATTCATAGATTACCACACTGGCTTTTAATTCTCTATTCATTTCTGGAACCAAGTATTTCCCTTTCTGCCTTCTCTCCATCTATCCTTCTTTCCTCCTTTACTTTCTTTCTTTCTGAGAGGGAGCAAAATGTACCACCCAAAAATATGTCACTTTGACATGTTATTTTGAATTAAAGTTACTTAAGAAATAGCCAATGCAGGAAGGACACTCTGACCTTCCTTTGTCTCCTGAAAGCATGAAATAAATCTCCCATGTGAAGGTATTCTAACTATACCTTATCACTAGAGATAGGAAATTCAAGGCCAAGAATGTTGTATAAAAAACTTTGTTACTTCATAATTAACTTGCTACTCCAAGCCTAAATCCCTTTGTTTTGTCAAATCTTCACAAATAATTGGTTCTTTCTCTAAAATGTATAAAAGCTGCCTGCTTTGGTCACTTCTTTGAGTCTCATATCTTTATGAGCTTCTGTACGTACAACATTAAATTTGTTTTTCTCCTGTTAATCTGTCTCACATCAATCTAATTCAGCCTAAGAAACTAGAAAGGAAAAAGTTTTCCTATCCTACATTCATTTCTTTCTTTCTTTTTCTTTCTTCCCTCCTTCCCTTCCACCCTTCTTTCCTCCCTTCCTTCTTCCTTCCTTCCATCTTTCCTCCCTCCCTCCACCTTTTTTTCTTTTCTTCTCTTCTCTTCTCTTACCTTCCTTCCTTCCTTCCTTCCTTCCTTCCTTCCTTTCTACTTCTACTTCTACCATTTAATGTATTTTTAAACATGTTTTTCAAAATTTAAATTTATTTTAAAGTAAGCTGAGGGGCTGCATCAGGTTTTTACTTCATGTTTCTATAAATATATATGTATAATCTGGAAAAAAAAAGGAAGGTAATAACCACATGTATCCCAAGGAGTCTAATAACAAAAAGCTTATGTCTGACATTCTCTTATTTCTTTTATACTGAAAATCACATGACTTTCACTAGGAAGATAAGTCTGTTAGGCCAGCTCTTGGCTGGAAAGATTCTAAGTCACTAAATAGCGCCGTAGACAAGGTAGCCTTACTCTGAGGTAGGGCTTAGGCTGTCAAATCAAAGGAAAATTGCCCTTTCTTCAGTCATTCTGACACAGCCCTGATGTCCTTCACTCATACTTTGCAGAAGATGGCCTTCTTTTGGCTTTGCATTTAATCATTATTACTCAATGAAGTGAAACTCAGTCTTCTTATAGTTGGCATGAAAGTCTGTCTGAAAGCTGTCTATATGTTCCTAGTTTACAAGAAACTATCATCTCTTGACAGGATGAAAGAAAGGAAGCGGGTTGGTTTTACAGTCAAGCCATTGGGAAGACACACTTGCATTGAAGTGTGTAGAACATGGTGTAGGTGTAGGTTCCTGCTTCTATGGAAAACTAGCAGATTTTCCCAGTTTCTCTTTCCTCTGAACTAGTTCATAACATGAATTTGATGTGAGGCATTTGCTTCATCTACAGCTTCTTCCAGGCCAAAAAGTTGAGGCTGCATCAGAATTGCTTGCCTTTGGCATGAAGCGTGTTTTCTCCGTGTTTCACCCTTCTGATCATATGACATAAATATGCCTTTGTGTAAAGTAGCGATTTTCATCTGATGCTATCAAAGGGCTTTACAAATATCAGATCCTTGAGGAGTAAAGTGATCAGAAAGAATGGGGGATTCTATGCCTGGGAATTTAGTTACAACTATGAAATACACAGAGGACCAGAAAAAAGTTTCTTAATCCTTTAGACTGTCTGATTCCTAGCAAATAAAATAGAAATAATGTAATGTATTATCTTAGTAGCATAAAGACATATTTATCACTAAGCTCACTTATTAATAAATTCAGATAATGTGAGATGAGAGAGAAGTTGATAATTCAAAATTCTATATAATTCTTTCATATTCTTTGCCTAACAATCTTTTAGAATTGCTTAATAAGAGGAAAAAATTGAATGTATACAAATTCTACATTTTAAAACATTTATCTGTCTTTTTAAAGTCAAGTAATGGCATGTCCTCCAGAAAAGAAATGGATAAAATACAAAGGGACACAGGGATATCGGCTTGGTGCTTTGTGACCGCCTGGAGGGGTGGGATAGGGAGGGTGGGAGGGAGGGAGACACAAGAGGGAAGAGATATGGGAACATAAGAATATGTATAACTGATTCACTTTGTTATAAAGCAGAAACTAACACACCATTGTAAAGCAATTATACCCAAATAAAGATGTTAAAAAAATTTTTTTTAAAATACAAAGGGAAAAGTTATGGAAATTTTGAGGGGCTGAGGGATGGAAGACTTCTGTTTTAAAGACACCATCTAGTAAAGCAATTATACTCCAATAAAGATATTAAAAATAAATAAAGAAAAGAAAAGAAAAGAAAGATATTGTCTAATTTGGTTCTCACAGTAATCCTGCGAACTGATTTTATTACCCTTCTTTTACCACAAAGAAACAAACAAAGAAACAAACAAACCAGGACTCAAAATGAGGTCAATGGCTTGCATAAGACAAAATTTTGGTCTTGTATGATGGACTCACTTGTTTCAAATCCTATTTTTGTTTTTATGTTGGATTTTGCTATATTTCATGATTGACTCTATATATAAGGCTATATCATTGGCCACTGGATAAAAGGGAAATGTTTGACAAAAATCATAGAGTTTATATCTAAGTGGTATGGGGACCAAGCTATAACAAATGTGCTATTATAGAACTTTGGAACCAGAAGTCTTATTAATCTCCTTATAGACCTAGCATTATTGATTGATTTTTTCACATATGTAATATTTTAATGAGTTTATGTCTGTCAGTCACATTAATAGAACGAATTATTATACTCTGGGCATTAATAAGAATTATAAATTTTATCATGATGAAGCTTCTAGAAAATGATGGCCTTGTCCTTGAGGGTGATGAATGGTGAAAGAACTGGGTTTCAGTAATGAGGAATCATGCTGTGTCATTATTTGTGATGATCTTTCTATATATCTCCTTTTCTTTTATTTTCATGGAAAATAATCCTGTTCATCTGTCCATATGAACCCCACTATCTATACACAATGAGGTAATAGCATCCAGTCTTTAACTCACCTAAAAGACCCTAAATCCTATCAATTTTTCACACTGCTTGTATAGAAGTCATATTTTCTCATTATTTCTGCTTTGCCTGTTTCAACCATAATCAATTAGTTGCATCTGTCATCTCTGCATTTTGCTGCTACTTCTACCTGCACTGCACTTTCTTCCCTTCTTCTGTTTACTTACACCAGTCTTCCTTCAAAGCTCAGTTCAGGCACCATGTTTCCCCAGGAAGCCTTTCCTGACAATCTTGTCTCCACAGGCCTTTTCACAAGATAGTATGGGTTATGTGTTTCCACTGTATTCCCATGATACCCTGCACATAAATACCAACATATAGACCTGGTGAAAAGAACAGAGATAGTGTAAGCACACTGGTGTGTTCAATCCCTGGATCTATCAGTTATTAACTGCATGCCCTTGGATACGTCCTCTATAATTTCTGAACCTCATTTTTTTATCTGCAGGATTAGAACAACCACTTAATGCAGGCTTGTTGTAAAAATGAATGACATTATGTGAAAAGCACAGAATAGGAATTTGTGCTATCATTCCTTTGGCCTCCCAGGCCCATTCTTTGCCTTCTTTACCCTGTTCTGGGCCCCAAGTAGGTGATTTATAAGATCTGTATTAATGGGCTCCTTGCTCCTCTGGCTTGAGCTTGGCTTCATCCACAGAGTACACAGACAGAAAGATCAGAAGGCAGAAGGCAAGTGGAGTCAGGGGTCAGGGTATTTGATCTCCCAATTCTTCTTTGCCACGTAGCCAGGGGTTGCCTGCATCATTCTACAAGGCCGCAGCTCCTGCCAACTGGCTCAGTCAATACAGTGACTTTCTCTGTCTTCCAGAAATTGTTCCCTCCCTTTGCCCTTGATGCCCAGGGTACTGCATTACCCTACGTTCATTTCCTTTAACCCTGCTGCCAACATTGTAAATAGTTCCTTTATTAAACCCTCCTCAAAAAGTCAACTTGAGTCAACTTGAGTGTGTCAGCTGTTTCCTGCCAGGGCCCTGACAGACACCACATTCAATATTATTAACAATATGCACTTAACAAACTGTTCTGTAATTGTCTCTTGATTTCTTTGAATCCCTTGCCAAACTGTGAACTACTTCGGAGCAGGGACTGTGGCTCATTTGTCACTGCTATCCTCCATTGTCACATACATTGCTTGGCAAAATATAAACACTTAATAAATGTTTGTTGGTTGATTAAATGAAAAAAGTAAGGAATGCATGTCATTCTGACCCGTTAAAAGTAGGCATTGCCCTTTATTCTTCTGAGTACAAAGCTTCACACTGTGTAATATAAATAAATGTTTGCTGCAATGAATGTGAGTTTGTCCAGAAATAAGAGCATAAGATGATTAAAAGGAATGTTTCTGGGCAAATTAATCTTGGGAGCAGTCAAAGGGCTATCAGCTTAAGTGTCATATAAAATTAATTTAAAAGGATAGTCAGGGGTTTTCCTGGTGGTACAATGGTTAAGAACCTGCTTGCCAATGCAGGGGACATGGGTTCAATCTCTGGTCCGGGAAGATCCCACATGCTGTGGAGCAACTAAGCCCGTACGTTGCAGCTACTGAGCTTGCGCTCCAGAGCCTGTGAGCCACAACTACGGAAGCCTGTGCGCCTAGAGCCCGTGCTCCGCCACAGAAGAAATCACCTCAATGAGAAGCCTGCACACAGCAACGAAGACCCAACACAGCCAAACATAAAAACAAATAAATGAATAAATAAATTTATTTTAAAAAAATGGATAGTCAGGACTCATTGAACTCTAAAGAGAGGGCACAAAATTTGAGATTAGGTGAATATGTACATAAACCCATACTTAGTTTAGTAATCTATGCAACTCTTTGGAGAAAAGTGAATTGAAAGGAAAGCATTGTATAGATCATTTAGGTAAACATTTTTTCAACCATTGTCTTGCATAGAACATTAGTCTGCTGTATCCATTTGGAAATATATCACTTGAAGCATAATCACTAGGTTACTTTTTCTCTTTACCATAAGAGATATGCTAATTATATTAATTTGGTGGGGTAAGACTAATGTTGGGAATTACATTCTTTATTTATCACAGGGATCATGGTATACCCAGGAGCTGCTCAGCAAAAGACAATGGGTTTAAAATGGCCAATCAGAAATTGTGGCTGTGATGAGGGCTCAGATTTTGGGTGAAATAGTTTAAGAGACAATGAGATTGAGTTTTTGTTATCTAAAGCTATACAAAAGCAACAGCATATTAACAACCTTTGGAAGTAGATAGGCAGGCACTATCACTTTCAATTGTGGAAGGTTAAAATCAGAGAGGTTAAGTGCTTTGCCCAAAGTCACACAGAACTTGGCAGCACCATAATTAATTTGAACTAATCTGTGGCCCAGTGCTTTCCACTTTACCAGGATGAACCTTCTAAGCCAGTGTTGAGTGTGATGAGTACAATGACAAAGGTGAACCCATTATAAAAGGAGAGAATAGAGAAAAGTTCCCCAACCTACCCTTGAAGGAGGCCTGTACGTCAGCAAAGGCTTCCTTAACAGCTGAGATGAATCTTACAGCGTAACTAGATTATGGAAGTGAATTAAAAAAGGAAGCATTCTTAGTAGGGGAAAGAGCACGTGCTAAGCTCAGAATCCTAAGGAAGCATGACATCTCAGTATAATGGCAAAAGTTCAGTATCTTAGAACATAAGGTTTTAATTGGAGGAAAAGAGCAAGTGAGGGTACTGGGTAGAGAAGAAGGGGCCAATTTATAATAATGATATTTAATTATATCTAATAAAATAGCTATTTTCTAGCTCTTTACACTGAAAAGACATAGAAGTAAGACCTATAGCAATGAACATAATCCATACCCAATTTGTGGTCTTTAATAATAATCATTTCAACATTTATTGAGTACTTAATAGGTGTCAGACCTTGTACTGAGTGTTTAACATGTATTATATCATTTAAAACTCAAGAGCCCTATGTGGTATGACTGAGTACACAGGAGCTGTGATAAGTGGAATTACTGAACAAGTTCTAAGTATATGCTTATTCTTTTCCCCCTTTTTTCTTACTGTGAGGCCTAAGAACTAATCATTCATAGACCTTAGATAAAAATTTAGAGTCTGATTCCAGGGCATCAAATCCAGGGGGCAGTGGAGGCCTGTGACTTACACAACTTTGCATCCCTCAGGTATTTAGTGCAAGGTTTTGTGCATGGTAGATGCTCAATATTTACTGACTAAATTTAATGAGTTTAAACTCAAACTGTAGAGAGTTAGTGGCTACATCTTTCTGCCTTCAACTCCACAAGAGCACACACCTAAACACAATCATAATAATCATTGCTCAACGTATCATAATAATCATTGCTCAACATATCATAATGTAGCTTGGCTAACGGTCACTAATCAGCTGACTACTGCATTAATTTTAACCTCTAAAAGAAACACACCAAATACATAAAACTCCCGAAGTCTTCATGATAGTTAAAATATATACATAGGTTCTGTTTAGAGGTTGATAGGGCATCAAATCATCATTTTGAAAATTGATAAAGGGTAAGAACTGAACATTTATCCCACCTTTCTTGTACAGAATGTATTTCAGAGTAGCCAAATAGTTGATGAGGAAAAGTTATTCTTTACGAAAGAATCGCAGTTGATAAATGCAAATAGAATGATAGAATTACAAAATTCACTATTCTTGTAATCTTGCATTGAAATGCTGGATGTAAGAAACGATTATTAGTGAATGATAAAACCATGAGGTAAAAGTTTGTTAGAGAACTATATAATAGACAAGATGGTCTGACATCACCTCAAACCACTGATCAATTTAAAAACTAATAGTGCAAAAACCAGACGATATGTTCCTCTGATGTCTTTGAATAAGTAGTACACAGAAACAACTATGAAGTCATTCTTAACAAAAACAAAATTGACCTGAATCTAATCATCTCCTATATTTAATTCCCTAATTATAGAAAATATGAGATTATTATTGAATATTCATGAAGTGATAGGAAATATAGGATAAAGAAGCATGCTAAATTATGCCACAAGGATAAAATTAGTCAATCCTAAAATGTGGGGAATTCTGTAGGACACAATCTGGTTTGTTCCTTAAGTATATTACATCAAAAAAAAAAAAAAAACAAGAAGAGAAACATTGATTTTAAAAAAACAAACCTCAGAAATATATGAACTAAAAGCAATCTATAGACTTTGTTTGGATCTTGAAAAAAAACACTTTTAAGATAATTAAATTGAGCATAAACTTGAAATCAGATGATATAAAGGAATTATTTTTCTCTCTTTTTGTCTGAGGTGTTGTACTGCTACTGTGGTTGTATTTTTAAGTCCTTAATTGTTAACAATTTACACGAGATATTACAGACAAGATATGTTATCTGAGATTTGTTTTAAAACACTAAATAATTTTTTGCTTTTTTTTGGGTGGGACTGAAGAAACAGTGCCTAGAGAAAGACGATGTTTGAAGAAGCTTGATGATGTGTACATGTTAATTCCTTATATTATTTTTCCTAGTTTGAGTATATTTAACTCTTTTTTTTAAAACATCTTTATTGGAGTATAATTTCTTTACAATGGTGTGTTAGTTTCTGCTGTATAACAGAGTGAATCAGCTATACATATACATATATCCTCATATCTCCTCCCTCTTGCGTCTCCCTCCCACCCTCCCTATCCCACCCCTCTAGGTGGTCACAAAGCACCAAGCTGATCTCCCTGTGCTATGCAGCTGCTTCCCACTAGCTATCTATTTTACATTTTTGCATAGTTAAATTTACTTAAAAATGGTAGCTACTCAAACTGAGCTAATTATGTTACTTATACTCACTAAATGGTAGCTACTGTTAAAATTGAGAGAATGGGGGAGCTAAAAAAGCTGGAGAAGAAGGTTCAAACCATCATCAAATAAAAAAGCAAAGGCAAATGATCAGAGTGAGGGAAAAGAACAAGGTTGACTAGATCAAAACCTTTGAGTAGGTGAATTATCAGTGCAAACAGCAGAAAAGAGAGGACAAGTGTTTGTGGCTAGACTATAACTTAAACTCTAGAATTCAATATGTCAAAAATTGAACCCATATTCAATTCCCACAAACATTTTACCCTCTATTGTTTCTTATTTTAGTTATTGGCACAAACCAGAAACCTAGAAGTCAACCCCAAATCTCTTTCTCTTCACCTCTCACTCCTCTTGAATTCATCCCTTATCTATCTCTTAAATTCCTTCACTTATATTCATCACAGGGATCATCACTCTGGTCCAAGCCACATAACTGATTGCCTGGGTTACTCCAATAATCTCCTAGGAATTATTTCTACCTTTACGCCTGCGCCCACCCCATATCTGTTCTTATCTCAGCAGCTTGAGTGAAATGTTTTAAATGTGCATATGATTACATAAAGACTCTGCTTCAAACGCTTCAAGGACTATGATGTCATCCATATATACACTTCTATACTTATATCGCGTGTCCATAGCTTTGGAGGTTATAGCCACTTGAACTCCTCAGGATCCTTGAACATGCCATGCTGCTTCCAAGTTGGAACCTCTGCATATTGTGTTCCTGAGCCCGGAATGCTCACATTCCTACTATTCTCTTCACCAAACAGACTTCTACTAATCTTTCAGCTGTCACTTGAAATATAACTTCTGCCAGAAAGCATTCCTCAACTATGCCTCATGAGACGAGATAGGTCCCTTTGCTATCTTTCCTAATAGGTTTAAAAAAATTTTTTTATATCAAGTTAAGAAGTATATTTTCCACTTGCTAAAATTGGAAAACTTCAAATCAATATTTACAACATTTTTACACTCATTCACAGATATATGCAGAGCCACAAAGAATTTGCAGTCACTCAATGTGCATGAGGTCTGCAAAATTATGCGCTGCCTTCTCATTTCAGCTCTCATACTATAAACAAATGTTCTTCCCATGATCTATTTAGTGTCATGTCTGTGCTTTTTGTTGGTAATTTTATGGCCCAAAATTGACTCCAAGCATGGTGCTTATGTGCTGTCTAGTGTTTCTAAGCACAAGGAATGTGCCTTAAAGAAAATACATGTTAGGTAAGCATTGTTCAGGCGTGAGCCATAGTGCTGTTGGCCAGGAATTCAATATTAATGAATCAACAATATATAGTAAATCTAATCAAGTAAAAAGTTATTTAAAATATGCATAGTTATAAATATTATTAAAATTACTAAAATTAAGATGTTATTTTAATAGGCTATATGTTGCATGCGGGTAGAAACCTCTCTGTTGTGCTTACCATAGCATCCCTACCTCTCGTTGTATGCTTGATAATTGATGCTCCACAAATAATTGCAGAATATTTACAGAGGCCCTAATTCTCATTAATAGAGTCTCACATTAGCTCAGGTGTCAACTCGTACAATAATCTCCCAGGATAGGACAGACACTTTCAAATTCTGAAAACTAGAGGCACCTAGTGAATGTACATCTAGAGTTCAGGGAGGAAGCAATCTAAATGCGGTTTGACATTTTTAAAGTTTGTGCTTTTTTTTTAACTGAAATAGAGTTTATTTATAACACTGTGTTAGTTTCAGGTGTACAGCAAAGTGATTCAGATATAGATAGATAGATAATTCTTCAGATTCTTTTCCCTTATAGGTTATTATACAATATAATATATAATTTTTCAGATCCTTTTCCCCTATAGGTTATTACAAATTATTGAATATAGTTCTCTGTGCTATACAGCAGGTCCTTGTTGTTTATCTATTTTAGATATAGTAGTATGTATATGTTAATCCCAAGCTCCTAATTTATCCCTCCACCCCCTTTCCCCTTTGATAACCATTAGTTTGTTTTCTATGTCTGTGGGTTTATTTCTGTTTTGTATATAAGTTCCTTTGTATCATTTTTTAAATTTTTAGATTCCACATATAATTGATATCATATAATATTTGTCTCTGTCCGACTTACTTCACTTAGTATGATAATCTCTAGGTCCATCCATGTTGCTGCAAAAGGCATTATTTCATTCTTTTTAAGGCTGAGTAATACTCCAGTGTGTGTGTGTGTGTGTGTGTGTGTGTGTGTGTGTGTGTGTGTGTGTACCACATCTTCTTTATCCATTCATCTGTTGATGGACATTTAAGTTGCTTCCATGTCTTGGCTATTGTAAATAGTGCAGCAATGAACACTGGGGTGCATGTATGTTTTGAATTATGGTTTTCTCCAAATATATGCCCAGGAGTGGAATTGCTGGATCATATGGTAGCTCTATTTTCAGTTTTTTAAGCAACCTATATGCTGTTCTCCATAGTGGCTGTACCAATAGACATTTCTCTAAAGAAGTTTGTATTAACAATAAGACAGTTTTACAAATAGGCCAGAAGAGATAGTGTCCTATATTTGAGAGTAATAAGGAGGTCTGTTGATGTCAGGATATCAACTTTGTGAAGGAAACCAAGAGGACAAAGTACATTTTAGCCATTCCTCTAAGCATGCTCTGAAGATTATGAAAAAGAGACTTGGGAGAGTAGACACAGAAGCCTAGTGGTGTGATGGAAGCTTTCTAAGTTATTCACTGGGAAGCCTGATGGGAGGCAAATATAAAGCAAACTTCTTAATTAAACTGAACATGAGAAGTTAAATTCTGTCTGCAAGTAGATGCAACAGAATTATAAAAGGCCACATGTGGTTATAAGTAACACAGAACTAAGACTCCCCAGGGACAAGAAGCCTTGTGTTAATCTCTCTGTGGCTCTGAAAGAAGGAAGAAAAAAGATTAAGCCTCCTTGTGGAGATCATGTGATGACTTCCTGATCCCAGCCAGAGGCGGCATTTCCATGGAAACTTCTCTTCTCTTCTTCTTCTCACACACACTGCTCCTTCTACTTAAAAAGGCTGCTTTGAGTCTCAAGAGAGTTGTAGGGTGGAGACTTGATGTTTCTTCTAAATCATGAGAAAAATTCCAGCAGAATGGGTAGAGAGCAGAAAGGCTGACATTCCAGCATCACATGTAGTGATGACCTTCCCTGGATCCCTACAGCTAAGACTGCAGACACTGATGCTTTCCTCAGAGCTTTCACTTTCTCTCACTTGTTCCTCAAGTTCAAGGGACCACCAGCTTTAAGTATGGAGCAGGATAAGGAAGGAAGTCTCACAGGGGCAGCTTTGACTTGACTACTCTCATCCTGTAACTCTTCAACTCACCTCAGTACAAAACACGTGATTTTTAAGCCCCTCCATGGATTGGGTCCAGGTTTAATTCCCTATAGCATGGGGGCATATCTGGAGCCAATTCTCCAACTCAGCAGATGAAGTACAGCTCTCACTTCTCTATAGTTTCTCCTTCCTGAAGTATTGTCTCCATTCTCATTTGTCTTTCCAACTTATGTCTATCCTTCAAAGTTTGGCTCAAGGAGTACTCCCATAATAAAATTTGCATACCATTATCCAAAACTGTGCAATCCTTTCCAGTATCCTCAGTTCACAAATATGTCCCTCCATTAAAAGTCTGATGTTCTTATTTTCTATACTACTCATTTGAAAACTAGTGTAGTGGTAAAATAATATTTTTATCCATGCATTTCAATTTATCTAGCTCACTGTACACACAGAGAAAAAAATCTTGAAAAAATTTGCATGATCAATAAATATTTGTTGAATAAATATATATAATATAAATATAATATATATAAATATATAAATAAATATAAATATATCAGTCCTTATTCATTCACTCACTACATTGAGAACTCTTTTGCAAGACCATATTGCCAACAAAATTTCAAATGAATTCCTGATTTCCAGAACTTATGGGGTAAACAAGATCGTTATAGCATTAAAATAAGAAAAATACAAACTACTATATATAAAATAAATAAACCAGAAATATATATTGTACAGCACAGGTAATATAGCCAATATTTTATAATAACTTTACGTGGAGTATAAAAATATTGAATCAATATGTTGTACACCTGAAACTAATATAATATTGACAATCAACTACTTCAATTAAAACAAAAGAGTTTCCTTTGGAATATTCACTAGTAAAAGTTTCCAAAATAAAGCAGACCACCCAGCTATCAAAGTGACCTCTCATTAATAATAGTCAGAAAATGAGTGATTAGACAGCAAGCAAGCAGCTAGCATCAAGATGATCAGGAAGTGTATCAGAAAAAAATTTTTCTTCTGATACTTTGTATAAAATAAATAACCTTCAGGGCTTCCCTGGTGGCACAGTGGTTAAGAGTCCGCCTGCCGATGCAGGGGACACGGGTTCATGCCCCGGTCCGGGAGGATCCCACATGCCGTGGAGCGGCTGGGACCGTGAGCCATGGCCGCTGAGCCTGCGTGTCCGGAGCCTGTGCTCCGCAACGGGAGAGGCCACAACAATGAGAGGTCAGCGTACCGCAAAAAATAAAATAAATAAATAACCTTCAGATATAAGAAATAATCTCTAGGCTCTGAAAAGTGTCTCTTTCTGCAAAGACGAATTCTACCAATGCTGTGGCCTATTTATGGTCTTTGAGAAACCATCTTGCACCCAAAATCTCTAACACTGCCTGACTTTTCTTAATAAAAGAAGCTCTATTCCTGACATGGTTTCTCACTTGCAAATTTAAATCATCACTAATTTTATAGTCAATTAACTGGGTTAATTTAGATCAGGTGGTATTATTATTATTCTAACCATAAGAATTAAACTATTAATGGTGAACAGTGTTTCTCACTTTAACGTAGGCCTATCCCACTGGTGGGATACATGCCAACTCCAAGGAAAAGTTAGTCATGTGGTTTTCAGAAGATGAAAGCTTAAGATAAAGACTGAGAGTGTTTGATGCTGGAGGTGGGAGTGGTATTATATAGGTCTTAGCCAAAACATGTGATAGTCACTGAAGGGTTAGCTGGAAAGAGAAGTGTGTGGCTCAGTTAACCAGCTCAGGCAGACCTTGTGAGAACTAGAGGAAGAATGCTCCTGGCTGCTTTGTACTGCCTGCTGTGGACTTTCCAGACCTCTGCTGGCCATTTCCCTCGAGCCTGCACCTCCTCTAAGAACCTGATGGAGAAGGAATGCTGCCCACCATGGGAGGGTGACGGGAGTCCCTGTGGACAGCTTTCAGGCCGGGGTTCCTGCCAAGACATCATTCTGTCCAAGGCACCACTTGGACCTCAGTTCCCCTTTGCAGGGGTGGACGACCGGGAGTCTTGGCCCTCCGTCTTTTATAATCGGACCTGCCAGTGCTTTGGCAATTTCATGGGATTCAATTGTGGAAATTGTAAGTTTGGCTTTTGGGGACCCACCTGCACAGAGAGGCGACTTTTGGTGAGAAGAAACATCTTTGATTTGAGTGTCCCAGAGAAGAACAAATTTCTTGCCTACCTCACTTTAGCGAAACATACTACCAGCGCAGACTATGTCATCCCCACAGGCACCTATGGCCAAATGAATAACGGATCAATGCCTCTGTTTAATGACATCAACGTTTATGACCTCTTTGTCTGGATGCATTATTATGTGTCAAGGGACGCACTACTTGGGGGCTCTGAAATCTGGAGAGACATTGATTTTGCTCATGAAGCACCAGGTTTCCTGCCTTGGCATAGACTCTTCTTGCTGCTGTGGGAAAAAGAAATCCAGAAGCTGACAGGGGATGAGAACTTCACTATCCCATACTGGGATTGGCGAGATGCAGAAAATTGTGACATTTGCACAGATGAGTACATGGGAGGGCGCAACCCTGCAAACCCTAATCTACTCAGCCCAGCATCCTTCTTCTCCTCTTGGCAGGTAAGATGTGCTTGACATACAATATCAGAGCATAAAAGAACCGTAGCAATCACTTCTTCTGGAAGGTCTTCATAAACACCTTTCCCATCTCTCTGTCTCCTGCCAAGCCTAGAAAATTTTCCCTGTCAAGAGCTCTCAACATACCTTGTATTTTCCCTTTATAGCACCTTCACAATTATAGTTCCGAAGAGATTTTTGTGGTTATTTGTCTAATATCCTCTACTTGTTTCCTAAAATCTAATGAATAAAAAGTACTTGGTTCATTACTGTATCTCCTAGCACCTGGGATGGTGCCTGGCAAATGGTAAGAGCTCATGAACTATCTGTTGAACCAACTGATGAACGAATACTTAGATGATTAGGTAAATAAATGATTTAGGTCAATGTTTCTGAAATTTTATTCACAATAAAATTTATACATTGCACAAATTAAAAATACAAATTCCTATCTTTATCCCAGGAATCCCATTGATGAGAATCTTCAAAGGAGGTTCCTGGGAAGACCTCATTTACTAAATGTCTATGGTGATTATCACCATCAGCAAAATTTGGGGAATATTACTTAGATTAAATTTTCTTTTAAAAAAATATATGAAGACCCTGAAGCTCTAACAGGTAAATAATGAAAATAGCTAATATTCATCGATCAATTAGCATGTATCAGCCCCTGTTGTGTTTATGTGCCTTAATTCATTTAATATCCTTACTAATCACTCCCCATCTCAAAGATTTAAAAAAACCAACCTGAGGTATAAAGATATTTATATTAGATATAAAGATATCTAATATAAAGATATTATATCTTGTAACTTGTACAAGATCGCAGAACTAGTAAATAGCAGAGACAAGATTTGTTCTCAGATAGGCTGGCTGCATGACAACCCTATAATATTGGGTTGGTCAAAAAGTTCATTCGGGTTTTTCTGTAACATCTTATGGAACAACCTGAACAAACTTTTTGGCCAACCCAGTATTTCCAAGGACATGTCTGCTATGATGTTGAAAGGATCTGGCCATCCTACCTCACTTTTTTCAATAAGATGCAGAAGAAGTTATAATTTTTTCCAAAATATGTGCAAACTTTTGAGGCACGAGATAAGGGATTGTTATTTTGAAGTTTAATTTCTGTTTCTCCCATTCTGATTTTTTTCACTCTGGATTAGGAGCAAAAGGTAGCCAAAGAAATATGCTTTTAATTATTTATCATTTTAAAACCATAGGTGGAAGGAATGTTTTTCTGCCTGTATTCCAAACATTTCTAATACAGCACTTTTGACTAGCAGTGCTTTATGGAACTAAACACCAATATTTAAATGAGATGGGAAGAATCTTGCATTCTCACCCGGTGCTCTGCAATTTTGAAATGTGGATGGCTTCCCACCCGCCCCCCTGCACTAAGTTCACACACCTTCCAAATGGAGCCTATTGAAGCTCATTGAAAATGACCACTGTAATGTCTTGTGTCACTAATGTCAGCTATTTACCAAGAGAAAGGAGTGAATTTGTGCAGGAAAGGCTGGAAAAATTGTGCTTCAAAAAAAAAAAAAAAAACTATTTCAATAAGCCTTCAGACGTCCTACCTTAATCTATAAAGTGCAAAACTCTCATCTAACTCTCACATCCTCCGTTACTGCTTAAAATACGGTTAAGCTTGGATGCGGGATTTTCAGTTAGTTATAATGCTTTCCTTAACTGCTTCTCTTGACCCAGAAAAACTGGAGGATTATCTAAATTACCAAAAAGTTACAACATTCACACTAAAGCTTAATAGGCAAATACTAATTGATATTAATTACATTAGATGTAGGCTTCTTGGAAGTACCTAAATTATGTTTCTAATTTTTTCTATTCATTTATTGATTATTGAGTGGAAATTTTTTTCTGTTTCTCTCTCCTTTACAACTGTGTCCAGTTTTACTGCTAAATAAAACTTTTTGGGTCTAGTAGGTAAACACTAAGTTGAAATTGTTACAACATTAGATTCGATATTGTTCTATGATTAAACTACTGTGTAGTAACTGGTGTTAAAAATAAGATTAGGAAATACAGAGGACAAAGACCGTTGAAGAAAAATGAGCAAACGACAATTTAAATAAGGAAGGTGAAATGAGTGAACATTTAGGTTCACCTACCATGAGTGGTGTCATTGTGTGAGGTGACAGTCAAACCCAATTCTAGTTGGCTGTTTCCATTCCTTTGCAGAGCATCTCTGGTTATAGTCCTTTAAAAATGAAGATCAGTTATTTATATTGACTTAATTCATCAGTTCTCAGTATCTTCTAAATCACTTAGGAGCTTAAAAAATTGCATGTGTTCCACCCATCTACCTTCTGCCAGAAAATCATAGTCAGGGGGTCCACTGTGAAGTCCAAGCATCTGTATTTTTAAAAACTTCTACTGGAATTCTAATGCACAGCCAGCACTAAGAATCACTGATTTAATTAACATGGAAATTGTTTTGGTATCTCTTTCACTTTACAAACTCAGGTTCTATAATAAACACACCACTAGTTTAAATGCTTTTGCCTGAATTGAACACTCAAATCAAGAACTAGACTGTTTTATGCGAGATGATGAGACCAAATATCTTCCAGACTTGGTGAGTTCATTAATATCTTCTTAATTAGTTAGACTCAGCCCCTTTGGTACAAAGCCTCCTGCTTTTTCTTGGTTTCAGATATCTTTTATTTGACATACACAAAAATAGAGTTTTTAGATTTATTAACTCATAGGATTTATTAACTCTGAGCTAAGAGACCTTCAGTGGTGTGTAGTGTACTGCCTGCATTTTGTAAAAGAAGATAGTGAGACCCCGAAAGCTAGGATGATTTGTCTAAGGTCACACAGCTGAGGACTAAAACCCAGTGCCTTTGACTCCAATGCTATTTCAAGTTAACCATGTTGTTTCCTATTTTTAAGGAGCCATTTAGGCTTGGAAGGGATAAAACAAGCCACTAATTTATGGATGTAAATTCTGACTTGTAGTCACTTTAACTCCCTTAATATTCAGTTGCACAGACAGCTGGGGCAGATATTCTGATGTAGTCCTTTTCATTCATGTTAGAGTGAAATTATTCTATTAGACATTTATTTATCCACATCCCTTAGGAAGAATTGACCTTCACCCTTTTGCACTATCATTATACTTTGTACAGATTTGTATCATAGTACCTATAATTCTTCAATACATGTAATTGTTTTCAAGCCTATCTTTGTCTAACAGACTGCCATCTGCTCCAATGTAGAAACCATTTCTAATTTATCTTTATGTCCACAGAATCAGGAACATAATATATACATGGAATGGGCTTTGTCAATATATGTTGAATTGAACAAAATTGAAAATCATAGAAATGTTAGTTCCAGTGCTAACACACATAAAAAATTAAACTCTGCATAGACATAGCTAGATTTCTAGAACATTAAGCCATAATTTATAGCACTGGATCCCCAAGGCCAAGGACACAATTATACCAAAATAAGCAGTAACTTATTGTCTGGAATAAAACATTTTGTGTAGCTCTCTCTAGGCTTGTGTGTGTGTGTGTGTGTGTGTGTGTGTGTGTGTGCAAAAAATGAAAGCACACATAGAGAAGATCAGGCAAGTTACAACCCGAGTGTTACTTAAGTGAGATTAATAATATTTACTGATAAGGTTTTTTATTCAATAAAATAATATATTAAAAATGATGTACTTAATGTTAGTTTTCATAGAAAGCCTATATTCAGAATTCACATTTTTTTTTGTATATTTGTTCCTTTATTTTTTGGTTTGTTTAATGCCAAGAGCTTTTAAACTAGAAGCATGTTTGTCGTCAATTAAAGCAGTCCATTATTTTTGGAGGTGGGGGGTGAACATTAAAGTACAAATACCTACGCTCAACACAGTTAGATCCAATGTTATGCAAGCAGCAGATAAGCTAGCCGTAAGAAGGAAAGGGTAGCTGTCATGATGGATCAAAATAAAGAGAAAAATTTTTCCAAGATGATGGGCATGAGTGAAGTGTGACCAGGGAATTCACTCATCAGGTGAAAAGCATATCACATGGACGCAAACAGTAGGAAGAAAAAAAAGTTACTTTTCAGCAGCGAGTCATGGGTTTAGGTAACCATGGCAACAGCTCAGTGAATTAACAGCTTCTCTTTTTTCTTTATGAAAAAGATTCTGTGGAATGTCATAGGGTTTACATTTTTATTTAGATAAACCTCTAATGTCATGATAGAATTTTTGCTCCTAAAGCTTTTAATAACTGGTTGTTTGTCGCTATTTCTTTATGTTTAAGAGAACACTAAGTTCACTTTCTCCATTAATACATCTGTTTCTTCTTTCTATGTCTCCCTTTTTTCATTTGACTTGGGACAGCTTGATCTGTTTCCCCCAAATCATATAAGTCACCTGTGTTGAAACAGAAAAAGAACAAATTCCTCATCAGAAGACCTCTGCCACTTACCAGATTCTACCTCTGCTAGTTACCAGATGTTATTGGACAAGTTATTTGGAATCTTTGACCTTTGTTTTTTTTTCTCAACAGAAAAAATGGGGTGCAATTATCATATATGTGTGTTTTCTGTGCTGATGAAAATACTAAATGGAATGGAAAGTAGAATAATGCAGTGGAAAGGGTATAGTCTTTTGAGTCATAAAAACATGACTTTTGTAACTTACTTAGCTACAAAATCCTGGACAAGTTACTTAATTATTCTGAGACCGTTTTTTCTTTAAAATTAGAATAACATATCTTAAAGCATTATAGTAAAGGGATTCAATGAAATCTGTTAATGTAAAATGACTAGTTTAGTATCTGACATATTCTTTGAGTTCCATATACCGAAATTATAATATATCTTTATATGATATATTGATGATAGTTATTATAATAATGACTATTCAGTGTTACAGAGTCAGGGTTAACAATTTGGTGGCCTGCCCAATGGTCTTGTATTCAATAATAATATAATAGTTGCCATTATTAAACACTCTGTACTTGGCACTATATACTAAATGCTTTACTTAGGTAAAATTATTTGATCCTTCGTAAAAAGTTGTTATAGTCCCCATTTACAGATGAAAAACCTTGATATTCAGAGAGCTTAAGTAATTTGCTCAATTTGGAAAGCATGTCTGACTGCAATCTGCATGATGGTAACCATAGTGATAACACTTTCTTCTACCCTGCCTCTCCTTCTGTATCAAATATAAAAACAATAATTTGAGATTAAGTTTTTCAAATTATTTCTGGAAATGGGGTAGATTTCTTCCTTGTTACTAATACATTGTCATCTGAACACTTAGCCACTTGGCTGTTGGCATTTCAGCAAAAATAGTTTCATTCAAACCTCTCTAATTTAACTGAGTCTGCTGTAAGAGTCTTTTAGGCAGTAGGATCTTTTGAAAATATCCTGATATGGTTTATTATTCAAACAGGAATGAAAATGATTTCATCTATATACCCACTGTGATGTCTAGTTAATTGACACTTTAAAGGAATCCAATATATTACACTCAATGCAAAAGTTAAGTTAGCTTTATTCAACCATCCCTAAGCCATTTACAGGCAGTCATAAATCTACTGGATATAGCTTTGGAATCAGGAGGACTGTGGATTAATGTTCTAGTCCTGGCTCTGAACATCACATGACCTTAGACAAGTCACCCAACAATTCAAGTTCTCAATTATGCATGGATAAAAGGATTGAGGAATGTCATGAAGTAGGAAGAAAACTAGAAACTGACATCTGTTGAGCCAGAAACTGCATTTTATTATTTTATTAATATAATAAATATAATAAATTATACATTAATATGTAATATTTATTATTTCATATTACAGTTGGAGAAATTGAGACTCAGCAAGCCTAAATAACATACTCAGTGCCCCATTGCTAGTAAGTAGCTGAGCCAGAGTTGAAGCCCACACCTACATGAATTTGGAAACTAATTCTTTTCCAACACACAACCCTTCAATTCATAAATGATATCTTAATGACCAGAAATTAAAAGCTTCTCTAAGTGTCTGTTGTATAACACAGTAGCAGCCATTCCCGGGGGGGCAAGGCTCATTCAGTTCTATCTGATGGTGAGTTAATTTGCTTTTACATTCTTATAGATTGCCAACTCACTGGAGCCAGAGACTGATAGGATTGTTTTGATTATTCCTAACTGTGATGCAAGCAGCTGACCAAGAAGACTTCACTTTTAAAATATTGTTCCATGTGCCTTGCCTGTTGCCCATAAAATTATTAATCATAATACAGGGTTTTAGATCCTACTAGCCTTTTATACTCTTCCACACTCAGTTTCCTCATCATTAAAATAGGGATAAAATCATATAAACCTACAAGGTCATTTGTGAATTTAAAAAAATGTACACAGAGATGCCTTCCCTATTGAGAGTGGGGCCTTAGTATATATTTAATACAAACGATATATTTTTGGAAATATCTTCTAGGGCAAATGTTGGTATCAGTAACAGGACTAGCTAAAAACGATGTGCAACACCTCTTGGTAGTTGAAGATTCACTGGTTCATCCACTGACTTGTTTATTTTCCCATCAAATTGTTATAGAGCCGCTATTATAGATTCTGGGAATAAACAGTAACAAAAAAAAGAAAGTTATCCTCATGGAGATTACTTTTTTTTTTTAAAGGAAGTGATACTGACTGTTTATCAAGGGAGATTAAAGTGAGTCAAGTTTGAGTTTGACAAACAACCACGTTATCTACTCAGAGGGCACAGGCCTCCTACAGACTAAGTGCCCAATGTGAACAGTCTCACTGATGGCAGTGTGGACTCTCCTGAGTTTTATGCTTTTGTTTAAGGCTGATATCTTGCTACCTGCTTAATTGACATCATGGAACCTAAGGCATCCATGATTTTAAGATGAAGAATTAACTTATAAACCACTAAGAAAACTCTGCCAGTTAAATTATGATGTTTTTTAAAATCACTTAGCATTTTTATATTTATTGAAAGAGCTCCTTTTGACTTATTTAGTCACATAATTTTATCAAAGTTCAGTCTTCTGCCTACATATTAGTGAAACTGTAAGCAAAATAATTTGGTGAAGGATTTCTAAAATTTCTTCATATTTTAGAGTTGAACCCTTTTGATTTACTTTTTAAGTCAGAGTTGACACTGTTTTTTTCAAAATATTGCTTTGGCCGTGAAGATTAGGTAGAATATCAGATAAATGGCAAGGAGTGAACACGCTCAGGCAAGAACAAAGATGTGGGAAGGAGAAGCATGAGTGATGCCCAGAGAAGAGTAGCCAGTCTGACTTCAGCAGGTGGATCACAGAATTTGTAAACAAATAAAGATTCAAGATGTATTCTGGAGGCAGAATTGACAAGATTGGCTGATGGTTTTAATCTGAAGGATAAAGGGGAACAAAATACAAATGATAACAGTCTCTGGCTTAAAAATGAAGATTCATGAGCTTCTGGTTTAAGCTGAAGGATAGTTCATGTGAAAGGAAATAGAGGGAGAGGAACAATATTTTTTTAATCTTTTTATTTTAAGGTTTTTTTATTTTAAAAATTCTTTTTTAATTTAATTTTTTAAATTAAAGTATAGTTGATTTACAAGGTTGTGTTAGTTTCAGGTGTACAGTAAAGTGATTCAGTTTTACATACCTATATATCTTTTTTTATTCAGATTCTTCTCCCTTATAGGCTATTACAAAGGAACAAATTTTTGATTTTTAAGTGTTCCATTTGAGATGCCTGTGAGATAACACTGAAATATGAAGTTGGAGATGGATACACAGGGTTAGAGTTCAGAGGAGTCTTTTGAACTTCAGATAGGAATTAGGAAGTTCTTACCATATAGTGGCCTGTAAGCTACGAAACTGGTCATCAGAGACAAAGAAGAAGATACAGAAAGAAATAAAAGAAGAGTGTACAGACCTAAACTCTGGGCCATGGCTAGCTTCAAGGGCATATGAAAGTCACACAATGGATATTTAACAGATGATTGTCAAATTAATTTTCCCACCAAATAAATATTTGACAACAATTATATGAAGTAGTTATTATTATCCCCATTTGCTAGATGAGACCTATGGTATTTTTTTTAATATCTTTATTGGAGTATAATTGCTTTACAATTGTGTGTTAGTTTCTGCTTTATAACAAAGTGAATCAGATATACATATGCATATGTTCCCATATCTCTTCCCTCTAGCGTCTCCCTCCCTCCCACCCTCCTTATCCCACCCCTCCAGGTGGTCAGAAACCACTGAGTTGACCTCCCTGTGCTATGCGGCAGCTTCCCACTAGCTATCTATTTTACGTTTGGTAGTGTCAATATGTCCATGCCACTCTCTCACTTTGTCACAGCTTACCCTTCCCCTTCCCCATATCCTCAAGTCCATTCTCTAGTAGGTCTGTGTCTTTATTCCTGTGTTACCCCTAGGTTCTTCATGACATTTTTTTTCCTTAGACTCCATATATATGTGTTAGCATACGGTATTTCTCTTTCTCTTTCTGACTTACTTCACTCTGTATGACAGACTCTAGGTCCATTCACCTCACTACAAATAACTCAAATTCGTTTCTTTTTATGGCTGAGTAATATTACATTGTATATACGTGCCACATCTTCTTTATCCATTCATCCAATGATGGACACTTAGGTTGTTTCCATTTCCTGGCTATTGTAAATAGAGCTACAATAGCTGCAATAGAGCTATTGTAAATAGAGCTCTATTGTAAATAGAGCTGTTCTATTGTAAATAGAACATTTTGGTACATGACTCTTTTTGAATTATGGTTTTCTCAGGGTATATGCCCAGTAGTGGGATAGCTGGGTCATATGGTAGTTCTATTTGTAGTTTTTTAAGGAACCTCCATACTGTTCTCCATAGTGGCTTTACCAATTCACATTCCCACCAGCAGTGCAAGAGTGATCCCTTTTCTCCACACCCTCTCCAGCATTTATTGTTTCTAGATTTTTTGATGATGGCCATTCTGACTGGTGTGAGATGATATCTCATTGTAGTTTTGATTTGCATTTCTCTAATGATTAATGATGTTGAGCATTCTTTCATGTGTTTGTTGGCACTCTGTATATCTTCTTTGGAGAAATGTCTATTTAGGTCTTCTGCCCATTTTTGGATTGGATTGTTTGTTTTTTTGTTATTGAGCTGCATGAGCTGCTTGTAAATTTTGGAGATTAATCCTTTGTCAGTTGCTTCATTTGCAAATATTTTCTCCCATTCTGAGGGTTGTCTTTTGGTCTTATTTATGGTTTCCTTTGCTGTGCAAAAGATTTAAAGTTTCGTTAGGTCCCATTTGTTTATTTTTGTTTTTATTTCCATTTCTCTAGGAGGTGGGTCAAAAAGGATCTTGCTGTGATTTATGTCATAGAGCGTTCTGCCTATGTTTTCCTCTAAGAGTTTGATAGTTTCTGGCCTTACATTTAGGTCTTTAATCCATTTTGAGCTTATTTTTGTGTATAGTATTAGGGAGTGTTCTAATCTAATACTTTTACATGTAGCTGTCCAGTTTTCCTAGCACCACTTATTGAAGAGGCTTTCCTTTCTCCATTGTACATTCCTGTCTCCTTTATCAAAGATAAGGTGACCATATGTGCGTGAGTTTACCTCTGGGCTTTCTATCCTGTTCCATTGATCTATCTTTCTGTTTTTGTGCCATTACCATACTGTCTTGATTACTGTAGCTTTGTAGTATAGTCTGAAGTCAGGGAGCCTGATTCCTCCAGCTCCATTTTTCGTTCTCAAGATTGCTTTGGCTATTCAGGGTCTTTTGTGTTTCCATACAAATTGTGAAATTTTTTGTTCTAGGTCTGTGAAAAATGCTGGTAGTAGTTTGATAGGGATTGCATTGAATCTGTAGATTTCTTTGGATAGTAGTCATTTTCACAATATTGATTCTTTCAGTCCAAGAACATGGTATATCTCTCCATTTCTTTGTATCATCTTTGATTTCTTTGTATCATCTTTGATTTCTTTCATTAGTGTCTTATAATTTTCTGCATACAGGTCTTTTGTCTCCTAAGGTGGGTTTATTCCTAGATATTTTATTCTTTTTGTTGCAGTGGTAAACGGGAGTGTTTTCTTGATTTCACTTTCAGATTTTTCATCATTAGTGTATAAGAATGCCAGAGATTTCTGTGCATTAATTTTGTATCCTGCTACTTTACCAAATTCATTCATAAGCTCTAGTAGTTTGCTGGTAGGATTTTTAGGATTCTCTATGTATAGTATCATGTCATCTGCAAACAGTGACAGCTTTACTTCTTCTTTTCTGATTTGGATTCCTTTTATTTCCTTTTCTTCTCTGATTGCTGTGGCTAAAACTTCCAAAAGTATGTTGAATAAGAGTGCTGAGAGTGGGCAACCTTGTCTTGTTCCTGATCTTAGTGGAAATGCTTTCAGCTTTTCACCATTGAGGACAATGTTGGCTGTGGGTTTGTCATATATGGCCTTTAATATGTTGAGGAAAGTTCCCTCTATGCCTACTTTCTGCCGGGTTTTTATCATAAATCGGTGTTGAATTTGGTCGAAAGCTTTCTCTGCATCTATTGAGATGACCATATGGTTTATCTCCTTCAATTTGTTAATATGGTGTATCACATTGATTGATTTGCATATATTGAAGAATCCTTGCATTCCTGGAATAAACCCCACTTGATCATGGTGTATGATCCTCTCAATGTGCTGTAGGATTCTGCTTGCTAGTATTTTGTTGAGGATTTTTGCATCTATGTTCATTAGTGATATTGGCCTATAGTTTTCTTTCTTTGTGACATCCTTGTGTGGTTTTATTATCAGGGTGATGGTGGCCTCGTAGGATGAGTTTGGGAGTGTTCCTCCCTCTGCTATATTTTGGAAGAGTTTGAGAAGAATAGGTGTTAGCTCTTCTCTAAATGTTTGATAGAATTCGCCTGTGAAGCCATCTGGTCCTGGGCTTTTTTTGTTGGAAGATTTTTAATCACAGTTTCAATTTCAGTGCTTGTGATTGGTCTGTTCATATTTTCTATATCTTCCTGATTCAGTCTTGGCATATTGTGCATTTTGAAGAATTTGTCCATTTCTTCCAGATTGTCCATTTTATTGGCATAGAGGTGCTTGTAGTAATCTCTCATGATCTTTTGTATTTCTGCAGTGTATTTCTCATTTTTCATTTCTAATTCTATTGATTTGAGTCTTCTCCCTTTTTTTCTTGATGAGTCAGGCTAATGGTTTATCAATTATTTCCATCTTCTCAAAGAACCAGCTTTTAGTTTTATTGATCTTTGCTATCATTTCCTTCACTTCTTTTTCATTTATTTCTGATCTGATTTTTATGATTTATTTCCTTCTGCTAACTTTGCTGTTTTTTTGTACTTCTTTCTCTAATTGCTTTAGGTGCAAGGTTAGGTTGATTATTCGAGATGTTTCCTGTTTCTTAAGGTAGGATTGTATTGCTATAAACTTCCCTCTTAGAACTGCTTTTGTTGCATCCCATAGGTTTTGGGTCGTCATGTCTCCATTGTCATTTGTTTCTAGGCAGTTTTTGATTTCGTATTCGATTTCTTCAGTGATCACTTCGTTATTAAGTTGTGTATTGTTTAGCCTCATGTGTTTGTATTTTTTACAGATCTTTTCCTGTAATTGATATCTAGTCTCATAGCATTGTGGTTGGAAAAGATACTTGATACAATTTCAATTTTTTAAAATTTACCAAGGCTTGATTTGTGACCCAAGATATGATCTATCCTGGAGAATGTTCCATGAGCACTTGAGAAAAATGTGTATTCTGTTGTTTTTGGTTGGAATGTCCTATAAATATCAATTAAGTCCATCTTGTTTAATGTATCATTTAAAGCTTGTGTTTCCTTATTTATGTTCATTTTGGATGATCTGTCCATTGGTGAAAGTGGGGTGGTAAAGTCCCCTACTATGAATGTGTTGCTGTCGATTTCCCCTTTTATGGCTGTTAGTATTTGCCTTATGTATTGAGGTGCTCCTATGTTGGGTGCATAAATATTTACAATTGTTATATCTTCTTCTAGGATCAATCCCTTGATCATTATGTAGTGTCTTTCTTTGTCTCTTCTAATAGTCTTTATTTTAAAGTCTATTTTGTCTGATATGAGAATTGTTACTCCAGCTTTCTTTTGGTTTCCATTTGCATGGAATATCTTTTTCTATCCCCTCACTTTCAGTCTAGGTCTGAAGTGGGTCACTTGTAGACAGCATATATATGGGTCATATTTTTGTATCCATTCAGCCAGTCTGTGTCTTTTGGTGGGAGCATTTAATCCATTTACATTGAAGGTAATTATTGAGATGTATGTTCCTATTCCCATTTTCTTAATTGTTTTGGGTTTGTTATTGTAGGTCTTTTCCTTCTCTTGAGTTTCTTGCCTAGAGAAGGTCCTTTAGCACTTGTTCTAAAGCTGGTTTGGTGGTGCTGAACTCTCTCAGCTTTTGCTTGTCTGTAAAGGTTTTAATTTCTCCATGAAATCTGAATGAGATCCTTGCTGGGTAGAGTAATCTTGGTTGTAGGTTCTTCTCCTTCATCACTTTAAATATGTCCTGCCAGTCTCTTCTGGCTTGCAGAGTTTCTGCTAAAAGATCAGCTGTTAACCTTATGGGGATTCCCTTGTGTGTATTTGTTATTTTTTCCCTTGCTGCTTTTAATATGTTTTCTTTGTATTTAATTTTTGACACTTTGATTAATATATGTCTTGGCACGTTTCTCCTTGGATTTACCCTGTATGGGACTATCTGTGCTTCTTGGACTTCATTAACTATTTCCTTTCCCATATTAGGGAAGTTTTCAACTATAATCTCTTCAAATCTTTTTTCAGTCCCTTTCTTTCTCTCTTCTTCTTCTGGAACCCCTATGATTCAAATGTTGGTACATTTAATGTTGTTCCAGAGGTCTCTGAGACTGTCCTCAGTTCTTTCCACTCTTTTTCTTTATTCTGCTCTGCAGTAGTTATTTCCACTATTTTATCTTCCAGGTCACTTATCCGTTCTTCTGCCTCAGTTATTTTGCTGTTGATCCCATCTAGAGTATTTTTAATTTCATTTATTGTGTTGTCCATCATTACTTGTTTCCTCTTTAGTTCTTCTAGGTCCTTGTTAAATGTTTCTTGCATTTTGTCTATTCTATTTCCAAGATCTTGGATCATCTTTACTATCATTATTCTGAAGTCTTTTTCAGGTAGACTGCCTATTTCCTCTTCATTTGTTAGGTCTGGTGGGTTTTTACCTTGCTCCTTCATCTGCTCTGTGTTTTTCTGTCTTCTCATTTTGCTTATCTTACTGTGTTTGGTGTCTCCTTTTTGCAGGCTGCAGGTTCATAGTTCCCGTTGTTTTTGGTGTGTGTCCCCAGTGGCTAAAGTTGGTTCAGTGGGTTTTGTAGGCTTCATGGTGGAGGGGACTAGTGCCTGTGTTCTAGTGGGTGAGGCTGGATCATGTCTTTCTGGTGGGCGGGTCCACGTCTGATGGTGTGTTTTGGGATGTCTGTGGACTTATTATGATTTTAGGCAGCCTCTCTGCTAATGGGTGGGGTTGTGTTCCTGTCTTGCTAGTTGTTTGGCATAGGGTGTTCAGCACTGTAGCTTGCTGGTCGGTGAGTGAAGCTGGGTGTTGGTGTTGTGATGGAGATCCCTGGGAGATTTTCACCGTTTGATATTACATGGAGCTGGGAGGTCTCTTGTGGACCAGTGTTCTGAAGTTGGCTCTCCCACCTCAGAGGCACAGCACTGACTCCTGGCTGGAGCACCAAGAGCCTTTCATCCACACGTCTCAGAATAAAAGGGAGAAAAAGTAGAAAGAAAGAAAGAGGATAAAATAAAATATAATAGTTAATAAAATAATTAAGAAAAAAAATTTTCAAATAGTAAAAAAAAAAAAAAAAAGGACGGATACAACCCTAGGACAAATGGTGAAAGCAAAGCTATACAGACAAAATCTCACACAGAATCGTACATATACACACTCACAAAAAGAGCAAAAGGGTAAAAAATAATAAATCTTGCTCTCAAAGTCCACCTCCTCAATTTGGGATGACTCGTTGTCTATTCATGTATTCCACAGATGCAGGGTACATCAAGTTGAGTGTGGAGCTTTAATCCGCTGCTTCTGAGGCTGCTGGGAGAGATTTCCGTTTCTCTTCTTTGTTCGCCCAGCTCCTGGGGCTCAGCTTTGGAATGGGCCCCGCCTCTGCTTGTAGGTCGCTGGAGGGCGTCTGTTCTTCGCTCAGACAGGACGGGATTAAAGGAGCCGCTGATTCGGAGGCTCTGGCTCACTCAGGCCGCTGGGAAGGAGGGGCACGGAGTGCGGGGCGGGCCTGCGGCGGCAGAGGCCTGCGTGACGTTGCACCAGCCTGAGGCGCGCCGTGCGTTCTCCCGAGGAAGTTGTCTCTGGATCGTGGGACCCTGGCAGTGGCTGCACAGGCTCCCGGGAGGGGAGGTGTGCATAGTGACCTGTGCTCGCACACAGGCTTTTTGGTGGCGGCGGCAGCAGCAGCCTTAGCGTCTCATGTCCGCCTCTGGGGTCCGCGCTGTTAGCCGCGGCTCGCGCCCATCTGTGGAGCTCCTTTAAGCAGTGCTCTTAATCCTGTCTCCTCGCGCACCAGGAAACAAAGAGGGAAGACAAAGTCTCTTGCCTCTTCGGCAGCTCCAGACCTTTTCCGGACTCCCTCCCGGCTAGGCATGGCGCACTAACCCCTTCAGGCTGTGTTCACGCCGCCAACCCCAGTCCTCTGCCTGCCCTCCGACCGAAGCCCGAGCCTCAGCTCCCAGACCCGCCAGCCCCGGCGGGTAAGCAGACAAGCCTCGCGGGCTGGTGAGTGCCGGTCGGCCCTGATCCTCTGTGCGGGAATCTCCACTTTGCCCTCCGCACGCCTGTTGCTGTGCTCTCCCCCGCGGCACCGAAGCTTCCCCCTCCGCCACCCGTGGTCTCCGCCCGCGAAGGGGCTTCCTAGTGTGTGGAAACGTTTCCTCCTTAACAGCTCCCTTCCACTGGTGCAGGCCCCATCCCTATTCTTTTGTCTCTGTTTATTCTTTTTTCTTTTGCCCTACCCAGGTACGTGGGGAGTTACTTGCCTTTTGGGAGGTCTGAGGTCTTCTACCAGCGTTCAGTAGGTGCTCTGTAGGAGTTGTTCCACGTGTAGATGTATTTCTGATGTATCTGTGGGGAGGAAGGTGATCTCGCGTCTTACTCTTCCGCCATCTTCCCCGCCGTCCGATACAGGGGAGACCTATGGTATTTAATTTATTTTCTCAAGTGGTAGATTCAAGACTAGAACTCTGTTCTGAATTGTAACATTCATGGGTTATTCTGCAACCCTCAGAAAGCTGTTTCCTTCAATAATTTACTTTAAAACATTGATCTCCTGGTAATTAGAAATCCAAATATGGTAATCAGGAACCTCAACCTCCCTACCTTCCCCCTTTGACTTAGAGGTGGAGACAACACCCCTTTAACATAAAGGCGTTTTGTGCAGGTCATCTGCAGCCAATTGGAGGAGTACAACAGCCGTCACACTTTATGCAATGGGACGTCTGAGGGACCGATACTGCGCAATCCTGGAAATCACGACAAAGCCAGGACCCCAAGGCTCCCCTCCTCTGCTGATGTGGAATTTTGCCTGAGTTTGACCCAGTATGAATCAGGTTCCATGGATAAAGCTGCCAACTTCAGCTTTAGAAATACACTGGAAGGTAATCTCCTTTTTTCCACTCATTTAAATTTTCTTTTTTTCTGAATTCATGTTTATAATCTCTTATCCAAAATCCTGGGTCCAGAAGTGTTTGAGAATTCAGAATTTTCTGAGTTGAGTAGGGCATGTGGCATGTGTACATATATGGCCAATAACCCTAGGAGAGTATGGGGGGCACACATAATCTGAAACATGAATAACTCTTCAGCAAAATGTATGAAAGTACCCACCAGGTCAATAAATTGAGACAAGAGGCAGCCTAATGGAGAATAAAGTCAGGTTTTCCACTAAAAAAATATTGGTGCCAAACAAAATAATACATTTTTTGACCTGTTTGTATTTTGGAATTATAGATATAGGACTGTGGACCTATAATATTTTTCTAACTTTTAGTATTTTTATCTAGTTTAAAATATTCTGTAGCTTGCAGCTTGCCCTCTGCATCTCTTCCATCTGGCTGTTCCTGAGTTATATCCTTTTACAGTAAACAGGTGAGCTAGTAAAAAAATAAATAAAGAAGAGAAAAGAAAAAAATAGAATATTCTGAATGCTAGCCTCTTTGAGACAAGTCTGTTCTTTTAACTATAATAAGGGTAAAATCCCATGTAAGGTTAAGGCCCCGTCCCGTTATCCCTCAAGATTTCTGTGTTTCGTCAGAGATTCCTTATCATAGTCTCTTCTAAGGCCTACCTACTTTTCCTGAAAAGCTCTCAACTTTGCTTGCATCTTCCCTTCAGCATCTGTTCATTCTTCTCTGCTCAGTGCTGACTGAGTCATGAAACCCATCTCTGCCATCTCAATTTTCATTACGGAAACAAACCTACAAACAAACAAAAAAATAGGAATATTCACTCAAGTTACAGATTTAATCTGAGTTCTGGAGAGACATAGGGGACCAATTCTGGCAAGGCAGATAACTCAAAATTTAACACTAGACATTCCACCTCCTAAAAACTCTTTGGCACCCTACCATGGAGACAAAACTTTCTCTTTTCCTATTTCTTCCTCCTTAACTTTTTTTGTTTGTTTCTTGTCATTGTGATTGTTGCTTTGTCCTCTAATTTCTGTTGCTCAGCTGTGCAGAATAGTGTCTCTGTCTCTTTCATTTCCTTATATTTTTCTAATCCAGAAGTTCTTAGGGCCTTGCTCTACCTCAGAAGCAATTTAAACAAGGAGAGTGTCACCCTAAAGAGGAACCTCGGCGCAGCTATTAGAATAAAAATTGTGTTTATTTTCCTTAAATAATATTAGTAATTAACGTTTTCCAAGTAATCTCTATCTGCAAGGCACTGTGCCAAAGATTCTGTATAGTACCATCTCACTTAATTCTTACAACCATCCTCTGAGGAAGATAGCATCATTATTTCTAATTTAAAGAGAGGAAACAGGATCAGAGATATCAGTAATTTGGCTACCACCCATTTGGTAAGTGGCAGAGCTAAATCTGTTTCTAGATTTGGCAAGTGCCAAAATCCAAGAGTCCTTTCCATTGTACTCTGATGACCCTGAGTGAGTTGAGCATTTCTTGAAGGTTGAAAATATCAAGCTAGTCCTTCAATAATATAACAAGAGAAGGCAATGCCTGGTGCCCAGGAGTCTCTGAGCCTACAGACTAAGACGAAGGCACACAGACAAGTTGGTGTTCACCACGTGGGTGCATTGGGCGTCCTGTTGGACTGTGCAGGGGTTAATAGCAGGATTCCAGATGCTGACTTAATGACATTATAAAGTGGGGCTCCATCCTTAAGGGAATTATATATAGTACATTACAGGTTATTCAGGCAGATTTTCTAACAGTGAGAAAGCATAAACTTTGTTATTAAGGAACATGGGCTGATCACAGAAAGAAGGTAGGGGAGCCTCACTTCTCTGGGCCTCAAGTGAAAGAAAACTGGCTTGAGCCATGTCAACTCAGCCAGTGGCTTTCAAATGAGTTTCTAATGCGCAGAGTCAGTAGAGGACATCACATTTATTGTCAATAATTTGTGAATACTAATAATTTATATCTGTGAATTATTTTTTTTCCAATAAGCTATTCTTATTTACTCATAGTCTAGTATGCTTTCTTGAGAAAGAGAGAAAAGACATTATAGCACATTATCTGGCACATAATAGGTGTTCAATATGTGTTTGATAAATGAAAACATAAATAATATCTAGGGCTCTTCCAGTTGCACCTAACCCATCACTTAGTTTGTCTATACCTGTTGTATGAAACCTATTTACTGGTAGCAAAATGTTAGAAAACATTGATCTGAGCCACCAACAAGAGTTTTTCCTGATCAGGGACACATTTATTTACTCTCTTCTTTAGAAATAATTTTAAGCTTACAGAAAAATTACAACAATAAAAACTGTACAAAACCACACATATACCTTCTACCGAGATTCACTTACCATTTACACTTGTTTTTTTCTTTCTCTCTCTCTCTCATTCTGAACCATCTGAGGGTAAATTGCATAGATCAGAACCCTTTACCCTTGGATATTTCAGTGTGTTTTTCCCAAGAACAAAAATATTCTTTTACATAACCACAGAACAGTTATCAACTTCAGTAAATTCTAGGTGTAATGCTTTAATCTAATTTACTGTTTATATTGCATTTTTTTCAATACACTAATAATATCCTTTACAGCATTTTCTTCTCTGTAAAAGAGTCCAGTCTAGGGTCTGATGGCATTTAGTTGCCATTTCTCCTTAGCCTTCTTTTAATGTGAAATATTTCCACAGCCTTTTTTTTCTGACGAGATTCACATTTTTGGAGAATACATCCCCCCCATTTTTAACAGAATGCTCCTGTTTTTAATAGAATTTTTAGTAGAATGGATCCAGGTAATGTATTCTTAGCCAGAATTTTACAGAAGAGGTTTCGTGTCTTTCTAAGAGCATTTAACATCGGAAGGCACACGATGACCCTCTGTGTCACTTTGGTGATGCTAATTTGATCACCTGTTTTACGTGTGGACCAGATTCCCCACTGTAAAAAACAGTCCCAGATTTCACCATTGGGCACACCTTCAAGCCAATTCTTATGTCTCTGTTTCACGACCCTATCATTTTTTAGCTCTTTCTTTTTTTCTGGTACAACAAAATATTCTAGACCCACCTTGTACCTACACTGCCCAAAGCCACTGGCAAACACTGCACTCTCTTCTCTCAATAAATGCAGGTGGAATTGAATTGTTAGTTTTGATTGAACCTCACAGTTATTGCTGACC
Source organism: Aethalodelphis obliquidens (assembly GCF_003676395.1). Taxonomy (NCBI): domain Eukaryota; kingdom Metazoa; phylum Chordata; class Mammalia; order Artiodactyla; family Delphinidae; genus Aethalodelphis; species Aethalodelphis obliquidens. The sequence goes on from NW_020837994.1 coordinate 15,151,140, forward strand.
TTTTTTCTTTTGGGTCTCATGAGAAGTATTTGATGTATTTCCCATACAACAAATTCCCACAGCCAGTCCTGGGATGGAGGAACTGTTGCATTTTTGTCTACGGAAGTTATTTATGTAACCTCAGCTTTCCTCTTGGATTTAAATGCTGAAGTAAAGATTGAAAATGTGTGATTTATGAATTGTGTGAAAGAGACACATAAAGCAAAGAAGAATTAGTATGCATCATAAAAGGTAGTCTTCTGATTAGGTGGTCCCTGTGGAGTATGGGCTATTCGATTCAAAGAAGAATCTTCTCATGTGCAAATCTCTGACTACCCACGGTGTCCCGTATTTCACACTTTATAATAATGATAATGCAAAAATTGTACTGCTGTGGGTATTGGGGAATGGGGTGGGCTGGCAGTTTAGGGAAGTGGTTAAAGGCAATCAGACTGACTGGGATTTGATCTAGACTCTACCACTTCCTAGATCTGTTACCTTCAGTAAGCTATTTAACTCTCAGGGCCTTAATTTCATCATCTGGAAAATGTAGATAAGAATAATAACTTAGAGGGCTCATGTAAGGATTAAATAATATAATATATGTAAGGAACGTATAACATTTCTTCAAAAAATGGCAGCTATTATTATGTTAAACTGGAATTAGTTTTTGACAACTCAGTTATCAGTCATTAATTTTTCTGACAATTAGCTTACAAACTAAGTATAGACTGCATCCTGAGAAAATAAATCATGATGTGCTAGGTGCAGAGAAAAATACAGGGAGGAGGAAAGACAGAAGAGGAACTTTCTTGAGACAGACCCAGGGAGGGAGCATTTCTGAAGGTAAAAGTACTGCTTTTCAGAGTGAATTCCCAGAAGCAAGGAGTCAAGAGCAAAGGCAGCTCCTGATACCTAAAATAGAAGAAGGTGCAGGAAAAAGGAACGACTCTAATTTAATGGTATGTTCTCAGCCCCAAGCACAGTGCAACTTAGAACCATGGAACATATAGTTGGAAGACATTTCTCAATGTATTCAGTTCAACATCTCTCATTTTGCTGAGATGCCCACTATAATAGTACCACTATGTGGTCTTCCAAGAACAGAGATCAACCTACCTCATAAGGGAGAACAGGATGTTCTTTAGGTTAAGACAAAATCTAATTGCATTCAACTTAAAGAGTCCTCCATGAACCTGGTACTCTGTGAAATTATAAAAGTCCAAAGACATGAAAAGGTGACTACTACACAGTTTCTGACCTTGAGGAGCTCACCAGCTAGTGAGAAAACATCACACAAACCCATAAGGAAAACACAATATGATGCTCAATATAAAATGAGGTAGGAACCCAGAACTAAACCAGAAACATCTCCCAACCTGGAGAAATTGGAACCGGATCTTGAAATAGCGATAATTTCTCACCAAGAAGAGCAGAGAAGGAAAGGCACTTCTAGCTGTGGGAATAACATATGCAGTGGAATAGAAGTATTGAAAGCATAAGATTAGATACAACAAAATGAGAAAATGTGTATGGCTAGAATATTAAGTTTGTAATGGGAAATAACAAAGAGGTATAGAAGGTTTAGAATATGCCGTGAATACCCATGTTTCTAAATCTTCTCCAGAGAGGGAAAAAATAGGCTCCTAAGAATATGTCCACAGATCCCTAGGGAATTAAGAAACTAACATTTATTATTTGTAAATGCCATTCATATCTTCCCTGTAGAAGAGATATGTTTGAAAACCCAAAGTTTAAAAGTCATGATCTAATGTTCATATCTTCAAGAACATGTCTAAATACTTTGTGTGAAACACTGCCATAGACAATGGGAGTCAAGAGGGGTTTTTAAGCAGGAACTTGATGTGATTCTATCTATGTTTCAGAAAGATGTGAATCTAGTGCCCTTAGCAGAATGCAGAAAGACTAATTAATGAGCTCTGGGAGGATCATGAATGGTGAGGGCTTTATCCAAGGCAGGGAGAATGAGATGAACATGAGTTGGTTAGAGTACAGAAACTCTTCTAGACTCTAGAGTATGGAGTATCAGAAACTCTTGATGACTAAATAGGAGGCAGAAAGGTAAGCATCACATTGAGGATTATGAAATGTCTTCCACTGACTTCTAATAATTGGTCCTTGTTTTGTCCTTTTAAGTATACACCACTAAAAAATCTAGTTTATATAACAGCTCTTCTAAAAAAATCCATCTGTTATGATTCTGTAGAACGTTTTTTCATGCAGCCCTTTCACCCTTTCTATTTTATTGTGACTACCTGGGCAGTATCTTACCTCCTCATTTGCCAGAATTTCTTGAGGAGCAGTCTAGAAAATGGGTAAATGAGCTCTGGGCTTTCATGAAAGTTAATAGGGCTTTTGAAATTTTGAATGAAGTCTTAAGGTAACAGTATGCATACTTGAAGAGAAAGGCCAGTGGCCAGGCACAATGACGTCTCAAAGGATGATCTAGTCTCCAGTCTTCCTGCCTAAGAAATGGACTTTCTTGGCATATCCAGAAATGGTCACACAAACTCAAAGGTAAATTACATTGACAACTGTTGTATAAACCAGAATGCTAAGGAGATTGTTTAAGTGAGGTGAGACATTCTAGTGATGGGAAGGCTCAAGGCCTCCCCTGCACACCTTCTTTACCAATTCTAAGAGAATCAGAAAGCTGAGTAGCTTGGTATAGTTTGGTGTACACTGACGCAGAATGAGGTGGAGGGTTTTAGAAAGAGTTTATCCAGATCATGAGAACCTTTCTGAGCCCAGATTACTTAACTCCCCAGAATTATCACCTTGCCAACCTTGTTGATATTCTGAACAGGCAATGGTCCTGATTATAATAATAACGATACAAACCTCTATGTGCTAGACATTCTCATTTCCCACGTGTCTTATTACTTAATCCTCACAACAGTCTTGAGATATTTAATATTCACTGATTAAGCTGATGCACCATCTTCAGTGAAGTAGTTATTCTAATGAGTTTAGGAGACAACCTGTCTTCTTCTAGTTGAACGAACTGATTCAACTCATTTGACTTGAAGAATAACATTTTTTTCTCTTTACTCCAAGTTCTTAGGGCAAATAGGACCCTTCCTATTACATGTAAGAAATTCGAACAAGTGTCCTGCATATTATTTTCCAAGTGGGTTTGCTTTGAATTGTGATTCTTTTACTAGGAGATAATGTTACCTTTTTTAAAAGCCTGAAATAATACGGAGTGCTATATTATGGAGAAGGCTTTGTGGATATGCAAGCATGTTTTTTAAATTCTAGGGAAGAAGCTGCTCTCAGGGATGAGTTAATACTTATGTGTTAGGTTCACAAAAAACAAGTCAAGCTTAATTCCTATATATACAAATGCCTTTTAAATTCTTAATCAGTGCTTTGCTTCCCAAAGCTGAAGGGTGGCAAGACCAGAATACATTCATTTTATCTGGTCATTAGAAGCTCTCTAGTCAGGGTGCAGTGAGAGCCTGCTAGAAACTATGACTGTTTGAGCATTAGGGAGCATTTTAATTTTTTTGCAGAAACAATTTTTTTAGACCCATTGACATTGTTCAGACATCTGTGTGGTAGAAACTCACGGTTGTATATTTTTTCAGAAAAAAACCCCTTAAAAACAGAATAAGTAGTTTAAAGTTTGGGGATATTATTGCTTGATACTCAGTAAACTTTTAGCAACAAATGTGTTAGTAATATATTCTGGAGCTCTCTCTGTAAAAAAAAAAATGGTCAGTCCCCATGTGTTTATACATTTTTAAACGACTCTTCCAATTCTTCCCGCTTCTACCAGTTGTACTGGCATGCAAATTGTTCTTGCCAAATGTGAATGTTGCGAAAGTAAAGTAATTTATTTAAGACACATGTCAGCTGCGTTATGAATTAAAAGGTGCTGGTATTATGTACTGGCAAACACCACTTTAGAAAGCAACACTAGAGAAAGAGAGATGAAAAACATCCCATGTTGGGACAGGACCTTTTACAGTGGATTGAAATACTAATTTTGAAGGCATATAACAATATATTTGAGCATCAATTCTAACATTATTAGTATCTTCTCCCTCATTTAAAAAATGTATTTAATAATTACATATTTAGGCTATTGTGAGGATGTACGCATACCTAGCTCCTACTATATACGCAAGATATGTTTCTCTTTTCCTCCACCCCTGTCTTCTCTGCAATCTTCAATAGTCATCCCAACTTCCCTTATAATTTGACATAGGTTACTAGTCTTCATGATGTGTATTTACTTATAATAGACAGCTTTCATTCACTTTTTCATCATTTGAATTCACTGCTGTGGAAAATGACTGTTTGCTAAGGGATAATATCATTTTCCAATAATTCAACTTAAGGTCCTAGAAGATCTTTAAGGAGCAAATTAATAATGTACCTCTTGTAAATATAGAGTCAGGCATTTGGTCTTTGGAGTTTTCACTTCATTGGGACAAATCTTGGTGAAAATGCCACCACTCATTAGCAATAAACACTGCAAAGAAAAAGCAGAATTCTATTTTATGTATTTATTCACTTAACAAATATGAGTTGAGAGACTTCAGAAACCAAAGACAAATTGCCTATGTCTCATGTATACATAGGACTGCTTTATAATCTTCTACAGCAATTGATCTGTTCAATAAGATATTTTAGTTTCAGTATCTATTTACAACTCTTAGAATATATGGAGAACTCTACAAAGCTTTTGTTTATGTGAGTTATATTGATGGCTACTTAGCATTTTTAAAAATAAATCTGAGAAGATTTGAAAATATTTATTGATTCATTAAAATTATAAATATTAATCATTACATGCTAGTATAGATAACATAATTACAATATATTTTCAAAAACTAGTAAATAGCATGGCACTGATTTATATATTTGCAAAAAGAAGAGATCTGGATTCTATGTCTGCTTCTATCCTCAACATATTATGATATGGGGTTTGATTGAAGAACTTGAAGAAAATACATCTTCACACATATAAAATTGGAATAGGAGCAGTATTTTTAAAAATATCCTCTGATAATTCTGGATCTGCTATTTCTTTCTCTACCAAAACTTAACTAGTGGTAATTTCTTTTTTTTTTTAATTTCAACTCCCATTTATTGAGGTATATTTAGATGTCAGACACTGTGCTAAGAGCAATACATATATTATTCATTCTAATCTTTGTAAAGATGCCACAAGGTAGGTATTATTATTATTGCCATGATTATATTTTAACAGGAAAGGAAATTGAGACTTGGAGACAATAAGTTATTTTTCATGACTTATGGCTGCTAAATAAAGAGCTGAGTTTCAAGGCTACTTGACACCAGAACCCAGGCTCTTAATATGCATTTTAGGGCATAAATTCATTAAAACAATGTTATTACCTTGTTAAGAATAACTAATATATAGTCTATGGATTCTACATAACTCTGGGAGGATTTTAAAAATACTTTTTGTGTTAAAATAATTATATAGGAAGTTGCAGAAGTACAGAAACTTCCTAGGTACCCTTCACCCAGTTTCCTCCGATGGGTACATTTTACATGATTATAGTACAATATCAAAACCAGGAAGTTAATATTGATACATATGTCTGGAAATTCTATGTCATTGTTTTTTTAACTTGTGAGTTTTTTTGTTTGTTTGTTTTGCTTTCTCCCCTTTTCTTTCATTTATTTATTTATTTTTTGGCTGCACTTGGTCTCAGTTGCGGTACACAGGATCTTTAGTTGTGGCATGCAGACTCTTGGTTGCGGCATGAGGGATCTAGTTCCCCCACCAGGGATTGAACCTGGGCCCCCTGCATTGGGAGCGTGGAGTCTTACTCACCAGACCGCCAGGGAAGTCCCAAATTCAATGTCATTTTATCACATCTGTAGATTCAGGTAACCATCACGACAATGAAGACACAGAACTATTCCATCACCAGGAAGATTTTCCTTGTGCTACCTCTTTAGAGTCACATCTGCCCCCATTCTCCTACCATCCCTAACCCCTAGCAAGCACTATTATCTATCTCTATAATTCTGTCATTTTGAAAATGTTAAACAGAATCATAGAGTATAGGACCTTAGGAGACTGGCTTTTTTCAGCGGCATAATGCCCTTGAGACCTATCCCAGTTGTTGCCTGTATCAACAGTCTACTCCTTTCTATTGCCTAGTAGTATTCCATGTTCAATATACCACAGCTTGTTTAACTATCACCTATTGAAGGACCTTTTGGTTGTTTCCAGTTTGGGGCTATTACAAATAAAGCAGCTGCAAACTATCATGTACAGATTTTTGTGTGGACACAAGTTTTTATTTCTCCAACACAAATGTCCAGAAGAGCGATGGCTGGCTTGTATGGTAAGTATATGTTTAGTTTTTTAAGAAACTGCTAAACTATTTCCCAGAGTGGCTGTACAATCTTACATTCCTATCAACAATGTACGAGAAACCCAGTTCCTCAGCATCTTCAGCAGCATTTGGTATTCTCACTACTTTGTATTTTAGCTGTTCTAATAGGTATACAGTGATATCTCACGATGGACTTAATCTGATTTTCCCTAATAGCTAGTGATGTTAAACATCTTTTCATTTGCTTAGTTGCCATGCTATCTGTATATCTTTTTTGATGAAATGCCTCTTCATATCTTTTGCCCATTTTCTAATTGGATTTAGTTTTTTTTACTGTTGAGTTTTGAGAGTTCTTTACATATTTTAGATACAAATTCTTTGGTCACATATATGATTTATAAATATTTTCTCCCAGTCTGTAGCTTGTACTTTTATTCTCCTAACAGAGTCCTTCACAGAGCAAAAGTTTTTAATTGCATGTATATATGTGCAATTAATTTAAAGTAATTAAATAATTAAAAATAATGTATACATATATTAAACATATACATGTTATATATATGTATACATATGTCAATATATTAAACATATACATATTACATATACAATATGCATATATAACTTTATAAACTGCAAAGATAGCAACTTGGAAGTCTTTCCAAATGACACTGTCATTTGCATCAGAAATCCTGCTAGTGTTTACAAGTCGTGTCTTGGCAATAGCAGACAAAACAGCAAATATCATGACTTATTCTATATCAGGCACTTTACCAAAATATGCATCCAAAATACAGACAAGCATGTGGGCAAGTTGCTACTAATCCAAGTAAATTGTACATTAAGACAGCTTATACTTTATAAGATTTTCAAAACACTCTCATTCAAGATAGTAACTGTTTCATAAGCAGCATGAGAGGAATTTTCAGAGTCTGAGATTAAGAAAATTGGAAAATGGCATTCAGGAAGACAGAAATTATACATTATAATTTAATACAATTTCTTTAGGTAGCAAACTTTGTAGGAAGTAGCTGTATTATATTTCACAGTTGATTAAATATATATATAGTAGAAAGAAAAATCTAAACTTTCAAAGATTTGATTCTATAATGTACATTTGAGAAATAGGCTTTGAAAGAGTAACACTATGGGGTGACTAGGTTTACTGAAGTAGTAAAGTGAAACTGGAGACAATCGTCCAGCTTTTCAAATTGTCTAGACTTTATTTTTCTGGATTGGTTTAGATCTCTTTAGAAGTATTAACATAAAACAAAAGGATGAGTATCTCTCCTTCTAAGTATTAGGTTCAGTGTTATTAATTCTAGGTTTTAACCAATAGATGAAATGTATATTATAACTATAAATGGTATTGTTTTAATTGCTGTCGGGCTAGAGAAGCAGGTAATTTAAGTCTATGAATGTCTAACCTTTTAACCTGTATTAGCGGAGGGGCAACAGTTTTCCTTGGCAATTCTTTTTATATAATCACAAAGACTAATTCCAGAAATAACAAAATATTCTAAATTCTAAAATAAGTTTGTCTCCATAATATAACTTCAATTTTTTTTTTAATTCTTTGTTGGGGGTGTGGGTTTGTCCTGTGCATTGCAGGATGTTTAGCAACATCCCTGGCCTCTACCAGTGGGTCAGTAGCACACCCTCCTGCTTAACTTTTTTTTTTTTTTTTTTAATTGTTGAATTTAGAAATTTTTTTTTATACAGCAGGTTCTTATTAGTCATCAATTCTATACACATCAGTGTATACATGTCAATCCCAATCGCCCAATTCATCACACCACCAACCCCACCACCATGCCGCTTTCCCTGCTTGGTGTCCATATGTTTGTTCTCTACATCTGTGTCCCTATTTCTGCCCTGCAAACTGGTTCATCTGTACCATTTTTCTAGGTTCCACATATATGCGATAATATACAATATTTGTTTTTCTCTTTCTGACTTACTTCACTCTGTATGACAGTCTCTAGATCCATCCACATCTCAACAAATGACCCAATTTCGTTCCTTTTTATGGCTGAGTAATATTCCATTGTATATATGTACCACATCTTCTTTATCCATTCATCTGTCAATGGGCATTTAGGTTGCTTCCATGACCTGGCTATTGTAAACAGTGCTGCATTGAACATGGGGGTGCATGTGTCTTTTTGAATTATGGTTTTCTCTGGTATATGCCCAGTAGTGGGCTTGCTGGATCATATGGTAATTCTATTTTTAGTTTTTTAAGGAACCTCCATACTGTTCTCCATAGTGGCTGTATCAATTTACATTCCCACCAACAATGCAAGAGGGTTCCCTTTTCTCCACACCCTCTCCAGCATTTGTAGTTTGTAGATTTTCTGATGATGCCCATTCTAACTGGTGTGAGGTGATACCTCACTGTAGTTTTGATTTGCATTTCTCTAATAATTAGTGATTTTGAGCAGTTTTTCATTTGCTTCTTGGCCATCTGTATGTCTTCTTTGGAGAAATGTCTATTTAGGTCTTCTGCCCATTTTTGGATTGGGTTGTTTGTTTTCTTAATATTGAGCTGCATGAGCTGTTTATATATTTTGGAGATTAATGCTTTGTCTGTTGATTCATTTGCAAATACTTTCTCCCATTCTCTGGGCTGTCTTTTCATCTTGTTTATGGTTTCCTTTGTTGTGCAAAAGCTTTGAAGTTTCATTAAGTCCCATTTGTTTATTTCTGATTTTATTTCCATGACTCTAGGAGGTGGATCAAAAAAGATCTTGCTGTGATTTATGTTAAAGAGTGTTCTTCCTATGTTTTCTTCTAAGAGTTTTATAGTGTCCGGTCTTACATTTAGGTCTCTAATCCATTTTGAACTTATTTTTGTGTATGGTGTTAGGGAGTGTTCTAGTTTCATTCTTTTACATGTAGCTGTCCAGTTTTACCAGCAGCACTTATTGAAGACACTGTCTTTTCTCCATTGTATATCCTTGCCCCCTTTGTCATAGATTAGTTGACCATAGGTGCCTGGGTTTATCTCTGGACTTTCTATCTTGTTCCACTGATCTATGTTTCTGTTTTTGTGCCAGTACCATGTTGTCTTGATTACAGTACCTTTATAGTATAGTCTGAAGTCAGGGAGTCTGATTCCTCCAGCTCTGTTTTTTCCCTCAAGATAGCTTTGGCTATTCGGGGTCTTGTGTGTCTCCATATAAATTTTAAGATTTATTGTTCTAGTTCCGTAAAAAATGCCACTGGTAATTTGATAGGGATTGCATTGAATCTGTAGATTTCTTTGGATAGTATAGTCATTTTCACAATATTGATTATTTCAGTCCAAGAACATGGTATATCTCTCCATCTCTTTGTATCATCTTTGATTTCTTTCTTGATTTCTTATAGTTTTCTGCATACAGGTCTTTTGTCTCCTTAGGTAGGTTTATTCCTAGATATTTTATTCTTTTTGTTGCAGTGGTAAACGGGAGTGTTTTCTTGATTTCACTTTCAGATTTTTCATCATTAGTGTATAGGAAGGCCAGAGATTTCTGTGCATTAATTTTGTATCCTGCCTCTTTACCAAATTCATTGATTAGCTCTCGTAGTTTTCTGGTAGCATCTTTAGGGTTCTCTATGTATAGTATCGTGTCATCTGCAAACAGTGGCAGCTTTACTTCTTCTTTTCTGATTTGGATTCCTTTTATTTCCTTTTCTTCTCTGATTGCTGTGGCTAAAACTTCCAAAAGTATGTTGAATAAGAGTGCTGAGAGTGGGCAACCTTGTCTTGTTCCTGATCTTCGTGGAAATGCTTTCAGTTTTTCACCATTGAGGATGATGTTGGCTGTGGGTTTGTCATATATGGCCTTTATTATGTTGAGGAAAGTTCCCTGTATGACTACTTTCTGCAGGGTTTTTATCATAAATGGGTGTTGAATTTTGTTGAAAGCTTTCTCTTCATCTATTGAGATGATCATATGGTTTTTCTCCTTCAATTTGTTAATATGGTGTATCATGTTGATAGATTTGCGTATATTGAAGAAACCTTGCATTCCTGGAATAAACCCCACTTGATCATGGTGTATGATCCTTTTAATGTGCTGCTGGAGTCTGCTAGTATTTTGTTGAGGATGTTTGCATCTATGTTCATCAGTGATATTGGCCAATAGTTTTCTTTCTTTGTGACATTCTTCTCTGGTTTTGGTATCAGGGTGATGGTAGCCTCGTAGAATGAGTTTGGGAGTATTCCTCCCTCTGCTGTTTTGGAAGAGTTTGAGAAGGATGGGTGTTAGCTCTTCTCTAAATGTTTGATAGAATTCACCTGTGAAGCCATCTGGTCCTGGGCTTTTGTTTGTTGGAAGATTTTTAATCACAGTTTCAATTTCAGTGCTTGTGATTGGTCTGTTCATATTTTCTATTTCTTCCTGATTCAGTCTTGGCAGGTTTGCATTTCTATGAATTTGTCCATTTCTTCCCAGTTGTCCATTTTATTGGCAGAGTTGCTTGTAGTAATCTCTGACGATCTTTTGTATTGCTGCAGTGTCAGTTGTTACTTCTCCTTTTTCATTTCTAATTCTATTGATTTGAGTCTTCTCCCTTTTTTTCTTGATTAGTTGGGCTAATGGTTTATGAATTTTGTTTATCTTCTCAAAGAACCAGCTTTTAGTTTTATTGATCTTTACTATCGTTTCCTTCATTTCTTTTTCATTTATTTCTGATCTGATCTTTATGATTTCTTTCCTTCTGCTAACTTTGGGTTTTCTTTGTTCTTCTTTCTCTAATTGCTTTAGGTGAAAGTTTAGGTTGTTTATTCGAGATGTTTCTTGTTTCTTAAGGTAGGATTATATTGCGATAAACTTCCCTCTTAGAACTGCTTTTGATGTATCCCATAGATTTTGGGTCATCGTGTCTCCATTGTCATTTGTTTCTAGGTATTTTTTGATTTCCTCTTTGATTTCTTCAGTGATCACTTCGTTATTAAGTAGCTTCCATATTTAGCTTCCATGTGTTTGTATTTTTTTCAGATCTTTTCCTGTAATTGATATCTAGTCTCATAGCATTGTGGTCGGAAAAGATACTTGATACAATTTCAATTTTCTTAAATTTACCAAGGCTTGATTTGTGACCCAAGATATGATCTATCCTGGAGAATGTTCCATGAGCACTTGAGAAAAATGTGTATTCTGTTGTTTTTGGTTGGAATGTCCTATAAATATCAATTAAGTCCATCTTGTTTAATGCATCATTTAAAGCTTGTGTTTCCTTATTTATGTTCATTTTGGATGATCTGTCCATTGGTGAAAGTGGGGTGTTAAAGTCCTCTACTATGAATGTGTTACTGTCGATTTCCCCTTTTATGGCTGTCAGTATTTGCCTTATTTATTGAGGTGCTCCTATGTTGGGTGTATAAATATTTACAATTGTTATATCTTCTTCTTGGATCGATCCCTTGATCATTATGTAGTGTCCTTCTTTGTCTCTTCTAATAATCTTTATTTTAAAGTCTATTTTGTCTGATATGAGAATTGCTACTCCAGCTTTCTTTTGGTTTCCATTTGCATGGAATATCTTTTACCATCCCCTCACTTTCAGTCTGTATGTGTCTCTAGGTCTGAAGTGCGTGTCTTGTTGACAGCATATATATGGGTCTTGTTTTTGTATCCATTCAGCTAGCCTGTGTTTTTTGCTGGGAGCAATTAATCCATTCACATTTAAGGTAATTATCGATATGTATGTTCCTATTCCCATTTTCTTTATTGTTTTGGGTTTGTTATTGTAGGTCTTATCCTTCTCTTATATTTCTTGCCTAGAGAAGTTCCTTTAGCATTTGTTGTAAAGCTGGTTTAGTGGTGCTGAACTGTCTCTGCTTTTGCTTGTCTGTAAAGGTTTTAATTTCTCCGTCAAATCTGAATGAGATCCTTGCCGGGTAGAGTAATCTTGGTTGTAGGTTTTTCTCCTTCATCACTTTACATATGTCCTGCCAGTCCCTTCTGGCTTGCAGAGTTTCTGCTGAAAGATCAGCTGTTAACCTTATGGGGATTCCCTTGTGTGTTATTTGTCGTTCTTCCCTTGCTGGTTTTAATATGTCTTCTTTGTATTTATTTTTTGACAGTTTGATTAATATGTGTCTCATCATGTTTCTCCTTGGGTTCATCCTCTATGGGACTCTGCGCTTCCTGGACTTGCATGACTATTTCCTTTCCCATTTTAGGGAAATTTTCGACTATGATCTCTTCAAATAATTTCTCGGGTCCTTCTCTCTCTTCTACTTCTGGGACCCCTATAATGCGAATGTTGTTTGGTTTAATATTGTCCCAGAGGTCTCTTAGGCTGTATCATTTCTTTTCATTCTTTTTTCTTTATTCTGTTCCACAGCAGTGAATTCCACCATTCTGTCTTCCAGGTCACTCATCCGTTCTTCTGCCTCAGTTATTCTGCTATTGATTCCTTCTAGTTTAGTTTTCATTTCAATTATTGTATTCATCTCTGTTTGTTTGTTCTTTAATTCTTCTAGGTCTCTGTTAACCATCTCTTGCATCTTCTTGATCTTTGCCTCCATTCTTTTTCCAAGGTCCTGGATCATCTTCACTATCATTATTCTGAATTGTTTTTCTGGAAGGTTGCCTATCTCCAGTTCATTTAGTTGTTTTTCTGGGGTTTTATCTTGTTCCTTCATCTGGTACATAGCCCTCTGCCTTCTCATCTTGTCTATCTCTCTGTGAATGTGGTTTTTGTTCCACAGGCTGCAGGATTGTAGTTCTTCTTCTGCTGTCTGACCTCTCTAACTTCAATATTTTATTTGAAATATCTTCCTAATATGCAAGAGTAATGAGTCTAGTTTGTGTCCTTCAAGAGAAGATACATCCTCTTTTCAAATACCTGCTAGTGTTGGAGGATTTCCTGCAGAGGCGGGGGGAGGCTGTGTCTCACCATGGGGACAAGGACACTGGCAGCAGAAGTTCTGGGAAGTACTACTTGGCGTGAGCCCTCCCAGAGTCCACCATTAGCCCCACCAAAGAATCTGTAGGCTCCACTCCTGGGTCACCTCAGGCCAAACAACCTAGTGGTAATTTCTTAAATGTTTAGTTGCACTGTCAAAGCTGAAAGCATATCAATAAACTTTTTGTATTTTTTACATTAAATTTCATTGATCTAGCTACATTATGAATAAATGTTTTTTCTATAATTAATTTGTAATATCAAGCATGGATCATTTACAAAATACTGTAATATTTTGAGACTGGATCAATATTACAAATACATATTCACTGAGATATGCAGATCCTTCAAATGTGGTAATATCTCATTATACAATATTAAAAAGTCACATTTATTAATATCACGAACAATCTCATCAGAAATGTCTTTAAATACTGAGAATCTGGCAAACTTACAGTGATTGAATAAAATTTTCTAGAATTCTAATTTTTGCTTGAAAGCTCAAATTTTCTATAGGCGAAAATATCATCAGTTGTTTTATTTTAAGTGACATACTTACTTTCAAGAAATTGTCTGCCAAATGCTTAAATCTGAATAACAATAGTTTACCTCTCAATTGTGCAGTCAGGTAAAAATGGCATTCCATGAAAAGTATGGTTATTTCAGCTCTCAACACAAACACAAGTGCTTTTTCTTTAAGTAACCATCATACTTCAAAATGCAGCAGAAATATTATGTTTTTGTGTCCCATTCTGGCTTCCTTAGGTTGGCAGAGCAGAACTTAGATCTCTGATACACTTCCAATCCTGCATCTGTTATAACGCCCAGCACTAATCATTCTATGTGGGAATCTTAGAAGTAATATTTGTGTGAAAACAATGGATGTTTTAGATGTCCATAAAGCAGAAGAATCATAGTTAACATACTAATAAATGTGCACAGTTTTCCACTTCTGGGAAAGTAGATTAGATATACTTTTCCTTATTCCTCTCTGCTTTTTGACATCAGTCTTAGTAAGATCTTTCTGGATATGTTGCTTCAGTTAGAGGAAACAAAAGCAAAAATAAAAAATGAGACTATCTCAAGCTAAAAAGATTCTGCACAGCAAAAGAATAAACAGTCAACAAAATGAAAAGACAACCTACTGAATGGGAGAAGATTTTGCAAATCATATATCTGATAAGGGGTTAATGTCCAAAATATACAAAAACCCATACAACTCAAAAACAACAAAAAACAGAGAACCTAATTTTAAAATGGACAGAGAAGCTGAATAGACACTTTTTCAAAGTTGATCTACAGCACATGAAAAGATGTTCAACATCACTAATTATTAGTAAAATACAAATCAAAACCACAGTGAGATATCACCTCACACCCGTTATAATGGCTGTTATCAAAAAAGCAAGAAATTAAAAGTGTTGGAGAAGATGGGGAGAAAAGACAACCCTCTACAACTGCTGGTGGGAATGTAAATTGGTGCAGCCACTATGGAAAACAGTATGGAGATTCCTCAAAAATTAAGGATAGAACTACTGTATGAACCAGGTATTCCATTTCTGAGTATTTATCTGAAGAATACGAAAACATTAATTTGAAAAGATATATGCACCCCTATGTTCATATGTTCATTGTAGCATTATTTACAAGATATGGAAACAACCTAAGTGTCCATCAGTGGTTGAGGAATAAAGATGAGATAAACACACATACACACACATGCACGCACACACACATACACACAAAATGGTATACTACTCAGCCATAAAAAATATAAAAATTTTGCCATCTACAAAAACATGGATGGACCTTGAGGATATTATCCTAAATGAAATAAGTCAGACAGAGAAAGACAAATACTCTATGATTTTATACTAAAAAAAAAAACAAACAAAAAACAAATGAACAAACAAAACCAAAGGAAAACAAACAGGTAGATAGAGAGAACAGAGTATTGGTTACCAGAGGGGAAGGGGTTGGAGGAGGGCAGAATGGGTAAATGGGGTCAACTTATGGTGATGGATAGTACTAAATTTTTGCTATAGTGTCTATGGAAGTTGAATATAATGTTGTACATGTGAAACTTATATAACGTTATAAACCAATGTTACCTCAATGAATTTTAAAAAATAAAATAAACTTTTGATTTATAAATCTCAAGAAACTTAGGAAAATCTGCTCTTAAAAGATTACAGTTGCAAATACCAATGTTTAACTCTAGTCTCCATCTTTTTAGAGCCAATCAGTTTCATGCCAGAGACTATAAATAATTATCCTTTCCTTCTTTACAGTTAAATTTAGGAGGATCAAAATGATTCTTTATTTATGTAGGTATCAGTTTCAGCAGAAATTTCTGTTACAGCTTTAGCTGGATCCAAGGGAATACATGTGAAATAGAAGCTTGAGTATGTGTTGAGATACCACTTTCCTCAAGATAAAAGCCATTCCATTGTTAAAAAAAAAATCATTAAGTTTACTGCATTGTACAACTCTAGGGACACCATCCAAATTTTATTGTATTGTGCTCTAGGGAATGAAATTATTATAAAATATAATGTAAATGGTACTCCCCAGGGGTGTGTTTTTTTACTGTACTATAAATCTATTTTCTCTTAAAAATTAAAACTTAAAAAAACCTAATAGCTAACATTTATTGAGAGGTTACTAAATGTTAGTTATTTCAGTATCCAATTCATCTACCTTGTATCAACCTTACCCTAAGTGGTGAGTTCTATTTATTACCCCCATTTTATAGATGAAAAAAATATGTCAAAAGGCAAAGTCATCTGCTTACAGCACATAGATCATAAGAGCTGAAATCCAAACATAGATCATAAAAGCTGGAATCCAAAATCAATACCAAACTCTGAGCTCATAATCTCATCAGGAAATGCTTAGAAATATGATAAGGATACTTAGATACTTGAAGAGCGACTGTTACCAACTGCCAAGTCCATGTGCCCGATGCACAGTGAAGCCAAACGATACCGAAACATCGGACTTTGGAGCAGAGAGAGGTTTATTGCAGGAGATGGGTGTCTCATGCCTTAAAATAACCCCAAACTTCCCAAAGGCTTTCCGCAAAGCCCTTTTAAAGGCAAGGTGAGGGAGGGCCATGGTTAGTTGTTGCAAACTTCTTGGTGTTGGATCCTTTATTCTTGCAGCTGTCCACGTAGGTCAGGTCACGGTCAGGTTATGATGTTCC
Source organism: Aethalodelphis obliquidens (assembly GCF_003676395.1). NCBI lineage: Eukaryota > Metazoa > Chordata > Mammalia > Artiodactyla > Delphinidae > Aethalodelphis > Aethalodelphis obliquidens. The sequence continues at coordinate 15,167,571 of NW_020837994.1, forward strand.
TGTAAACCTCCAACAAAACAAATATTGTTCTCTGTTCTGCAAATTTTTATCTAAAAATGTAATGCTCTTAAAGGTTAACAGCCAGAGAAGGGGCTCACAGAGCATCCCTTGGATGTCAGACCAGGCTCATGTCGCACCTGCTGGACGGCTGGTGTGGGACGAGGCCTGAGGTCACCTCCGCCATCGTCATCTCTCCTCACAGTAGCCTACAGGCCACTGTTCCCCATTGGGGCTGCCCACCAGCTGTCACTGAGGGCACTGCTGTCTGGGAGATTTTACAAGCCAAGGTAGCTACCTCACAGGCCGCCACCCTGCCCCTATTACACGGTCTCTGCTCTTGAACTCAAGACTTGAGACCCTGTGTATGTCATTTAACTTCACATAGCACATCTTTTTCATCTATAAAATGGAGATAATATTTCTGTACTATCTCTTAGTGTTCATGTGAGTATCAAATAAGATAATGTTTGTTAAAAGTGGGAAACTGCTGTTATATTACAATGAAGAAAGTACTTCTTTTATTCAAAGTATTAGAATTTTGTTATCTTTTTTCAATAATTTTACCCCAAACTATTTATTTTTCTTTTTCATCCTAGAGTAAGTTCAGAATCTTGTGACAGTGACCTCACAGTAGGTGACTTGACAATAAAAGCTTTGAAAACTTGCAAACTTGGAATTATAACTTTAGAGCTTAATAAGTATTAATTATTAATTAGTATTTATTAGTACTTATTAATTAATTTATTAATTTATTTATAATTAATTTATTAATTAATTTAGTATTTATTAGTACTTATTAATTAATTATTAATAAGTATTAATAAGACAGTGTATTAATAAAAAGGATCAGTTTTAATAAATACTTGAAATATGGTAATTAATAAGGATAAGAAGCATCACTTGTATATACACCAAAAGAAACTGTGGTTCTAAGTATTCCTTCCGAGATTCCACATGCCATTAGTTTCACAGGACATTGTTGAATTAGTCTATTCCTCCTTCTGTTAAAATATTGTAAGAAAGAAAACCCAAATAATGTGGTTTTTAAAAAGTAGATATCTATTTTGTGCTCATGAAACAATGAAGAGGTAGATGACCCAGAACTGATGGGACAATTCTATGGTCCTCAACTCCCAGCTTCCATCTCTAGATTTTCATTCTAATATCTTCATCCTAATCAGTAAGAAGAACACAAAATGGAGAAACGAGTACATGCCCATTTCTCTTTAAAGACCTAAGTTGGACGTGTCTCTCATCAATTCTATTTTATCCCTATGGTCACACAGACATGGCCACATTTAGCTCTAAAGGGAAACTGGAAAATATGGTCTCCATCTAGTGGCCATGTGCCCTACATTTAGTATATTCATTGTTTGGAAAAAGAGGAGAATTAGTATTGGTGAAAAAAGTAGCAGTTTCTGTCACAATCCCTTTTCCTAGTGTTCACTGAAATGCGTAAAATTAAAATCATATACCTTTACCACAGTATTATGTCTACTACGTTTCATATAAAATAACATTAATTCTGTAGTGGTAAATGAAGTGTCAAAATATTCTTTTACTCCAGACCTCTCAAGTTATTAAACTTATGAGTACTTTTTTCATAACAAGAAATTAATGTATCAGAGTAACATGCTAGGATGTTGTAGACTAAATGTTTGTGTTCCCTCCAAATTCATATGTTGAAACCTACTTCTTCCCCAATGTGATGGTAGGATTAGATGAGGTCACAAGGGTGGAGCCCTCATAAATTGGACTAGTGCTATTATAAGAGTCACAACAGAGCTTGCCCCCTTCTCTGGTCTCTACCATGTGAGGATACAACCAGAATTCAGCAGTTTGCAACCTGCAAGAGGACCCTCTCTGGAATCTGACCACGTTAGCACCCTTTTTTCAGACTTCCAGCCTCCAGAACTGTGAGAAATAGATTTCTGTTGTTTATAAGCAACTCAAACTAGGGTGCTTTTCTATAATGGTCCATACTGACAAGATATAGATGCTGTAACAAGCAAACCCCCAAATCTAGTGGACTAACCTAATAAAAATTGGTTCATTTCTTGCTCACACCAAGTCCAGTTTGGATGTTAATGGTTGGTGAGTGGCCTCTCACATGGTATTTTTAGTGACTCCACTATCCCCCAGCTCTCTGATGGATCTTCTGCATCTTCTGGGAGGCAAGAGAAGAGAGTGTTTGGAGGGTCCTACAGGAGAAATATACAGGTCAAGCCTGGAGGTGGTCCATTTACCTCTGCCCACATTCTACTGTCTACGATTCATTAACAGGGCCACATCTAAATATGAGTTTGGTTATGCATAAAGGAGTTTGAGGAAATGGGTTTTGTGAACATATTAAATGGAAGTATGTTAGCTCTTTCTGTTTGAGACTTTTCAATTTTTTCCCCCTCTAGGAGCCAATGATTGCTGGGAGTTTTAGTTTTCGGCTAGGATGCTTCACTTACATTGAAGCCTCTATTCTTGGCTAAGAAAAATTACTGATTTTCTTGCCATTGTTTTCTTTCCTATAATATTTTCCCTGTTTGTCTCATTTTCTACCAAGTATGAAAAAGCAGAGAAATTCTGTTTTCCTTAGCCATTCCATATTCTTCTTTCCAATGACACCTCCCAAAATATATTCCTTGATTTATGGGTGAATGATTATTTCCATTAACATGCTTTGTTTGAATGAAGAATTGCCTATCTCTTCTCTCCTAACATCTATTATCATCTCCTTTATTCTGAGCAACACCATAACTATTTTTCATACAAGCTGTTCAGGGCTTTCTCTATATGTAATTAATTACTCCATCAGGAGAATATTGAGAGAATTACCTATTAAATAAAAACACAAGAACCAGATTCAGGGCCATGATCCATTTTACTCAGTCATAAACCTTGGAACATTAAGGGCATGTTCCAAAAAATTTTAGTTTAATTGATTTTAAAATTCCGCTAGCAACTGGAGTTACATGTCTTAGAAGGAGAAATAAATATTCCATAATTATTTATTGAACAAACTTTTATAAAGCATCTACTGTGTGCAGGCACTTTGCAATATACTAGGAATAACTAGTGAATATGATGCAGATCTTTCTCTCTTGGAATTTACAGTCTAATTAAGAACTGGACCATGAACAAGTAATTAATACCTAAAGGAAATAAATGATTAAAAAGAGGGAATGACAAGTGTTATTAAGTAGAGGGACCTAACCGAGTGTTTATTGTCAGAGAAACTCTGAGGATCTGTTATCCGCAAGAATGAGTTGGAATAGGTCAGGCAAAGTCAAAAGAAGAAAAAGGGGAAAAGCACAAATTCTTTCCAATTTCCGAGTAAAATAGTCTTGCAAATTCCCAGAGATTCCCTGTAATTAAAAACAACTGCTGACATCAATATAGCCCTACCTTTTCAGTTCCTAAAAACTTGCCACATCCATTTTCTGAATTACTCCTCTCTTTGATATTCAGCTGCATGAGCTTCTTGTATATTTTGGAGATTAATCCTTTGTTAATTGCTTCTTAGCAAATATTTTCTCCCATTCTGTGGGTTGTCTTTTCATCTTGTTTATGGTTTCCTTTGCTGTGCAAAAGCTTTTATGTTTCGTTAGGTCCCATTTGTTTATTTTTATTTCCATTTCTCTAGGAGGTGGGTCAAAAAGCATCTTGCTGTGATTTATATCATAGAGTGTTCTGCCTATGTTTTCCTCTAAGAGTTTTATAGTGTCAGGCCTTATATTTAGGTCTTTAATCCATTTTGAGTTTATTTTTGTGTATGGTGTTTGGAGTGTCCTAATTTCATTCTTTTACATGTAGCTGTCCAGTTTTCCCAGCACCACTTATTGAAGAGGCTGTCTTTTCTCCATTGTATATTCTTGACTCCTTTATCAAAGATAAGGTGACCATATGTGCATGGGTTTATTTCTGGGCTTTCTATCCTGTTCCATTGATCTATCTTTCTGTTTTTGTGCCAGTACCATACTGTCTTGATTCCTGTAGCTTCGTAGTGTAGTCTGAAGCCTGGGAGCCTGATTCCTCCAGCTCTGTTTTTCTTTCTCAAGATTGCTTTGGCTATTTGGGGTCTTTTGTGTTTCCAAACAAATTGTGAAATTTTTTCTAGTCCTGTGAAAAATGCCATTGGTAGATTGATAGGGATTGCATTGAATCTGTATATTGCTTTGGGTAGTAGAGTCATTTCACAATGTTGATTCTCCCAGTCCAAGAACATGGTATATCTCTCCATCTGTTTGTATTGTCTTTAATTTCTTTCATCAGTGTCTTATAACTTTCTGCATACAGGTCTTTTTTCTCCTTAGGTAGGTTTATGCCTAGGTATCTTTTTCTTTTTGTTGCAATGGTAAATGGGAGTGTTTCCTTAATTTCTCTTTCAGATTTTTCATCCTTAGTGTATAGGAATGCAAGAGATTTCTGTGCATTAATTTTGTATCCTGCTACTTTACCAAATTCATTGATTAGAGTAGTTTTCTGGTGGCATCTTCAGGATTCTCTATGTATAGTATCATGTCACCTGCAGACAGTGACAGTTTTACTTCTTCTTTTCTGATTTGGATTCCTTTTGTTCCTTTTTCTTCTCTGATTGCTGTAGCTAAAACTTCCAAAACTATGTTGAATAATAGTGGTGAGAGTGGGGAACCTTGTCTTGTTCCTGCTCTTAGAGGAAATGGTTTCAGTTTTTCACCATTGAGCACGATGTTGGCTGTGGGACTGTCATATATCCCAATCCAAAAAATGGGCAGAAGACCTAAATAGACATTTCTCCAAAGAAGATATATGGACTTCCAACAAACACATGAAAGGATGCTCAACATCACTAATCATTAGGGAAATGCAAATCAAAACCACAATGTGGTATCACCTCACACCGATCAGAATGACCATCATCAAAAAATTTACAAACAATAAATGATGGAGAGGGTATGGAGAAAAGGGAACCCTGTTACACTGTTGGTGGGAATGTAAATTGATACAGCCACTATGAAGAACAGTATGGAGGTTCCTTAAAAAACTAAAAAGAGAACTACCATATGACCCAGCAATCCCACTCCTGGGCATATTCCCTGAGAAAACCACCATTCAAAAAGAGTCATGTACCACAATGTTCATTGTAGCTCTATTTACAATAGCCAGGACGTGGAAGCAACCTAAGTGTCCATCAACAGATGAATGGATAAAGAAGATGTGGCACATATATACAATGGAATATTACTGAGCCATAAAAAGAATGGAAATTGAGTTATTTGTAGTGAGGTGAATGGACCTAGAGCCTGTCATACAGAGTGAAGTAAGTCAGAAAGAGAAAAACAAATACTGTATGCTAACACATATATATGGAATCTAAAAAAAAAAAAAAAAGGTTCTGAAGAACCTAGGGGCAGGACAGGAATAAAGACACAAATGTAGAGAATGGACTTGAGGACACGGGGAGGAGGAAGGGTAAGCTGGGACGAAGTGAGAGAGTGGCATGGACATATATACACTACCAAATGTAAAATAGATAGCTAGTGGGAAGCAGCTGCATAGCACAGGGAGATCAGCTCAGTTCTTTGCGACCACCTGGGGCGGGGATAGGGAGGGTGGGAAGGAGAAGCAGGAGGGAGGAGATATGGGGATATATGTATATGTATAGCTGATTCACTTTTTTACAAAGCAGAAACTAACACACCATTGTAAAACAATTATACTCCAATAAAAATGTTTAAAAAATTACTCCTCTCAAATATCTTATAACATATTTATTCTTATACCCATGGATGAAGGAACTGAGATTCAGAGAATTTAAGTAACTTGACAAGGTCACACAGCTAATAGGTAGAAAAATTAGATCACCAGGGTCCGTCATGTCCTCAAGTCTTCCAAATAGAGAAAGTTCCAGAGGAAACAGAGAGTAGTGGTTAACAGTCAGATTACCTGGGTTAAAATCCTGATACTATCACTTACTAACTGGATGACTTTTGGTCACTTTAACCTTCATTTGCAAAGTGAGCGTAATCACAATACCTACCTCATGTGTTGTTATAAAGATTACATGATCTTTACAGATATCTGTAAATGACTTAGAACAGTCTTTGTAATGGAAAATTTTCATTAAATAATAAAGTCACTGTCTTGCATATCAATGCATAGTCTAATTTTCTAGCTCCATATAGAAACCAAATTCTAAACAATGGAGTAGACCAGTATTTGAGACCTCCAGTGGATAAAAATATTTCAGAAAAGCATTAGTCCTAAATTGAGCTGATATCCAAAGTGTAACAAAAGGATAGTACTTTCTACTTAGAAGACTCATAAAAGTAAACTTTGAGATGCAATTATATCTATATTCTACAAACTTTTGACATTCAGTAAGGGAATTTGACAGAGACAAACATTGGGTAAACCTCTGGCCTTATGTATTGGGGTCATTACCAAAGAATTTCAACCTTCTCTGTGTTTTATGACAGGAATCTGATTGATCCTGCTGACTTTATGCATTTGAAGTCCTGTGATAGGAAGCTTATAAGGTACTCATCCAAAAGAAGATGGAGAGTGGGAACCTCCACAATATTAAGGGCCTTCTCTACCCTGAAAGAATATATTATAGAAAGCTGGGCTGGATAAGATGCCTCAGTATTTTTTCATCTCTTTTCATAAAAACAATTAAGGGAAACAAGGGTGTTGTTGTAGTTAGAAAAGAAGATCTGTTGTCATCTTATTGATTTTATATTTTAGTACAATTAATAGCTCTACACCAGCTAAGAGAGTGTAACAGAATGATTGAGAGCAGAAATTGGTAGATAATTAGCCCGAATCTTGGATTCACCACCTACCAGTTGAATGACATTGGATAAACCTGCTAGCCTTTCTGAGCATTAGTTTCACCAGCTGAAAATTGCTTTAATTGTATCCTCTTTACAGAGTTACTATGAGGATTAAGTTCTGTAAGGATGTAATAAAACAGCCTAATGCCTACTATGCAGGAGTTGAGAGTGTAGTAATAGCAGTAATCTTTGTTGCCAAGTGATAATTAAGTTGTAACAAAGAGAAATAAGAAAATGTATGAATCATATTTCCAGTTATAATTAAACTGTGAAGTTGAAGCTTTGTAATCTGTTAGCATAGGGAATACCATATTTGAAATTGAAGGTTGATGAATGCAAACACACCTGTGAAAAATTTAAACATATTTTCAAGTGATTTTAATCAAGCATTTAAAAAATAATTACCCTTAATTTAAGTAGAATCTTTACTAATTATGCTTCCCTGTAGCTAACTTTATTTGATGTTAATTTTTTTAATCCATGCATATGTGAGCTCTTATACATTCACAGCAATAACCACTATATACAAATTTATAGACAGAGATAAGAAAAACAGAATGGCAAAAGGGGAAAAACATGGGATTTGGAATGAGATGATTGATACAGTTTTGGAATTAGCTACTCAGAAGACATGTGACTTTTAATGTCATTTAGATTCCCAATTTTAGTATCTTTATTTGTAGTATAAGCATGTTGATATTTATTCTATCTGCTTTACGTGAGGAACATCCAAAGGTGTGCTGACACATATCTGCTCTGAGAGTTGATAGTGTCTTTTCCCAACCCTTTACTCAATGACAACAAGTTGGCATTTGAAATTAATAATCATGGGAATATTTACACTATGGAAATTGACAGATGCTACAAATCAACATATTCTCCACAACCAACCCCATTTTCCCTCTGAGATCTGGTTAATATTTTGCTAGTACACTACTGGGAATGTCAAATGAAAAAATGTGCCAGAAAGTGCTTTGTGAAATATAACATGTAATGCAAATATGTTATAATATTCATTATGGAAAATTATGGATATAGAGACAATCTGTGACTTGCATATGAAAATATCATTAAATGACCTTGTCTAATTAAAAAGCAAAGACATGAATGAGCTTGTAGGACACATTTAAATGATTTAATAGACTTGTGTATGATAGAAATGCCCTATCAAATCAAGCCAATGAAGGGATGTTATATAGAATTTTTGCAGGGTGACTAACCATCCTTGTTTGCCCAGGACTATGGAATTTCCCAGAACTAGGATGAACTATATAATTTTCAGCGTCTAGAGCAAAATGAAAACATGAAACAGCTTGTTCAAAAACTATTAAAATTTCCAAGATAGCAACAGCAAAGCACTAAACTACATATGGGCAGGTATGGGTGGGGAACACTCAGTTGCATGCTTACGAAGCTGGCTCTACCTAGGACCCATGGCTTTCAGTGCTAAAATCAGAACAGTCTGGGGCAAACAGGGACTAAGATGGTTGGTGACCCTACTTTTGCTTCAAAAATAGTTAGCATTAATTTTAATGTATTATCAAAGATTTAGCACACCTAGTGAAATATACCAACTGTAGCAAGTACTATCAATTCAGTCATAAGAGCAGGGAAGAGAATATAGCGTGAATAACACTTTGTCTTTAAAGATCTTTGCTTGGTTCAGTCTGCAATTTAGTGAACTAAATGACTCTGCTTTGACTCCTGACTCTTCCCAAATGCACAAATCTAATCTTAGAATATAGAAAGCCATTATAAAGTTTTACCTTAAAACAAGTTTCAGGGATTCCCTGGTGGCGTAGTTGTTGAGAGTCCGCCTGCCGATGCAGGGAACACGGGTTCGTGCCCCGGTCCGGGAAGATCCCACATGCCGAGGAGCGGCTGAGCCCGTGAGCCATGGCCGCTGAGCCTGCGCGTCCGGAGCCTGTGCTCCGCAACGGAAGAGGCCGCAACAGTGAGAGGCCCGCGTACCACAAAAAAAAAAAAAAAAAAAAAAAAAAAAATACAAGTTTCAGACAAATTTTAAATGAAGAATGGACCATTATTCTGAATGTGTAAGATCACTTTACAGATGTGTTTATAAACTGGAAATAAGATTTAAGAAATGTTGAAAGAAATCACTGGATGGTGTAAATCATGTATATACTGTATATTTAACATGTAATTACACATCATGTTCTTTATACACACAAACACACACACAAACATTGATGTTACCAAGAGGAGAAATTAGTCTGATGTTTAAAATAATAAACAATTTCAAGTGATAACACATGAAATAATTCTGTTCTTTTTTCATTGAGTTTATGGAGATGACTATAATTTTGACTAATTCACCATTGTCTCTGGGCAAACAATGAAAACATTTAGAGCAGTGATTCTCTAATGCAAACTTTAGTGTGCGTTAGAATCACCTGGAAGACTTGTTAACACAAATGATGAATCTCAGTGACTTTCTGATTCAGTAGTTTTTGGCAGGGCTAGAGTATTTGCATTTCTAACAAATTTACAGGCTCTGGGACTGCACTTTTGAAAACCATGTAATTTGTGGAGCATTTGTGATTATATGTCATCTAATAATTATATGATAAGAAATGATCACCCACCGCAGTATTTGCTTCATTGCTTTGTTCCCAGTAGTTGAAGGAATTTCCTGAGTCAAATTAAAAGTATTTTCTAATAAACATAAATGCTAATTAATTACATCTGTGGCTGTAGAGCTAGCACTTCATTTGGGAGACCTTGAAGGTGGAGTGAAAGTTAAGGCTTCCATTACACCTAGGGACTTGCTTAGATCCAAGGATCTTTTTTGATCTGCAATATTATATTTCTGCTGCAAGTAGCTTAAATTAAAAGCTTTTAAGAAGGACTCAGCCATTAAATACAACCTCATAAAATCATTGTGTGTAACTTTGTGAGGATATGCGCTTCATAGTTCCAGAATAAATTTGCACATAGGAGAGTGAATTAGAGGGAATATAGCCAGGCGGCCTAACAGTCCCTTCTCTTCAATCTTTAGATGCATCAATGTACATTTTTCTATCTTCTTTTAGGTTTCTTTTCTCCAATTATGTCCCTGAAACTCTATGAAATGTTAAAATAAGTTAGAGTTGCACTTAAAATTAAATCAAATAAATTAAATGTACTCTGTTCTGAAGATTTAACCATGTACTTTTTCACATTTCAAACTCCAACAGGCATGGTAATGTGCAACAACTATATAGCCCAGTTTCCTAGAAAGGAGTATTTTGAATTTAAAAAGATGATATATGTGAAAATGCCTACCCAGTGCCTGCCATGTAGTAGTTGCTCAATGTTTTTAAACATCATTTTCAAGGGTACACGCTGGAGCAGTTATCAATAGGAAAATATTTCAAGGCAGAAGTTCATGATGTGGAATTTTAAAGAAAGAAGCATTTTTAGACTGTCAGAATATAGGAGGAGAACATTTCAGGTGAAGGAAATAATATATTCAGAGGTAAAGTTTTTAAAGTGCAAGTTCAAGTTTAGAGATAGAGAGCAGTTTTGCGTACATCAGTGAATTTCAACCCTGGTTGCACAGTAGAATCACCTGAGGTGTTTTTAAAATTCCAAGTGCCTGAGCCCCACTCTGTACCAATTAAATTTGAATCTCCAGGGGTCAGAGATAGGCATCAATATTAAAAACAGACAAACAAACAAAATACAAAAAGTCTCCAGAGTGCTATTGGTAAGAAATGAAAGAGGAAAAGAAATGGAGGGACAAGTTGAAGTTTCCTATTTTTATCATCAGCCTGAAACTATGTTTATTAATTTCCCATAGGAATGTAGCACACAGACTTGAAGGCATAACACAGGGTAATTTGGGCAACTGTCACTGCCCTTCACAAAGAACTCTGAGCCATTTTGGCATCTGTAACTACTAACAAGGTCCCTGCTGGCTTATTAGACTTTCCATGTGTGGGGAATCCTTGGACAAGACAGACCCAATAATGCATTCTGCGCCTTGCTGATATTCAATGGGTGAAAATAGCAAGTCACTAAATTCATTTCACAGTGCATAATAAAAGGAGGTTTCCAAGATGTGTCAGCAAGTCAGTATAAACACTACCCCACTCCAGTGTACAGAAAAGAGTATGGGATTTTAAATCGATCAGAGCCATGGTCAATTCCTAGATTGCCTCAGTTTCTAGCTTGAATTTAGGTGTGTTTTTTAACTTCTATAAACTTAAGTCTTCTCACTGTAAAATTAGGACAATGATAATATTCATATCACAAGTAGCCCTGAGATTCAAATGAGATCATGTACTGAAAGACATTTGAAAAGTTTGATGTATAAATTATTATTATTTGTGCCTAGAATTTCCTTTTCACTTGTGCTTCCAAAAGGGAATAAAATCTCAGCAAGAGAGACTACTGATGTTGATGTAATCATTTCTATTTTTTCAAGGTGATTTACCAGCCAAAAATTGAATTGTGTGAAGAAGTAAAATAGAAAATAATTTATTCACATTTTTATATTATTCATATCCATGACATTTTCTTTATTTTGTCACTTAACAAGCAGCAGAGTAGAGCTCTTTAAAGGTCCCTTGTAGATTTTATGGAAAGAAATGTTATCTTTCCTACTCGCAAGCTTCATAGCATGGTATTAGTGAAGGATTGAGAAGTATTTTTTTCAATCTTTTTTTAAAAATTGAAGTATATTTTCTGTGCCATATTATATAAGTTACAAGTGTACAATATAGTGATTCACAACTTTTAAAGGTAATCCTCCATTTATAGTTATTATAAAATATTGGCTTTATTCCCCATGTTGTAAAATATATCCTTGTAGCTTATTTTATACCTAATAGTTTGTACCACTTATTCCACTGCCCCTACGTTGCCCCTCCCTCCTCCCCTCTCCCCACTGGTAACCACTAGTTTGTTCTCTATATCTGTGTCTGCTTCTTCCTTGTTATATTCACTAGCTTGTATTTGTTTTAGATTCCACATATAAGTGATATCATACAGTATTTGGCTTTCTCTGTCTGACTTATTTCACTTAGCATTATGCCCTCAGAGTACATCCATGTTGCTGCAAATGGCAAAATTTCGTTCCTTTTTTATGGCTGGATAGTATTCCATTGTATGTATGTGTGTGTATATATATATATATATATATATATATATATATTAGCACATCAAGAAGTATTTTATGTTTACTTTTCGATTAAATACAAAGATATGCAAGCCTCTGTTTTTGACTATGGAAAATCAAAGCAAAGTCTTTGGTCTCTGCTTCTGAGGCATTTCCAGTCTATTTTAAGAGTCAAGATATACATAGTTGATTAAAAATTGTTAATATAATCAGATTGTCTATATTAACAATCTGGTACATCACAAAGAGGTCGGCTATTTGTCCAACATGTACCCTTGAACTATTTCTGAGCACATAACACAATGTGTTCTGACAAACCCCATGCGCTTTTTTTTTTTTAACATCTTTATTGGAGTATAATTGCTTTACAATGGTATGCTAGTTTCTGCTTTATAACAAAGTGAATCAGTTATTCATATACATATATCTCCATATCTCCTCCCTCTTGTGTCTCCCTCCCACCCTCCATATCCCACCCTCTAGGTGGTCGCAAAGCACCAAGCTGATCTCCCTGTGCTATGTGGCTGCTTCCCACTAGCTAGCTATTTTACATTTGGTAGTGTATATATGTCCATGCCACTCTCTCACTTCGTCCCAGGTTACCCTTCCCCCTCCCCGTGTCCTCAAGTCCATTCTCTACATCTGCGTCTTTATTTCTGTCCTGCCCCTAGGTTCTTCATAACCAAAATTTGTTTTAAGATTCCATATATATCTGTTAGCATATGGTATTTGTTTTTCTCTTTCTGACATAATCACTCTGTATGACAGACTCTAGGTCCATCCACCTCACTACAAATAACTCAGTTTCCTTTCTTTTGATGGCTGAGAAATATTCCATTGTGTATATGCACGACATCTTCTTTATCCATTCATCTTTCAATGGACACTTAGGTTGATTCCATGTCCTGGCTATTGTAAATAGAGCGGGAAGTATCATTGTGGTACATAACTCTTTTTGAATTATGGTTTTCTCAGGGTATATGCCCAGTAGTGGGATTGCTGGGTCATATGGTAGCTCTATTTTTAGTTTTTTAAGGAACCTCCATACTGTTCTCCATAGCGGCTGTATCAATTTACATTCCCACCAACAGAGCAAGAGGGTTCCCTTTTCTCCACACCCTCTCCAGCATTTATTGTGTGTAGATTTTTTGATGATGGCCATTCTGACTGGTGTGAGATGATACCTCATTGTGGTTTTGATTTGCATTTCCCTAATGATTAGTGATGTTGAGCATCCTTTCACGTGTTTGGTGGCAATCTGTATGTCTTCTTTGGAGAAATGTCTATTTAGCTATTCTGCCCATTTTTGGATTGGATTGTTTGTTATTTTGATATTGAGCTGCATGAGCTGCTTATATATTTTGGAGATTAGTGCTTTGTCAGTTGCTCCATTTGCAAATATTTCCTCCCATTCTGCGGGTTGTCTTTTTGTCTTGTTTATGGTTTCCTCTGCTGTGCAAAAGATTTGAAGTTTCATTAGGTCCCATTTGTTTATTTTTATTTCCACTTCTCTAGGAGATGGGTCAAAATGGATCTTGCTGTGATTTATGTCATAGAGCGTTCTGCCTATGTTTTCCTTTAAGAGTTTTATAGTGTCTGGCCTTACATTTAGGTCTTTAATCCATTTTGAGTTTATTTTTGTGTATGGTGTTAGGCAGTGTTCTAATTTCATTCTTTTACATGTACCTATCCAGTTTTCCCAGCACCACTTATTGAAGAGGCTGTCTTTTCTCCATTGTATGTTCTTGCCTCCTTTATCAAAAATAAGTTGACCATATGTGTGTGGGTTTATCTCTGGGCTTTCTATGCTGTTCCATTGATCTATATGTCTGTTTCTGTGCCAGTACCATACTGTCTTGATTACTGTAGCTTTGTTGTATATAGTATGAAGTCCGGGAGCCTGATTCCTCCAGCTCCATTTTTTTCTCAAGATTGCTTTGGCTATTCGGGGTCTTTTGTGTTTCCATACAAATTGTGAAATTTTTTGTTCTAGTTTTGTGAAAAATGCCATTGGTACATTGATAGGGATTGCATTGAATCTGTAGATTGCTTTGGGTAGTATAGTCATTTTCACAATGTTGATTCTTCCAATCCAGGAACATGGTATATCTCTCCATCTGTTCCAATCATCTTTAATTTCTTTCATTAGTACCTTACAGTTTTCTGCATACAGGTCTTTTGTCTCCTTAGGTAGGTTTATTCCTAGGTATTTTATCTTTTTGTTGCAATGGTAAATGGGAGTGTTTCCTTAATTTCTCTTTCAGGTTTTTCATCCTTAGTGTACAGGAATGCAAGAGATTTCTGTGCATTAATTTTGTATCTTGCTACTTTACCAAATTCATTGATTAGCACTAGTAGTTTTCTGGTAGCATCTTTAGGATTCTCTACATATAGTATCATGTCATCTGCAAACAGTGACAGCTTTACATCTTCTTTTCTGATTTGGATTCCTTTTTTTTTTTTTCTTCTCAGATTGCTGTGGCTAAAATTTACAAAACTATGTTAAATAATAGTGGTGAGTGTGGGCAACCTTGTCTTGTTCCTGATCTTAGTGGAAATGGTTTCAGTTTTCCACAATTGAAAATGATGTTGGCTGTGGGTTTGTCATACATGGCCTTTTTTATGTTGAGGTAAGTTCTCTCTATGCCTACTTTCTGGAGGGTTTTTTATCATAAATGGATGTTGAATTTTGTCGAAAGCTTTTTCTGCATCTATTGAGATGGTCATATGGTTTTTAATCCTTCAATTTGTTAATATGGTGTATCACATTGATTGATTTGCATATATTGAAGAATCCTTGCATTCCTGTGAAAAAACCCACTTGATCCCGGTGTATGATCCTTTTAATGTGCTGTCGGATCGTGTTTCATAATATTTTGTTCAGGACTTTTGCGTCTATATTCATCAGTGATATTGGCCTGTAGCTTTCTTTCTTTGTGACCTCTTTGTCTGGTTTTCGTATCGGGGTGATGGTGGCCTTGTAGAATGAGTTTGGGAATGTTCCTCCCTCTGCTATATTTTTGAAGAGTTTGAGAAGGATAGGTGTTAACTCTTCTCTAAATATTTGATAGAATTCACCTGTGAAGCCATCTGGTCCTGGGCTTTTGTTTGTTGGAAGATTTTTAGTCACAGTCTTAATTTCAGGGCTTGTGATTGCTCTGCTTATATTTTCTATTTCTTCCTGGTTCGGTGTTGGAAGGTTGTGCTTTTCTCAGAATTTGTCCATTCCTTCCAGGTTGTCCATTTTATTGGCATATAGTTGCTTGTAGTAATCTCTCATGATCCTTTGTATTTCTGCAGTGTCGGTTGTTACTTCTTTTTCATTTCTAATTCTATTGATTTGAGTCTTCTCCCTTTTCTTCTTGATGAGTCTGGCTAATGGTTTATCAATTTTGTTTATCTTCTCAAAGAACCAGGTTTTAGTTTTACTGATCTTTGCTATTGTTTCCTTCATTTCTTTTTTATTTATTGCTGATCTACTCATTATGATTTCTTTCCTTCTGCTAATTTTGGGGTATTTTTGTTCTTCCTACTCTAATTGCTTTAGGCGTAAGTTTAGGTTGTTTATTTAAGATGTTTCTTGAGGTAGGATTGTATTGCTATAAACTTCCCTCTTAGAACCGCTTTTGCTGTGTCCCATAAGTTTTGGTTTGTTGTGTTTTCATTGTCATTTGTTTTTAGGTATTTTTTGATTAGCTCTTTGATTTCTTCAGTGATCTGTTGGTTATTAAGTAGTGTATTGTTTAGCCTCCTTGTATCTGTATTATTTACACATTTTTTCCTGTAATTGATATCTAGTCTCATAGCATTGTGGTCAGGAAAGATACTTGATATGATTTCAATTTTCTTAAATTTACCAAGGCTTGTTTTGTTACCCAAAGTACGATCTATCCTGGAGAATGTTCCATGGGCACTTGAGAAGAAAGTGTGTTCTGTTGTTTTTGGATGGAAAGTCCTATAAATATCAATTGAGTCCATCTTGTTTAATGTATCATTTAAAGCTTCTGTTTCCTTATTTATTTTCAATTTGTTTGGTTTGTCCATTGGTGAAAGTGGGTGTTAAAGTCCCCTACTATGATTGTGTTATTGTTGATTTCCCCTTTTATGGCTGTTAGCATTTACCAAATGTATTGAGGTGCCCCTATGTTGGGTGCATAAATATATACAATTGTTATATCTTCTTCTTGGATTGCTCCCTTGATCATTATGTAGTGTCCTTATTTGTCTCTTGTTGTACTGTTTATTTTGAAGTCTGTTTTGCCTGAGAATTGCTACTCCAGCTTTCTTTTGATTTCTATTTGCATGGAGTATCTTTTTCCATCCCCTCACCTTCAGTCTGTATGTGTCCCTAGGTCTGAAGTGGGTCTCTTGTAGATAGCATATATACGGCTCTTGTTTTTGTATCCATTCAGCCAGTCTATGTCTTTTGGTTGGAGCATTTAATCCATTTACATTTAAGGTAATTGTTGATATGTATGTTCCTATTACCATTTTCTTAATTGTTTTGAGTTTGTTATTGTAAGTCTTTTCCTTCTCCTGTGTTTCTTGCCTAGAGAAGTTCCTTTAGCATTTCTTGTAAAGCTGGTTTAGTGGTGCTGAATTCTCTTAGCTTTTGCTTGTCTGTAAATGTTTCAATTTCTCTGTCGAATCTGAATGAGAACCTTACTGGGTAGAGGAATCTTGGTTATAGGTTTTGTCATTTCACCACTTTAAATATATTCTGCTACTCCCTTTTGGCTTGCAGAGTTTCTGCTGAAAGATCAGCTGTTAACCTAATGGGGATTCCCTTGTATGTTATTTGTTGTTTCTCCTTTACTGCTTTTAATATTTTTTCTTTGTATTTAATTCCTGATAGTTTGATTGATAAGTGTTTTGGTGTGTTTCTCCTTGAGTTTACCCTGTATGGGACTCTCTGCACTTCCTGGACTTGATTAACTATTTCCTTTCCCATATTAGGGAAATTTTCATCTATAATCTCTTCAAATATTTTCTCAGTCCCTTTCTTTTTCTATTCTTCTTCTGGAACCCCAATAGTTTGAATGTTGGTGCATTTAATGTTGTCCCTGAGGTCTCTGAGACTGTCCTCAATTCTTTTCATTCTCTTTTCTTTATTCTGCTCTGCAGTAGTTATTTCCACTAATTTATCTTCCAGGTCACTTATCCGTTCTTCTGCCTCAGTTATTCTGCTATTGATTCCTTCTAGAGAATTTTTAAATTTCATTTATTGTGTTGTTCATCATTGCTTGTTTGCTCTTTAGTTCTTCTAGGTCCTTGTTAAACGTTTCTTGTATTTTCTCCATTCTATTTTTAAGATTTTGGATCATCTTTCCTATTATTACTCTGAATTCTTTTTCAGGTAGACTGCCTATTTCCTCTTCATTTGTTAGGTCTGGTGTGTTTTTAGCTTGCTCTTTCATCTGCTGTGTATTTCTCTGTCTTCTCATTTTGCTTAACTTACTGTATTTGGGTTCTCCTTTTCGCAGGCTGCAGGTTTGTAGCTCCCGTTGTTTTTGGTGTCTGCCCCCAGTGGCTAAGGTTTGTTCAGTGGGTTGTGTAGGCTTCCTGGTGGAGGGGACTAGTGCCTGTGTCCTGGAGGATGACTGGATCTTGTCTTTCTGGTGGGCAGGACCACGTCCGGTGGTGTGTTTTGGGGTGTCTGTGACTTATTATGATTTTAGGCATCCTCTCTGCTAATAGGTGGGGTTGTGTTCCTATCTTGCTAATTGTTTTGTATAGGGTGTCCAGCACTGTAGCTTGCTTGTCATTGAGTGGAGCTGGGTCTTAACGTTGAGATGGAGATCTCTGGGAGAGTTTTCGCTGTTTAATATTGCGTGGAGTTGGGAGGTCTGTGGTTGACCAATGTCGTAAACTCGGCTCTTCCACCTCAGAGGCACAGGCCTGACAGCCAGCTGAAGCACCAAGGACCTGTCAGCCACACGGCTCAGAAGAAAAGGGAGAAAAATGAAAGAAAGAAAGGCAAAAATAAAATAAAATAAAGTTATTAAAATAAAAAATAATTATTAAGAATAAAAAGTAATTTAAAAAGAGGAAAAAAAGAAAAAGGAAAGAAAGAAGAGAGCAACCAAACCAAAACACAAATGATAATAAGCACTAAAAATGATACCTAAAAAATAAAAAGAAAATGGACAGACAGAACCATAGGTAATATGGTAAAACCAAAGCTATACAGACAAAATCACGCAAAGCATACACATACACACTCACAACAAGAGAAAAAGGATAAAAATGTATATATTGTTGCTTCCAAAGTCCACCACCTCAATTTTGGGATGATTCGTTGTCTATTCAGGTATTCCACAGATGCAGGGTACATCAAGTTGATTGTGGAGATTTAATCCGCTGCTCCTGAGGCTGATGGGAGAGATTTCCCTTTCTCTTCTTTGTTTGCACAGCTCCCGGGGTTCAGCTTTGGATTTGGCCCTGTCTCTGTGTGTAGGTCACCTGAGGGTGTCTGTTCTTCACCCAGACAGGACCGGGTTAGAGGAGTAGCAGATTAGGGGGCTCTGGCTCGCTCAGGCTGGGCGGAGGGAGGGGTATGGAATGTGGGGTGAGCCTGCGGCGTTAGAGGCCGGCGTGACATGCACCAGCCTGAGGCGTGCCGTGTGTTCTCCCAGGGAAGTTGTCCCTGGGTCATGGGACCCTGGCAGTGGCAGGCTGCACAGGCTCTCTGGAAGGTGGTGTGGATAGTGACCTGTGCTCGCACACAGGCTTCTTGGTGGCGGCAGCAGTAGCCTTAGCGTCTCATGCCCATCTCTGGAGCTCATTTAGGTGGCACTCTTAATCCCCTCTCATCGCGCACCCCAAACAATGGTCTCTTGCCTCTTCGGCAGCTCCAGACTTTTTCCCGGACTCCCTTCTGGCTAGTTGTGGCACACTAGCCCCCTTCTGGCTGTGTTTACGCAGCCAACCCCAGTCCTCTCCCTGGAATCTGACCTCTGAAGCCTGAGCCTCAGCTCCCAGACTAGACTCGCCCCGGCAGGTGAGCAGACAAGCCTCTCGGGCTGGTGAGTGCGGGTCAGCACTGATCCTCTGTGTGGGAATCTCTCCACTCTGCCCTCTGCACCCCTGTTGCTGCGCTCGCCTCTGTGGCTCTGAAGCTTCCCTCCCACCCACCCCTGCCCCCGTCTCCGCCAGTGAAGGGGCTTCCTAGTGTGTGGAAACCTTTCCTCCTTCACAGCTCCCTCCCACTGGTGCAGGTCCCGTCCCTTTCCTTTTGTCTCTGTTTTTTCTTTTTTCTTTTGCCCTACCCAGGTATGTGGGGAGTCTCTTGCCTTTTGGGAAGTCTGAGGTCTTCTGCCAGCATTCAGTGGGTGTTCTGTAGGTGTTGTTTCACATGTAGATGTATTTCTGATGTATTTGTGGGGAGGAAGGCGATCTCCACATCTCCTCTGCCATCATGAAGGTCTCTCCCCCATGTGCTTCTTTTTCACATATCCTCCATAATAACATTGGAGACTTTCCTAGGTGCAACATCTGGAAAGTTAGCAAAAGAAGTGAGTAAAGAAACACTAGCCCTGCTGAAAACACTCTTAGAATAGCAATTCTAGTTTCCAGAATCACCCCGACCCATCTATTGTTGGCTGAGGGCAAGCAGCAGGCAGGTTTCTGCAGAGAAATGGAGTTCAGGAGGAGAGAAGTGTCTGGTACTAGGATGGACCCTGGTGGTGGAGATTTGTGGCAAAAGAGGCTTTTCTGCAGTGGGAGCATTCCATCTTCTTGGCTAGCAGCTCTCATGATAGGCACCCATTTATCAAATGCAACAAGCTTAGAGAAATGATAGCTATTACTCAGGAAGCACTCATTTTGTGCCAGATTCTATACCCAATGCATCACACCTGTTATCAAAAAAATCCTCATCAGGCTATGAGAGATGGGCATTAATTATTCCCTCTCTTACCAATGAAGAGCTGAGACTCACAAAATATAACTTGACAAAGGTAATACTTTCACTAAGTAACAGAATTTAAACCCAGATTGCTTAGCTCTAAAAATCTTTTCTGTACAGCAGTATCTTCAAATTGGGATAGATACTACTATAGGTTCACTAAGACTCTCTAAAGGGTACATGGCACAGAGAGTTTTAAAGAAATTTATTTCCAGATCTTCCTCCCATCTGTTGTTTTCTAAAATGAATCTGAATGAGAAGCCTCCTGAATGTTCTTCTTTACCACCTCCCCTTTCACAATCTCCCTTCGACTTTTCAGAAGAAAGTCATACCTCTCACCTAAACTGGATCCATTCTCATCACTAAGCATGCACAGAAGGGGTAAAAACTTACAGGGTACCAAAGCAGTGGAGAACTCAAAATATTGGTGCCATTGTCGCTGAAGTGAATGACTTTAAAGACTAGGTAGCAAATGTCTTGAAATTTGGGTCCTTTGTAAATGATCCATAAATTATAAGATTGCTTTCAGCCAAGACTTCTTGATTGTGTTGTCACTGATGGATCAGATTATTTTGATGCTGAATCAGTTACATCATTTTGGGCATATATAACTTAAAAAGGAGTTCAAGTAATTAAGTGAAATTCCTACAAAAATCTTTTCATTATCATCTAGTTTTTTATGAGAATACAGTTTCTCAGGACTGTGATTTAGTTTTTAAAATTTAGAATAGAAAATATGCTGAGCCTTATCTTTTCTATCAATGAGTAATATTCATCCATGGATGCATGCAATCATTTTTAATTAACAATCTTTCACAAATATTATTAAGAAATAAATTTTCAATAAAATTTTACTTCTATATTTAATAGCTTATTTTGTAAAATATTTAATGTTTATGTCATTCCAATCAATTGTGTATTACTAAAAACTATAAGGATAACAATCCAGATTATATTGGTCCCATGAATTTTTTAAAAAGCAATTTTAATTTTTATACCTATTTTGTTGTAGAAAAGTATGATAGACTGATGAGTTTTTTAAAAATACATTTCAAGAATAACATACAACATTTAGGTATAATTTTGTAAGAAAATAGAATAAAAGCATGAGATCAAGTGAAAAAGGAAATCCTATAAAATTTTAGACTATAATAGAAGAGTTTGTGTAGGTACTTTTGATATGGATGAGGGTAAATATCAAATCATTTAATGTGCATACATTTTTATAAAGTGATAATACATTTTTATTTTAAAACTTATACTATTTGCAACATCTATCCCTGAACTTTTATCCTCTGAAACTATATACAATTATGATTAAAGCAACTTAGAATCTACTTAAAAATATGTGAGAGCATACATAAAACTTGGTTTTAAAACTTTCATTTGGTGCTACTCGAGGATAAAAGCTTAAAGACCATTGTTCTACAGACCTTTTCCCTCCATGATATGACTTATTGCTAATAAGAAAGACAGTACACCAGTTCATTCAAGAGCTTAAGCTCTGGAATAAAACACACTGGTGTTCCAGCCTTCTCTTATTTTTAATCTTAATCTTTTTAATCTTAGACAAGTTACTTAAGCTCTCTAAACTGCTTTATCCAAATCTGTATAATGGAGATTATGAAGATAAGCTGTAGAATCATTGTGAAGATTACATGAAATTAATCATGTTAAGCTTTTAGAAAAATTCCTGAACATAGTAAGTGCCATGTATATACAATCATAAAAGTTTTCATAGACAAGAGATTTCAGAGGGGAGATAAGTGTATGTTCTTGGGCTGTGGTTCCAGAGGGAATGGGGCTTGGTATGGTTTCAGAGAATGAGTATATAAAGCTCAAAAGGAGGGAAAAAAAATCGTCCGCTGAGGCGGCAGAAATACTATGAGCCACAATGGTGGGAGAGCACAAAGCTTCAAATGGAAAAGTGAAGAGCTGCACTTTAAAAATGAAGTTGACAACAAAATAATCCTAATTGTATGAAATGAAGCTAGATTTTCTCTGCCCATGCCCTAATGCCTGCACTGTTTCTATCCTACCTTTTTAAAAAAATTATAATCTTACAGTTTCTGTTTTCTTATATTTCTGAATTTTGAAATTCAGCATGTCCTTGGCCATAGTCCCTCAACTTGACTCCTACTTACAGTTTAACTCTGTTACTCCTACTTATTTGTCTGGCTCTGAATCTGAGTTCTACCTATGTTTTGTGTTTTCCCTGAATGGACTCTGAAATGATATCATACTCTACCTCTTCCCTGGGAGTATGTGGGAGAGAACACAAAATATCAAGAGGTCAGATGTTGAAGTCTAAATGATATGGCTTAAAATCCCAACTCAACCACGACCTGTGTAGGCTTGGGAAACTCAGAACTTGTCTGAGCCTCAGTTTTCTCTTTTTTTCAATGGGGATACTTTCTAATCAAGAGTTGCTATAAAGGCTGAAGGACTTATGTCACAAAAAGCAATAGCTCAATTAACATTCAGAAAATAATAATTCTTACTATAATTACTATTCCGTTTGCAATGAATGGAGCCATTTAATGGAGTCCTGCTTAACTTTGAAATAAATATTTTGCAAAATAAAACACATTACCTGATGTCCTCTAGACAGTTGAAGATGAATTGTAATGTCAAAGGTCACAAATTTCATGTTTTCTCTGGAACCAGAAAAAAAAATGAAAAGGAACCACCAGAACTGGAAAGCAAGGGAACACATAAAGGCTGGAAAGATCTGTTTCTACGTGCTGTTACAGACTGAAGTGAGAGTGACTGTGTTGATGATTATAAAAAGGTTTTACTACTTTTCAGGATCTAAAGGAGGAATAATAGGCAGAAGCAACAGAATGGAACACAGACTGGCTTAGCCTATTCCATTGGTTAATCAGTCCGTTGTGACCAGATTGACACCATTCAACTCTACAAAGATTTATTAAATACTCACTGGGCATCTAGAATGTACAGAATCCCAATACAGAATGAATTTTATGGTTGATTTTATTACTTTGAATCAGGCTTTCAATTGTAGTTGTAAACCAAATGAGAAAATCATTTAGATTTTAAGACAAACTAATTTTTTTTTTCAATTTTCTTTTTGTCAACAGGATTTGCTAGTCCGCTTACTGGGATAGCAGATGCCTCCCAAAGCAGTATGCACAATGCCTTGCACATCTACATGAATGGAACGATGTCCCAAGTACCGGGATCTGCCAACGATCCCATTTTCCTTCTTCATCATGCATTTGTTGACAGGTTGGTTAGCACTTCTTCATAAATCATGTGCTTATTTGTTTTAAATGTAGTGGATGGCATGAAGATATACAAAAAGCCAACAGGCACATAAAGGTACGCACACCATCACTAGTCATTAGGGAAGCACAACTTAAAACCAAAATGAGATAGTACCTCATGCTTGTTAGAATGGCCATCATCAAAAAAAACAAGAGATAAATGCTGTCCTGGATGTGCAGAAAAGGGAATCCTTGTGCGCTATTGGTGAAATTGTAAACTGGTATAGCCACTATGGAAAACAACATAGAGGATTCTCAAAAAATTAAAAATAAAACTGCCAAATGATCTGGCAATTCCAATTCTGGGAATATATCTAAAGGAAACAAAACCGCTAACTTGTAAAGGACACCCCCATTTTCATAGCAGCACTATCTACAATACCCAAGATATGGGAACAACATAAGGGTCCATCAATGGATGAATGGCTGAAGAAGTTATCACCATCTCTACCTCACTCATGTTTCAGGAACAGGGACATAATATCAAATAACTAAGTGACTATTAGCCTGGAAGATTATTAGGCAGGTTTTTATTGCCTTCTTGGCAACTCTAATATTATAAGAATTAAATAATATCCCAAGTCAAGTTTTATTTAGAAATTAGTTTTTAAGAAAGTATATAAGCACCAAAATTATGATAACAATATAACATCAAAACCACCAAAACTATACATCAAGGAGGGAGGAAGATTGTGGGGGAAAACATCTTACCAGAACAGATAGACTGAACTCTGTTTACTGAGTCATTTTTATATCATATTGTCTTTGTGAATTTTTGGCATTTTTTTGATCTTTAGTGCCATCCCATGAACTTTAAAGAAGCTAGATTTCCTAGATA
Organism: Aethalodelphis obliquidens; assembly: GCF_003676395.1. Taxonomy (NCBI): domain Eukaryota; kingdom Metazoa; phylum Chordata; class Mammalia; order Artiodactyla; family Delphinidae; genus Aethalodelphis; species Aethalodelphis obliquidens. Next base: position 15,191,533 of record NW_020837994.1, read on the forward strand.
CCTTGATGCCCCAGACAAGGAATATGCAAACTATGGCTTATAGGCCAAATCTGTCTCCTACCTTATTTGTAAATAAAGTTTTATTAGAACACAACCACAATCATTCATCTACATATTGTCTATGGCTGCTTTCACACTACAATGGCCAAGTTGAACCAAGACCATATAGTGCACAAAATAGAAAAGATTTAGTTCCTGGCCCTTTACAGAGAAAGTTTCCTGACCCCTGCCAAACCAGTGAATTCCATATTTATATGCCAGGTAAGAGAAAGAGGTTGATCTTTATCTAGCCCACCTATATCTATATTTATAGAAAATGCTATAACTGAATTCAATGTCTGGAGGCATTTTTTTAAATAGAGATAAAGCTATTATGAAGATATACAGCTTTTAGAAGCCACTCTCCCACCTTTGAAAATTAAAATTTTCTCTTTCTTAGAATTCTCTGTTAATCCTATCTTACTATTAGATACCTGCATGATTATTAAAGTAACTCAAAAATAATAAGCAAATGTCAAAGTAGTTTCTCATTCAGCCCTTGTAGGCAAGCTGATGAAGATTCTGGGGATGGAGAGGGAGGAAAAAGCATCATTATAAAGAAGGATAGAGGCCTGCGGATTGCCACAAAGTACTGTGGCATCTGAGCTTTCCTCTCAAGTCTCTTCTTAATAGAGATGCATTTCTTCAATCAGATGGTCTTTTCGCTGCTGTTCAGTTATTCACAAATATATTTATTGAGCACCTACTATGTGCTGAGTACATTTGCCTGAATATTCCACATTCATTGTTGCTTCTATGCATTGCACTTACCAGTCTCCACATCTGGAACATATTTTCCTTGACTTATCTAATTTCTATACAATCTTCAAGACTAGTTTCAATTGTTAGCTCTTCCATGAAGAATGACCATGCCTATCTAAAATCATTTCTCTCATCTAAGGGTGTATTAGAGCCAGCCCAAATTGGCTAGCAAGATTGAATTATGTACATATTTTCCCAACTTTGCATTCAGTGACCTCAGGCTGTAGCTTGAAACCAGTATTGGTAGGAGTGTTTACATCAGGAAACTGGCAAGTGCTACAAATCAGGGCTTTCACTCTGAGAGAGCTGGTTGTTAAAATAATGGCCGGCATGCCGCTGCTCCCATCTGTTAACTCACATCACTTTCTCTCTCTACTTCTTATTTTGGACACATCATTTATATCGTTCTTATTGATTATGTGCTTTCCTTACTGATTATTTGTGCTTTGTCTCTATGACTAATCTCTGAGCTACTTAATGGTGGGACCCACGCCTTGAATTCTATTTGCTTTTCTCACAATGTTTTCTTTAGCTTGTAATTAGTAGATGTGTAATATATTTCTATCAAATGAATAAATGATTGAAAACAACCTTAGCAAGTTACATTTATCATAGCTACAAAGGAAACTGCAGAGAAATCATTTTAACTAAAAAAAACTTTTTGCAAGTCTTGTAAAACACAAATCATTCAATGCTATAAACATGTTTTAAGATTTAGCATGTTTTAGATTTAGCAAGGTCTAGACCATTAGACCTTGTTTTAGGCACTGATTAAACAGAATAATGAGACAAGATCACTGGCTTGAAAAAGCTTAGTCTAGTGGGAAATACAAACAAGTAAACAACTATAGTACATTATAATTCACGCAGTCATAGGAGACATTCTTGGAAAGCTACATAAAAAGGATGATATATGAACTGAGCCCTGAAGAGCAGCAGGCCTACAAGACAAGAATGGATAATCAAGGACTGAGAACATAACTCTTACCTCATTGAAACCAAGCACAAGCTCAAAGTATGAACTGAAGAAGAAAATGAAGCTTAGGGTCCAAAATAAGGAAATATGCCTCAGTGGCCAGTTAGCTCACCACCAAAATGTGCCATTGTTGGGCAAATAAAGACATAAAGTAATTACAGTTATCTCTACCACTTTTAAGTAAAAAAAAGGAAAAATCAGAGAATGGATCTAATACAATGATTTTAAAATATAATATGTATTTAGTCTTTACTATGTGCTAGGCACTGTTATAAACTCTTTACAAGTTTTATTTTATTTAATCCACACCAACAAGTCTGTAATGTTCTAGATTAAAAAAGAGAGATGGAGAAGTTCAGTAACTGTCCCAAGATTACACAGCTAGTAAAGTGTGGAGTTGAGAGTTAAACAATGCAGTCTTACTACAGAGCCATGTTCTTAACCACTGTGGAGAATTCCTTGGAAAATGCAAAGACAAGTTTTCCTTCTGATTGCTCTTAGACTGAGGATAAATCATTTTCATTAAAAATTTATTCATTCATCAAACATTTTAAGTTTCTTCTATATTCTAGATCCCATGCCAGGTACCATGCCTTTTTAATTTATTGGTATGAATGACCTCCAGAGGCTTATAGTCCTTCAAAAAAGATAGAAAAGGGAAAAAAAAAACCAACATAGCAATGTAGCACTGTCTATAACAGAAGTGTAAGAGGTATGTGAATCCAGAGAAGGAAGAGCTTAAATTATATAAGAATGGCCCAAACTGGAAGCACCTGACAACATCAGATGCTGGTGAAGATGTGGAGCTACAAGAACTCTCATTCATTGCTGGTGGAAATGCAAACCGCAACCAACTTGGAAGACAGTGTGGCAGCTTCTTATAAAACTAAACATATTCTTACCATACGATCCAGTAATCATGCTCCTTGGTATTTACACAAAGGAGTTGAAAATATATGTCCACACAAAACCCTGCACATGGATGTGTATAACAACTTTATAATTTCCAAAACTTGGAGGCAAGCAAAACGTCCTTCAGTATGTAAGTGGATAAATAAATGGTGGTACATCCAGACAATGGGATAGTATTTAGTACTAAAAAGAAATGAGCTATCAAGCCATGAAAAAACATGGAAAAAACTTAAATATATATTACTAAGTAAGAGAAGCCAATCTGAAAACGTTATATATTGTATGGTTCCAACTATATAACATTCTGGTAAAAGCAAAACTGTGGACTTTATAAAATGATCAGTTGTCAAGGTTGAGGGCATGAGGAATGAATAGGCAGAACACAAAGAATTTTTAGGGCAGTGAAAAAACTGTATGATGGCATAATGATGGATATGTCATTATACATTTGTCGAAACGCATAGAATGTATAACACCGGTAGTGAACCCTAAGGTAACCTATGGATTTTAGGTGACTATGATATGACATTGTAGGTTCATCAGTTATAACAAATGCACCATTCTGCTGGGGGATGATGATAAGGGGGAGGTTATGCATGTGGAGGGAAGGGGATATTAGGAAATCTCTGTATCTTCCTTTAATTTTGTTGTAAGCCTAAAACATCTCTTTTAAAAAAGTCTTAAAAAGAACGATAAGTATAGTTGTGACCTACTTAACATTTTTAAATAACTGAAATTATGACTGGTAACACTATACTGTTGTTGCCTAATATCAGATAGTGCACCATCAGGACTCTGATAAATAGAAATGTGAATGGACAGTGAGGGAACTGATGAATCTCTAAGAACTTGTCATAAAGCATACAATTTAGAAAAAAATTAACGACATTTACTTATACAAATTTAACCGAGGGAAGGCTGAGTAGCTCTTCTTATTTGAGTACTCTTCCCATGTTACTCATCAATAGTAACTAATAAATGAACCTAAGTATTTCTAGCATCTCTCTCTTTGTAAGGTGAAATAACAAACCTTTGTAATTTTCCAGAAATCACAAAGGTTATTTAAAAGATATTATACAAGATTTATGTCACTTTTTTTTATATTTAGGATCTGATTTGGGCAAGGCAAAATCAAAGAAGTTGTCAGAGGAAACTTGGACATGATTAAGTAGGATTATGAGTGCCAATATCATATATTTCATGATATTTTTAATGAAAGTGTCAATAAAACATTTTAAAGTTAAAAGAAAAGAAGGTAACAGGATTGTAAAGAGCCTTAGTGCTTTTATAAGTGAGGAACAAGAAACCTTTGCTCTTTTTTTCTTTCTTAAACAGTCAAAAGTATAATACAGGCAACAAAAAGCTCAGGAAATTATTCTAGTTAGACAGAAAATATCTGCTGTCTAAAAAGTAAGAAAAAAAAATCCTTTATATTGTAGGCAAGGGCCATAAGCAATATTATCAGTCAGTAAGTCAGTAAGTAAGTAAGTAAATAAATAAATAAATAAAAAGTCAGTAAGTAAGTAAGCCAAGTCAGTAAGGCCATCAAAATTGAGAATATTTTAAGGTTTTTAACAAATTTTATAACTTATTTTCCAAACTTAGGTATTATAAACCAGGTCAAATAAAATTCACTTTCCAAATTTCATCCTTCATTGGCTCCTCATATCCTGGAACATACTGGAACTTTAAGACAGATTTTAGGGGCTCCACCAGATGAGCACTAATTTCATTATAACATTAAGATGTTATTAACATGCAGTGTTAATAAAGATAGTCATTGTTTATCTTTAAATGAGTCAATAAATATTTTTTTAAAAAAGACTTCCATTGTATGACTGCACCATTCTTTAGTAATCATTTAGTCACTAGTTAACAGGCTTTTTTTTTTTTTTTTTTTTTTTTTTGCGGTACCCGGGCCTCTCACTGTTGTGGCCTCTCCCGTTGTGGAGCACAGGCTTCAGACGCGCAGGCTCAGCGGCCATGGCTCATGGGCCTAGCCACTGCGGGGCACGTGGGATCTTCCCGGACCGGGCCACAAACCCGTGTCCCCTGCATCGGCAGTCAGATTCTCAACTACTGCGCCACCAGGGAAGCCCCAGGCATTTTGATTCTTTTTTTTCTATCTTTTCTTTTTTAAACTATATATATATGTGTGTGTATGTTTGTGTGTGTTTATATTATGTATATATATATATATATATGTGTATATATATATATAATTGTGAACATTTGTGAGTATAGCTAAAGAATAGATTTTTCACATTGGAATTGAAAGGTGAGAGGTTAAATACATTTAAAATTTGTTGATATTTCCAAACTGCCTTCCAAAAATGATTGTGTTTGCTACATTTCCAGAAATAGAGAATGAAAGTGTGTTGTCACCCTGTACCCTCATTTGCACTAGATGTCATCAAATGTATTAATCTTTTTAACTCTGAAAAGTAGAAAAATATTTATTTGTATTTTTGTTTCCTAGGCATGTTATAGATTAATTATACTTTTTTTTAAAATGTCTATTTACATTCTTTGCTATTTTATATTAGGTTAATTTGTCTTTTTATTATTGAATTATATAGGCCCCTCATAAATTTTTAGTTGACCTTTTTTGTCATAAACATTACAAATATTTTTTGCAGTTTTAATCATCATTTAAGTATTATGATATGTTTCTTGGTGTTCAGAAATTAATATATGATCTTTTATATAATCTTTTATATTCAATCTCTGTTCACAACTTCAGAGTCTTTAACTCTTTGTTCCTCAGTATTCTCATCTGTAAAAAGAGTGGATTGATCTAAAGCTCCATGGTTCCTTCTGGACTTTACAATCCTCTGGATAATGTGTTTTTGAAGAAATGACAGTAGAATGCATTAGCACAATTACAGGGCTTTAGCAGGTTTCTTAGTGACAGCTTAATCATGCTTTTAGTTATGATTAATAGGTAACTGACATATAGACAAATCCAATTCATAGTATAAATTATTTTTCTCTGCTATTCAGATTAAGGTCTGACAGGACTCTAAGCTTTTCTCAGATTTGTAAAAAAAAGTTTCTGGCAAGAAGAGACGATTGAAGAGTGGGCACCCTAAAAGAATGAATATGTTGGAATGTTTATTCTTTTTCTCTAAGAAGATCAGATTTGAGGCATGCTAAAGACAGAGACATTTGAAACTTTAAACCAACCTAACACTACAACACCCATCAAGCAAAGCTGATGTTTTAGCCATGGAATCAGGAACTTTTATGCTTATAAATTCCTTAGGAAGGAAGATGAGCATTGGTGCTGGATGGTACCCTATGGATAAATGTCGGAGCCGCAGAAAGAGGGCTTTAGAAATACCTCCTTTTCCTTAATACTTCATTGCTCAAGGAGGGCTCACGTGGACAAAAGCAAGCACATCTCTGCATGCATGCATTCATTCAGCTGTTAATTCAACAAACATTAAGTCCCCTCTATGCTTTGTGTGCTATATTAGGCCATGGGGATTCAGCAGTCACTAATACTATTCCTCCCCACCTAATGCTTCCTGGTCCAGATATGTAAAAAACTAAGTAACATAAAACAAAACGTAACTTCTGCAATAGTAGTGATTTAATAGGCCAGAGTATGCGGGAGTGAAGAAAAGAGCATCAAGGAAGTAGGGACCATAAGAATGGTCCTCCTCATACCCTGGATCTGTAGCACCTAGCAGCCTGCCTGGCACAGAGTGGACATTCAATGAATAGCTGTTAGATTCCAGTGTTCGGAATTCTCTTATGACCGGTGGCTTTATGAAGAATGAGTAGGATATTGACTCGTGAAGATTGGTAGTAACAACATTCAATTCATGTGGAACAAAACAAGAAAACTCAGAAGTGTGAGGTTAATAGAAACTTCAGGAAATAGGCCATAATTAAAACCCAACTAAAATACTGAAAGCACAGCTAATGTTTGAGTGCTTACTGTGCACCAAAAGCTAGGGGCATCAATGGACTGACCCACTTAATAGTTAACAACAACCCTACCAGTTAAGTGGCATTATCATCCCCATCTGAGGGACAAATAGACTAAAGCACAGAAAGGTTAAATAACCTGTCAGGATATGAACCCATGTTTTTAACCTGTACTATATGCTGCTTCATAAAGTGTTTGGAGAGCAGAAGAAATGCATGTCTATATAGAGAGAGAATATACTCTTACCCCAACACAAGAGCAAGAGCTAACAGGGTAGGTGGTTATTTTGAACACTAGCCACCAGCATGGTTACTGCAGCAGGAGGCCAGTTGACCAAGCAGAATAGGTTGGTGAAAAATTTAGCAAGCTCAAATTGGGTGGGGTATGTGGAGGGGAGAGGAGGAGTGCAGGGGGCAAGCAGGGGCTAGACAGTGAGGGGTGGGGAATGTGAAGGGGAACAAAAACTGGGCCAATATTTGGAGTAAGTGTTACAGTTTAGAGTGCCCAGAAGGTTAAGCCTGCAGTTTTAACTGATTTTTAAATTTTTATTGAAATATAGTTGATTTACAGTACTGTGTTAGTTTCAGGTGTACAGCAAACAGGTGTAGTTCCCTGTGCTCTACAGTAGGTCATTGTTGTTTATCTATTTTATATAGTGTGTATATATATATATATATATTTTTTTTTTTTTTTTGGTACGCGGGCCTCTCACTGCTGTAGCCTCTCCCGTCGCGGAGCACAGGCTCCGGACGCGCAGGCTCAGCAGCCATGGCTCACAGGCCCAGCCGCTCCGCGGCATGTGGGATCTTCCTGGACTGGGGCGCGAACCTGTGTCCCCTGCATCGGCAGGCGGACTCTCAACCACTGCGCCACCAGGGAAGCCCTATAGTGTGTACATTTTAATGCCTAACTCCTAATTTATCCCTCCCCTCCTTTCCCCTTTGGTAACCATAGGGTTTCTCTGTGAGTCTATTTCTGTTTTGTCAATAAGTTCATTTGTATCATTTTTTTTTATATTCCACATATGAGCTACATCATATGATATTTATCTTTCTCTGTCTGACTTAATTCACTTAGTATGATAATCTTTAGTTGCATCCATGATGCTGCAAATGGCATTATCTCATTCTTTTATGGCTGAGTAATATTCCATTGTGTGTGTGTGTGTGTGTGTATATACACACAGAAGTTTGCAACCACATTAGTTCTTGCTCAAAATAGAACAACTGATCCTTAACTTTGCAAAGCTTTCCAATGTCGTTTCCAAATTCTTTAAACATCCTTTGGACATATCCTGTGGCATATCATTATGTAATATATTTTGATGCTAGGTTTCTATGCATTCCATGCATCTAAGATGTCATTTGCATGAATATACATATATATATATAATTTGCATATATTTCACATCTTCTTTATCCATTCATGTTAAACCCTCCTGTGATGTGGGCTGGGCTCCCCGTGGCTGAGCAGGCACTGACTCAGGAACTAAGTGAGGCTGAGGTAGAGAAGGCAGGAAGGGACACCTCTAGAAGCTCATAGTCTAGTTCCTAGATTCCAAGTGTGGATAAGAAGTCCTCTGGTGGAAGAACCACGAGACCTGGGGGCAGAATGCCTGTAAGCACGTCCTGGCTCTGTTCTGAGATACTTATATGACCCTGGGAAGGTTGCTGAATTCCTCCCAGCCTCAGTTTCCTCACTGACAAAATGGTGGTAATATTACTACTCTTCTCATAGGAATGTGACTTTACAGTTTATAACTCATAATATGACAACTGCTCCTTGTAAAGAGAGCAGAGTATAAGGGACTTTTATAAAGCACATGCGATACTTTTGTTCTGTACTCACTATTTGCAAGCACCCTCCAGGATCAACAACGCTTCCTTGGTTCTCCTGTAACCTGTCTCTTGAGTGCATGGGAATCCCAGCTAGGTATAAACCTGAAGCAAAACATTCCATGGATGGCAGGTCTGCCTCACTCCTCAGCTACAGATTAATTACATCTTTTGGAGTGACTTCTTGGCTATCATTGCTCATGAGCCTTCCTTTCCATTCTATTCCCCAAGCCTCCCCTGGGCCATCCCGCTAAGAAGGCTGCCCCGACCCACATACCTGCAAACTAAATGCCTTGCTAACTAGGCAGCTCAGAAATAGTCCAGGCAGAAGGCAGCTCCCTGGAGCTTCAGGAATGAATAGCAGATTGCCTGCCTGCTGGTGATAGCACGGCTGAAGCTTGCTCAGAAAGGCAGAAGTCCCAGGGTTAGGGAAGGAGGTGAACTCAGAAACCAGAGAAATGTGTTAAAGTCTGCTCTGGGAATCAGACGGGGTGGCAGAGAAGGACCCCTGTGTTTCCTGGTTTCTTTTCATACTGTTGGATTCTGAGCAGCTTTAAAAATGCTCCCTAGACTTAACTCCCTAGAACTAGTAGCAGTTATACCATTATAGTTGTACTTATCCATATATCCACAGCTGATTTTTTTGTTGTCATCACTGGATTTAGCTCTGATGCCAGTCTGCTTTGGCTAGATGTATTTGTAGGTTTGACTGTCTCTCTCACTCAATCTTGAGCTCCTTTAAGGCCATGTTTGTGTATTGATCATCTGTAGCACCTAAACACAGATCCAAGCACCTAACAAAGACCCTGGCACATGGGAGACATCATTAAACACTTATTAGACTAAAGTGTTGCTGCACTTGATTAATTGATGAAGAGGCCATGTACTATAACTAATAACCTAAAGAATAGTCCTCCTACAATGTGGGGAATATCCCAACTTTTTGTGGGCTTAATATGTCTTAGTATGAGGGAAATTAAATTGCTTAAATTAAAATCTTGATAACTTAAAAATCCCAAATGAAAGAGGATAAGGAAACATGAGTCGTCATTATTTTTGCTGAAATTTTAAATCTGAAAGAAAATTTTAAGATCATAATCTAACCCCTCATTTAACAAATAAGGAAATTGAGGCCCAGAAAGGGTGACATACCCAAGGACACAGTTTTCTGCAAAGAAGAGAGAAGAGTGTTTCAAGACCTTGTGGGGCAGCTGGGAGCTTTCAGAGACAGAATGGAATATTTAACGTGACAGAGGATATTTAACTAAGGAAGGCAGAAGCAGCGTGACTATAGGAAGATCCTTACCACCATCATTTAGAGATCCAGAGTTCAGATCTGCTGAAATAGCACCAAATATCAGATTCAAGGGATGAACAGGATTTTAAAATTAATCAACAGGCCAGAAATCGGGAGACTAGGAGGCAGTAAATCATGTGAGTAAGATCACAGATTTTAGCATCAGACATGCTTCATTTTGAATCTCAAGGCTGCCGCATCTAGCTAAATGATCTCTGGCAAGCTGCTTTTTCTCCCCTAAGCCTTCCTTTTCTCAGCCATAAAATTCTGCTAATACTAGTACCTACCTGAAGTTGTAGCTTTAATAATTAATATGATATTTTTATAAATATGTATTAAAGTTCTTAGCACACAGTTACACAACAGAAAATGTCCTTGCCATTAAGATACTTACTTTCGGGGCTTCCCTGGTGGCACAGTGGTTGAGAGTTCGCCTGCTGATGCAGGGGACACGGGTTCGTGCCCCGGTCCGGGAAGATCCCACATGCCGCGGAGCGGCTGGGCCCGTGAGCCATGGCCCCTGAGCCTGCGCATCCAGAGCCTGTGCTTCGCAACGGGAAAGGTCACAACAGTGAGAGGCCCGCGTACCGCAAAAAAACAAACAAACAAACAAACAAAAAAAACTTAACTTTCTAATTTTCTCACATTTCTGGAAGCTAGAAGTTTAAGATCACAATATCGACAGAATTAGCTTCTCTCTCCTTGGCTTGCAGACGGCTGTCTTCTCCCAGTATTTTCACGTGGTCTTCCCTCTGTACATGTCCGTGACCTAATTCCCTCTTTTTATAAAGACACCAGTTAGACTGGATAAAGGGCCACTCTCAAGACCTCATTTTAACTTAGTTACTTCTTCAAAGACCCTATCTCCAAATAGTTACATTCTAAGGTCTTGTGGATTAGAACTTCAGCATGTGAATTTGGGGTGGGAAGAGGATAATTCAACTCATAACAAGTGGTGAGGATGAAAGTCAAACTGTAGTAGAATGAAAACAGAATAGGAATTGAAAATGTCAAGTTATACCAAAGTTTTAAAACTGTGATCATAAACTAAAATAGACAAACTAAAATAGAAAGGACAGCAAATTGTTTGAGGAGAAGAATTAAGAAAAAGAGCTTTTTGGAGAGGTTTTTTTTCCCCTTTCACAATAAGAGATACATGCCTGAATTTATAATTTAAGGGAATTATTGCTAAAGAAATGAGAAAAAGAAGCATTAAAAGTGAAGAACATTGAAATGCTCTAAAAAGTAAACTAAGAAAAAAGATATATGATTTCAATTCTACAAGATCCTTATCTAGGGGAAATTATCCCATATTTTCCCCAGAGGAAAAATTAAAGAATGATAACTGATGTACAAAATATCCATAGGAAATGCTATATTCAGAACCTCATTTGTCAAAACATTCATAAAATGTCTTTTTATCATATGACTTTGTTTTATTAAGGTAATTTACATAATATGAGGGTTTCTGGAAATATCAAAACAAAATTTCTGCATATAGGATTGGCAAAGCAGAGAACCGAGAAAACCAAGGATGTACAATACAAATGCTCTTTCCATCCTGGAGTCAAAAAGGCCCAAGGTAGCTATTGTCAAGTACCAAATGTCACAATAATCTAGAAATAACAATGGGGATGGGAATCTGTTAGAATCTCAGGAAAGACACATTACTATATTCACGATGTCAAAGGGCTGTAATGAAAAGAGTTTTCTGTAGCTGTGTCCTTATACAAAGCAAACTCTCAGGAGAAAGATAAATATTTACCAAAAGAAAAACAGTTTTTTAAGAAAAGTTCTTTTCCCTCAAAAAAAGGAGCAGAAGCAGCAGAGCCCCTTTAATTTCAGGGATAAAAAAGATAACAGAACGAGCTTCCAGATTCATATTGTGGGGCTGTGCTAGTGTCAGTACAGCATGGAGTTTTGTGGCAGAATTCTTCTCTCTCTCCCAGAGGCAGCTAATTTTTGCCTAGCAACAAGGCAGTGATGAGGTGGGGCAGTGGAGGTGAAATGTTTCCCCGGGCAATCAGAGGCTCCTAACCTACTCCCCTGTTTTAGGAACGTACAGTCTGCCCACCATTCATTCCCACAGTGGGAATTATTCCCAAGATCTAGCCTTGAGAGAGTGAGGTGCTACTGAGACCATCTGGACAGCATATGTGACTGAATCCAGTTACACTACTATATATAAAATAGATAACTACTAAGGACCTACTGTATAGCACAGGGAACTCTGCTCAGTACACTGCGATAGCCTATATGGGAAAGGAATCTAAAAAAAAGTGGATGTATGTATATGAATAACTGATTCACTTTGCTCTACACCTGAAAGTAACACAACATTGTAAATCAACTGTACTCCAATAAAAATATTGGGTTGGCCAAAAAGTTCGTTCAGTTTTTTCCATAAGATAGCTCTAGAAGCGCTTAGCTGTCTTTAACGTCATTCGAACCAATTTTATTAGATTGTATTGTGACAGGTGACATATAAGCATGCATTTTACAAAAAACTTATCAAAATTGGTGAATTTTTGTGTAGCCATTTTAATACTGAAGATGGAAGATAAAAAGCAATATTTTCGGCATATTACGCTTTATTATTTCAAGAAAGGTAGAAATGCAACAGAAACGGAAGAAAAGATTTGTGCAGTGTATGGAGAAGGTGCTGTGACTGATCGAATGTATCAGAAGTGGTTTGAGAAGTTTCGTGCTGGAGATTTCTGGCTGGACGATGCTCCACAGTCGGGTAGACCAGTTGAAGTTGATAGCGATCAAATTGAGACATTAATTGAGAACAATCAACATTATACCACGCTGGAAGTAGCCGACATACTCAAAATATCCAAACCAAGCACTGAAACTCATTTGCACCAGCTTGGTTATGTTCATTGCTTTGATGTTTGGGTTCCACATAAGTTAAGAGAAAAAAAAACCTTCTTGACCGTATTTCCAAATGCAATTCTCTACTTAAACGTAAAGAAAAGTTCCATTTTTAAAACAAATTGTGACAGATGATGCAAAGTGGATACTGTACAACCATGTGGAACAGAAGAGATTGTGGGGCAAGTGAAATGAACCACCACCAACCACACCAAAGGCCGGTCTTCATCCAAAGAAGGTGATGTTGTGTATATGGTGGAATTGGAAGGGAGTCCTCTATTATGAGTTCCTTCTGGAAAACCAAAGAATTAATTCCAAAAAGTACTGCTCCCAGTTAGACCAACTGAAAGTAGCACTCGATGAAAAGCGTGCAGAATTAGTCAATAGAAAACACACAACCTTCCATCAGGATAATGCAAGACCGCATGTTTGATGACCAGGCAAAAACTGTTACAGCTTAGCTGGGAAGTTCTGATTCATCCACCATATTCACCAGACATTGAAACTTTGGATTTCCATTTACAAAATTCTCTTAATGGAAAAAACTTCAACTCCCTGGAAGACTGTAAAAGGCACCTGGAACAGTTCTTTGCTCAAAAAGACAAAAAGTTTTGGGAAGAAGGAATTATGAAGTTGCCTGAAAAATGGCAGAAAGTAGTGGGAAAAAAATGGTGAATACGTTGTTCAATAAAGATCTTGGTGAAAATGAAAAATGTGTCTTTTATTTTTACTTAAAAACAGAAGGAACTTTTTGTCCAGCCCAGAAATAAAAAAATTTTTTTAAAAGTCTCTCTATAAACTTTTAAGATTCTGGTGGGCAGATGCAGAGATCTACTCAGCTTGCAGCCACCCAAGACAAGACTCCAATGTAAGTTCCCTTGCTTATTAAACTTGCCACTTACCAATCAGAAGTGGTCTGCCTCTTTCTTCTGTCTCTCCCCCTGCTCTCTACTAAGGGGGCTGGTTTTAGATTACAGCTGGGAAGTTCCCATGGTGGTTTGTGAACCAACATTTTTCATTTCCTAGTAGCTGACATCTTTTCTTCATGTGAAAGAAAGATCTGCACCTGCGGTCTGAGCAGGTTTTCTGCCGTCTCTCACCAGCAACCAATTAACACCCTATGCTCAGGAGAACAAGGGGCCTCTCCAGGTACACCTCCTTCACCTTCAGACTGAGGCAAGCCTCCCAGTCTTTCCATGGGTGTCCAGTAGAGGTCTGGGGAAAAGATCTGGGAAGTGGTTGTGTATTCCTCTGTGTCTTGGATTCTCAGGAATCCTAAACTGTTCCATAACCCACATGTAGCTTAATCAATTAGTTACAATTTCAGTGGTTTCCTTCTTACCCAGTTTTATGGCTTTTACCCTTTCCTCTCATACTTTGCCAAAGTTGAAACAGTTCACATATCCTGTCCCTCCTCAACATGTTTTGTCACCCATTGGAATCAGTTTGCCTGTTTTCATTGTGACTCTAGCTCTTGGATGAGGCAAAAATATCTTTTTTTAAAATGATGACTTTTTCTTATTGTTAAATTAGGAATGACATTCTCTTGCAACATTTTTACCTCTTAAGCAGAAACAGAACTGATTGCTGACAAGTATTAATTTTCTCCTCTCTTCCCAGTCACAAAGTGAAAGCAATACTAGTATCAGTGTTAAGTGTCAAGATGGAAGTAATCAAGCAAAAACCTTGGGGCAAAGAATAGGGAGTGAGGAATGGGTGCTGAGAGAGCAGCGAATAATAGCTAAGACATAAAAGTTTGTTCAGATGCTGAGACAGAATTGATGTCAGAGGAACTGCTGAAGCGGAGTGCTGTAAACCTAGGAGTCAAAGTTCATGAGTTAAGTATCAGAGCTCAGAAATAAAGAAAGAAAAAAAGGCTCAAGTACTGCTGTGGTCCCATTTTCTATCCAGAATAATTCTTGTGGAGCACTGTTATTACTGTGGGATTGACATGGGAGAGCTGTGCTTCCCTCCTCAGTCTGTCTCGTGGGCACATGAAGAATCAGAACAAAGATGAAAAATGGAAATATCATTGAACAGTGAGATTGAATTTGTATTCTTAGCATCATACAACTGCTACATAGGGCTCCAATTTTATATTCATAGGTTGTTATATCATCGTAGTTTAATATGAGTAAGAAAGCTGATGATCTAGTCTGCATATGTGGCTATTAAGCACTCGAAATTTCGCTTGTGCAACTCAGGTTGTAATTTTAAATTTAAATTTAAAAATGGATGTGTGCGTTGGTTACTGAAAAACTTGTATGTCTGGAACAATTTGAGTATGTGAATATATGTTTTCATCTGTAAAATATATGATATCTTCATACATCTCAAGTGTTTCTGGTACTGTCCTATGTCTTATGCCCTCAAAGTATACTCTATAATAACTGACTGGATTTTTCTTAACTTTATATGAAAAAAAAATTAACCTATAACCAATTAGCCAAGAAGAACTTGACCTCCTGTAGTTTATTATCAAAAATGATAGGGATTTGTGGGTGTGTATGTGTGTTTCATATCAGCTATCAAGATTCAATGACAGAAATTGGAAACAATGCCAGTTATCTTAACAGAAGTAATTTAATGCAGATAATAGGTTAAATAGATTAGAGAATTAAAAAGTGAAAAAATAAACTGAAAGAATATATACAGGGATGGAACTGGAGGAAGCCGTACCCCCTCCAAGGCTGGGGAGAGATGAGTGGCATTTGGAGGGCCTTCACAGAAGCAGGTTCAGACTTCTGATGGGGAGATTGACCACTGAGTGGTCAACCTCTGAGTGGGGGGCTCTAGTCAGCTGGTCCTGATAACTTCAAACGTTCAGCAGCATTTTACAGAACTGGGTATCAGACAGACTTCCGTGGGGGGCGGTTATAGCCCAACTATGTTGAAACTTCTTAGAGGGAATGATGATAATTCTGGGAGTTTAGGTACAAAAAGCTGGAGGCTGAACTCTACTGCCCTTCTGAAGGTAAGGAGAAGTTGCTGAAATAAACAAGAGGGAGCAAGTCCCTTTTTCTTCTTCCAGTCTACTGCTAGTGTCTGTCAGAGATCCAGCTAGCAAAGGAGATGTGCAGCTTACAGAGTCTCAGCCTGAGTATCACAAAGTGGAGTAAGACATCTTTGAGACTGAGAAACACCAACTAATAACTAGCAGAGTCCACCCATTGGCTATTTAGCATCAAACTTTTATTCCTAGAGGATCTGAATTTTAAGTTATTTTGCTTTTCTTTGGTTGCTAAGGTCTTCCATTAAATTTTACTATTGAATACAGAAACACTAAAAACTCTCCAGAGAATTCCCTGAATTTCTTACATAATATTTCTTGCACTACAGTGTGGCAGAAACCCAAATACACCTTGATAATCAGGGTCATTCAGCACTGAATCATTAACCAAGAGAGTATCCCTCTTTCATATATATATGCTCAGTGGCATGAAGCATCTAAAATATTCTTCAATTAAATTTCCAATTCAATGCAATATTTCTGTGTACCCATGTCGAAGCAGTCCTTCTACTTTGGAAGTTAATACCTAAAAACCAGACAATTTAAAAACTATGGTGACAGGAAAAAAACTTTGTAAGTGGGTTATAAGATGTTATTGTGAAAAGAACCATTCCCATTTCCACCCTATTTCTAACACCTGTAGAGAACGTACACGGGAGAAATATTGGTCAGTATTTCAAAGTATATACTGTCTTTGTAAGGCAAGACCTCAACTCCTTAGGATATTTTCTCCTAATTAGTACCCTAACTGAATCTTCAGTGGTCAATTCATTATTTTATTAGGCTAGTTGCTTTTAGGTAGGAGTGCATGGTAAAACTAGTGAATTCCACAGGAAATAGCTGTGTTGCACTGCCTTTGCTGTGAGATGAGTTCTGTAGTCAGAAGCAATGTTGAGTGGAGAATGTGGCAATAAAGAAACATTTCATGAGTCCATGCGTGGTGGTACTGGCAGAAGAAGTACACAGAAAGCAAATCCATATGCAGATTTTCATCTATTCTGATGAAAGCAATTGTGCCATGCTTTATGACGATAGGAGTCCAATATAACCAATGTACCAGGTGAGTGAATTATCCTCTTCTTCAAAGGGATGTTACTTTATCAGAACCTCATAGCTGCATAGCTGATCTCTGGTATTAGCAGATTTGGCACTCAGTGGTGGTAGCTAGGTCAGCCTTAGGAGAAGGGAAGCTATACTGTTGAACCCATGCCAGGCCTCCATCTCTGTCACTATGGCTACTTTGTAGATGGATTTGTTGAGCAAACATTGTTGCAACTTGGGAACGAGGCTGAATGACATCAGTAGAATGTATCGATTTGTCCACCTTATTAGTGATAATGGTAGGCTGTATTTGGGTCTGTAAGGCAATAGCTTAATAACAATCACAGGTTCTAAATATAAAATTCCATTATTCTATAGCATAATATAAATTCCCTCAGAGACTCCTCCCTTGAGAATTATTTCTATGGAGAAAGGCAAGTAAAATATTTCTCAAAGTGTCTTTCACTCCCTCTTAGACTGACAGACCCCAGAGATTTTGATATGTTATGATGAATCATGATGCTCCTTCTTATTTGCCTACAGGCCTCTAAATGCAGAGAAGGGCAGTATACAACCTTTGAGGACAGTGAAAAGTAGATACCTTAACATAAGGCACTGAGAGTTGAAGGCAAAGTATACGCACCTACCTCTCATTTATGGAGAATCAAGATATCCCTAAGTGGAATAATCACAAATGTGCCCTACTCCAGGGGACCTTTGTGTAAACTGTTCTCTCTTCCTTGAAATTCTCTACCAGCTTCTCTCTCTGTCTTCATTCACCACCTGGGCTTCTAGCAACCTTTTGAGCTCTAACTCAAACATTGTTCTTCTCTTTTTCCTTCCCTACAATTATAGCTGATCACATCCTCTTTTTTTTTTTTTTTTTTTTTTACTATCTTTTACTTATCTCTATCCTAGTGTGCATTAAAATTGCATATTCATGTATCTGTACTCCTTTCCAGACTGTGGTGCTTTTAAGTGAAGGGACAATATTTTTTGAGGACTTTATGTGCAAGAATCACAGTAGCCATTCAGATGTATTTGCTGAATTTTCAGTGGGGACTTTGAGTTTGGGGATTAACAAACACTGACCCTTAATTTCAGAAGGAGACTGTGTCGAATATAAGGCTCCTATTCTATGCAGGGGATGGCCAGATACCATACTGTTAGCTACAGTTGAAAGGGACAGTCTGTTTGGAAATGAAAATTGCTTACCCAAACAGTTTAATTTGGGGCAAGACACCCAACTGTCAAGAGAAGTTTTATTTTGATACGTAGAGACTCAATTCTAGAAGAATTTCACAAGTTAATAAGATAGTAGCCAGATCAAGGAAACATGGCAGTAAAGAAGAAGCACAGTTACTGGAATGGATATAAATGGTCAGGGTCAGTCCATGATAGGACTTAAGGACTACTGTGGTGATCTACCAGTTCTTCCTACTGAAATCAGTTCTTCCTCAAAACTGGGACAACCCTGAACCCAGGGTGGAAATTACACAAGATGTGGGTGAAAGGGGCTTGTTGAGTCTCTACTTAAAAACACTCTGTCTTTCTTAAATCCATCCAATATCCACCTACTTATGTTTTGCTTTTGTTTATTTATTGATTGATTTATTCAGTATCCCAATCATAATTTCATGAGATTTCCCCCCCCCAATATAGTCTGTGATGCACATCATCAAAGGTGTTAAAGGAGGTGACACTTAAGTCCTCATTTTTTCCTAGTCTAATATCTAAATTTAAAATCTTCATTTTTCACACTAAAAAAGTAGCACCTCCACCTTATTTTACTGTTTTTCCTTTTTACACATTTTCTTTGGCCAGATGTTGACATATAGGTGATGGAAAGTTTTCCTTATTTTCTTCTTTAAATAAAACAGGTTACTATATCCATCAGACTTTTAGCAAATAAATTAATTTTCTTTTTATTCTTGCTTGATTTGATCCAGACAGCTAATATGAATGCAAAATTTTTCCTCTTTATTGACTTCAAGATATAAGGTGTCATAATTCCTCAAGTTGTAAATAGTAAAATAAACAAAGACAAAAAAACCCAACATTTTTCATCTGTGTTCAGGTAGAGTCCATCCGAGGAGATTTTTTATTTTTCACCACAGCAATCAATCTGCACCCAATTGTCACAATGCCACACCCTCAAAAGGAATTAAAAGTTGAAGTTGAAAAGTGATAGAGACACAATATATACAGATGTTAGTTTGGGACATAACATAAAAATAAATACTGTGGAAACAATTAGAGCAGTGTTTTGGGATTTTGTTTTCACCAAAACACAATTACACATTTTTAATGTTTTGAGAACCATGAATGGCTTATTTTTTAAAATATCAATTAGCCAATAATTTTTCCAGCCCTGCTCAGCTTGAGATACTTAATACATTCTGCTCAGTGTCTATTTCATTCATTTCTTAAATCACACCTGACAGAATAGGTAATCTACTATGAAAGTGGTTCCCAATCCTTGCTGCATAAATCCATGGGATGCTTTTTTAAAATACCTAGGTGCAGGCCCCAGACACAGAACTTCTTATTTAATAAATATGGAGGCTTGGGCATCAGCATTTTAATGGGTTGAGAACCACTATGTTCATGCCCATAATGAGTGGGTTAGAATTAGCAACATTTACATAACCCCAGACATGCCAAAAGTGAATTTTAAGAACAGATATCCACCAACATACAGTATTCTATTAACCTCTTCTCTTTACAGCTGGACTTCTTTCTTTCAAGCTTAGCACGCTTCATATTGAGAATCAAATTCTTCCCTGTTGTGAAGGATATTTGGCCAGTACACTAGTATCTTGCCTGACTCTTCCTAGCCTCTTTTTCCAAGAAGGTTGACACTATTTAAAACCTCTATCACTGATAAAGAAATGTCAAGCAGACAAACTACCTAAAACTATAAACTTTAGCACCCATCTGTCCCTGACCCACAGATCTCACACTAAATTTGGTCCTTCTGAAAAAAGACAAAAATGTAAATAGCACCAAATATGACTTTACTGGAGTATCTAATGCAGCTAGGTTTGGGAACAAATGTCATTCATATGAAGAGCTGGAGGAAATAGGACCAAGGTCTAAGACCTGTGAATTTGGGTAAGTCAAAGTCAAACCAGAGTCCATCACATACATTTGAATGCTCATGTTTAGATCCCTGGATTCACAGTTCAGGGGTTTACTTACCTAAATCCAGGGCAATGTCCAAGCTTGCTTTACTTGTGACTCAACATTCTTTTCTTCCAAGCTGAAATTCTGTCAATTTTCCCAACATATCTGCTGATCTAACCTCAGTGAGTAATGATAGAACATTTGGAACTTCTTAAAATATATTCTGCTATTGTTATACTGAATTTATTCCACTATTGTTATAAATTACTCTCATTATTTAATCCTGTTATTCTCTTTGGTTAGGAGATCATGGGTGAATTCCATTAATTGATTTTGGGCTGTTAAACCAACATTGAATTCCTAGGATAAATTCCACTTGGTTACTGTGTATAATTCTTTTTATATGTTTCTGGATTTGGTTTGGTAGTATTTTGATGAGTATTTTTAAATTATATTCATAATGAATGAAAAGAAAAAAAGAAAGTGTATCCCATACACAAGGGAGAAGAAACAATCAATGGAAACTGTGACTAAGGGAACCTAGACATTAGACTTTCTAGGCAAATACTTTAATAAACTATTTTAAATATGTGCAGTGAGCTAAAGGAAACCATATGTAAAGAATTAAAGGAAAGTATGTGAATGGTATCTTACCAAAGAGAGAATATTAATAAAGAGATAGAAATTTACTAAAAGGAAATTTTGAAGTTGAAAAGTGATAGAGACACAATATATACAGATGTTAGTTTGGGACATAACAGCATAAAGATGAGGAAGTGCTCCATAGGAAAAAATATTTTGCATAATATTTCAATTAAGTTGGTACTAATTTGAAGTAGATTGTCATGTCAATTGTCATCCCCAGGACAATCACTGAGAAAATAATTCAAGATAATATAGTAAAATAAATAACAAGGGATTAAAAGGGTAACTGGAAAATATGTATTTAACTCGAGACATTAGTAATGGAAGAATTAAAGAATAAAAAAAGACATGAGACATCTTATAGAAAACGAGTAGCACAGTAATTACATTAAATATAAATGGATTAAATTGTCTAATATAAAGGCATAAATTGACTAAATGGTTAAAATAACAAAATGCCCCCAATATACGATCTCTTCAAGAGACTCACTTTAGATGCAGACACAAATAGGTTGAAAATAGGAAGAAAAAGAAATATTTCATGTGAACAGTGCTTAAAAGAGATATAAAAAAGCTATATTAATATCAGACAAAATTGACTTTAAAAATTGTTACCAGATACAAAAGAAGACATACAGATGGTCCCCAACTTATGATGCTTTGACTAACGATTTTTTCAACTTTACAATGGTGCAAAAGCCATACACATTCAGTAGAAACTGTACTTTGAATTATAAATTTTGATCCTTTCCCAGGTTAGTGACATGTAGTATTATACTCTCCTGATGCTCTGCAGTGGCAGTGAACCACAGCTCCCACACAGCCACACAATCACAAGGGTAAACAACTGATACACTTACAACCATTCTGTACCCACAAAACCATTCTGTTTTTCACTTTCAGCACAGTATTCAATAAATTACATAAATATTCAACACTTTATCATAAAATAGACTTTGTGATTTTGCACAGCTAGAAGCTAATGTGAGTGTTCTGGACGTGTTTAAGTTAGGTTAGGTTAAGCTATGATAGTCGATAATTTAAATGTATTAAATGCATTTTCAACTTATGATGTTTCAACTTACAATGGATTTATCAGGACATAACCCCATGTTAGTTGAGGAAGATCTATAATTTAATGATAAAAGGATTAATCAATCAAGAATATACATAAACATATATACAACTACCAACAGAGTAACAAATACATGAAGCAAAAACTGACAGAACTGAAGGTAGAAATACACAATTTAACTATAATGCAGACTTTCAGTACTTATTCATCATTGAAAAATAATGGATAGAATAAGTAGACCAAACATTAGCAAGGAAAAAATATTTCAACAATACTATATACCAGTGAGAGCTGATAAACATATATAGATCATTCCACCCAATAGAAGAAAATAGACATTCTTCTCAAGTGAGCATGGAATGTTCTCCAGCATCAATCATATGTTAGACCATAGAAAAAGTCTCAAAACTTTTAACAGATTGTATGTAAAATGTATATCTTCCAGCCACAATAGAAAGAAATAAGATAATAATAGAAATTTGGAAAATTTATGAATATGTGGAGATTAAGCAGCACACTACTAAATAACCATTGGATCAAAGGAGAAATTACAAGGAAAATTAGTAAATACTTTGTGGTAAACAAAAACAAAAACAAAACACACAAAAACATATGGGATGTAGCAGAAGCAGTACTTAGAGGGAGATTTATAGTTGTAAATGGCCCCATTAAAAAAAAAGAATAAATACTTCAAATTCATAACCTAACTGCCAAAATTAGAAATTAGAAAAGGAAGAGCAATCTAAACCCAAAGAAGAATGAAAAAATAATAAAAATTAGAGTAGAAATAAACAAAATAGAGGCTAGGAAAATAAAAGAGAAAATCAATAAAACCAAAAATTGATTCTTAGAAAAATCAACAAAAATGACAATCCTTTAGTTAGTTTGGCCAAGAAAAAAAAGAAAGACTCAAATTGCTAAAATCAGGAATGAAAGAAAACATTACTACTAACTCTACAGGGAGAAAAACAGATTATAAGGGAATACTGTGAACAATTGTATAGCAACAGATTAGAAACTTACATGAAATGGACAAATTCCTAGAAACACACATATTGCCAAAACTGACCCAAGGAGAAATAGAAAATTTGAACAGACCTATGGAAAATAAAGATATTGAGCTAGTAATCAAAAAACGACCAGCAAAGAAAATTCCAGGGTTAAATGGCTTAACTGATGAATTCTACCAATCATTTAAAGAAAAACTAACATCAATCAAAGTCTTTAAATAAACAGAAAGGAGGCAATATTTCCTAATTCATTCTTTGAGGCCGGTATTACCCTAAAGAGAAAACCATAGAATGGTATCCCTTACAAATATAAATGAAAAAATCCTCAACAAAATGCTGGAAGATAGAGTCCAACAATATATAAAAATATTTACACCATGATCAAGTGGGATTTATTTCAGGGATGCAAGGCTGGTTCAACATATTAAAATCAATCAATGTAGTAAGTCATTAATATAACAAATGGGAAAAAAGCCCCATGATTATCTCAATAAATCTAGAAAAAGCCAACAACCTTTAATGATTAAAAATAAAAACATTTATGAGACAAGGAATAAAAGGGACCTTTCTCAATCTGATGAAGAACATCTATGAAAAAGCCACAACTAACAACACAATTAATGGTTAAAAACTGAAATAACTTTCCCTAAGTTCCAGAATAAGACATATCTGGTTTTTTTCTTGCTGCTTCTTTTTAACACTGTACTGGAGGTTTTAGTGAGGGTGATTAGGCAAGAAAAAGAATAAAAATTGTCCAAGCTGGAAAGAAAGAAGCAAAACTATCTCTATATACATAAGGTATGATCTTATATTTAGAAAATCCTAATGAATCTTAAAAAAGTAGAGTTAATGAAGGAGTTCTGCAAAGTGGCACAATACAAAATATATAAAAATCAATTGTATTTCTTTAAACTAGCAATAAACAATCTGAAAATGAAATTGAGAAAACAATTCCATTTGCATTAGCAACAGAAAGGATATGACACTTAGAAATAAATTTAACTGAAGAAGTTTGACTTGTACACTGAAAACTACAAAACATTGTTGAATGAAACTTAAGATCTATATAAATGGAAAGGCATTCCTTGTTCATGAATTGGAAGACTTCTTATTGTTAAAATGTCAACACTCTCCAAATTAATCTACAGATTCAAAACAATCGCTGTCAAGTGAGGAGTGAGAGGGTCATGACTCAAATACCACACACTCTCGCTGTTCTTATCAGTTTAGAAGATTTTCTTGCATAAGTATTATGCTGTGCTTTTAGAAGAATTTCCAGAAACTTTAAATGGTTGGGGCTGTTTTTCATAATTTTCACCAATTGTGTTTGTTTTGCTGGGGAGCAGCACCACAGAACTCCTCCCATTGTCCTTCCAAAAACAGAAGTCAACAACCCTTTAAAAAATTAAATGGCATTTCAGTTATTATAACATATTAAAATGGCATTTCTATATGTAAAACAAGATACAAGTGGGACTGCTCTAATTGTGATTGAGCCCATTTGGATGGCAAGACTTCAAACATTGCAATGATTCTAAGCTACTCATTTATCAACTCCTGAGTTAGATCACAACATTCTTTCAAGTCCTAATATGTATCATATCAACATGGGGATAACATGTGATTTCTACATCTGTGAAACCTTCTCTCTCCTTTCTAAGGAAAATCACTTTTCCTAAAGTGCCATTTTATTGCCACTGCTTCAAGAAATCAGCTAAATACCTTTTTCTTCCCTTCTCACTCATATGAGTCTTCAGTAAATGATATCTATGTGTTTAGTGTACATTACTTTTCTTCAAACTTCCTTTATCCTTATATTATTAGTTTTGAGTTCAGATCCATTAGGTAATCAGGTCTCTGAGAAATTTTTAAATTTTTTGAATGATTATATCTAGTAATATTTTCTTAATAACTAGAGATTCTCACATGTTTTGTTCATCACAAAGAGAAAGTGATAAACCCTCACTTACACAGGAAAGCCCAACTTTCAAAAGGAAATCATAAGAACTCAGGGACATGAGGGATAAATGGAATAATTAACCCTCACTGTCTAGGAGTGTATAAGTAGTATGGGGAAAGGCTTCAAACAGGAATTTCATTCCTTTAACCTTTGAAAAGAAGAGAGGGATTGTCAGCTGGGCGCAAGGAAGAGTTTGCAAATATGGTTGTCATGTTCGTTCCATCCTGCAGAATTATTCTCTCTTTGCTACTTGACTGTGAAGCAGAATGTATCTCCAGAGCTCCTATTTCCCTGATGTTCCCAAATAGGGTCCCTCTCATTTCATGAATTTTACTGTTAAGCACTTGGGGAAAATAGGTAATAAGTGATAACTTGGGACATTTATAGAGATTCCTAAGTTTTACTGCCGTAAGCCCTTTGGTTTATATTCCTGACTCTTCCTGAAATTGTCTACATTTGCTCCTTTGGTCTTTTACACTCTGTTATTCATTGTTTTCAGAAGGGGTTTCAATAATATCTCACCTTTTTATAGATCATTGCTTAGCACAGAAGATAGAGATTATTTTTTTTGTATTAGCTCCCTCCCCATAGTGAAGATCCAAGGTCCAACAGATTTCTCCTTTGCCTGAAGTGGCAGCTTACACTTTGGGTGACAGTTTACATTTTGGGTGACTCCAGATTGGGTGACACTCGGATCACTGACCTTTGTAAGAAATACATTTGTCAATTTTTCTCAAATGGAATAGAAGGTTAGAGAAGTAGAAAAGGACAGAGATTTGGAAATACTCATAGATGAAGATTTCAGCTACAGAAAAAGAAGTGAGTTGGTGGGTACATAACTACTATTTTAGAGAAAGTAACACAGAAAAGAATCTCTTTTTCCGTCATTGAACTATCTTTTCCTGGGCTCTTTCCTTCCAACAGTCAGAATCATTTGCTGTGATTAAGATGTCAGGTTGTCAGCCCCCGATGAATTTGCTTTCTGAAGGATGTTTTACATTATCTTCTCTGTTCATTAGGCTAGACTTGAACACATTATATTTTTTTCTCATCTAAATGTCTAATGATATTAGTATTATTACTTCATAAATTATGTATTTGTGTTCCATATGTTTCTATAACTGTACATCATGAATATCCTTAGGCATGCATGGAATATTTGCTGTTCATTGAAAGGAAGCATTTAAGCTCATACCAAATTATCCTTCTGCCAGATGGCACCCCTGGTGTTCAAACATTTGTGACCTTCTTTGCTCTCTTATTTCACTTACAGACATTACCTTTGATTTTTCTTACCTTTTTAGTAGAGGCTGTAGGTACTTAACTACTCATAAGTATGTGTTAGTCCTTTGCCTCCAAACTCTCCAACAAAAAATCCTCTAATTTCTCTGACTAAAAAAAGTGCAACACTTTCATATAAATCCTTCTATGCACAAGGTTTTTTTCCTGTCATTCACCTTCTCAAATGGCAACAGAGACTCTCATTACATATGGAATAAATGCAAACACCTTAGGCTGACACCCATCGATTTTTCCTCTTTTGTTCCCGTGAGCTCACTGTCCTCACTACTCGTTTTTTTAATCCATATGTTCCAAAGTAACCTATTCATTTTTCTCATCATATGTTCTGGAGAAGAGATGGAGACCAGGAGATATGCAGGCCAGGTATGGGTATTGATAAATTGACAAATGTCCTATTAGTGATCCAAGATGAAGAATGAGGTTCTTAGTGATTTCTATTAACAGGGACTCTTAGAGCCAGCAAGGGAAATAAAGTTGATTAATGGAATTATAGCCTTTGTATAACTGTGAATGCAGGTATCTCTAGGTTGTGTTGTAAGCTGTTAGGTAAAGGAATAATTCCATAACTTCTCTGAGTTCCCATCAAACCAATACCAATTCCTTGAGAGGCTGAAAATGTAGGAGCTGTGTCTGAAGGGCAATATGCCAAAATGGTAGTAATATCCTTTTGTCTAGAGGAAAGAGTTATCATTCCAAGTAAAGGAGTTCTCTCTCCGTCTGTACAGGTAATAGAAGTATGAAGGACTTTCCACTGTAACCGTCAGAATCAGGGGAATCCTATCATGGTTGGGGGAAAGCAGTAAAGCTGCTAACATCATACTGAAAGGTGATGCTTACGGCAAAAAGATATGGTATTAAAAGCATAATTTACAGAGGACGTTGGAAACCAGACTATTGTCTGGTGCTCATGATAGGACTGTTGGGTCAGTGAAGTTGTACTTATACTAATTATGCCCACCTTGAACTTACTGATATTACCATGAATGATGACTTTTACTCTAAAGTACCTAAAAACGCCTTTCCACATCAGATACAGGTCCTAGTGCCTTGGCTAAAGTAAAGATACAAAATATACATATAAGTGGTATAAATCCTCCCTAAACATTGCTTATATGAAGGGCTCTGCCTTTTGCAACCTTTTATCTCCCATTTTACTGTATATACTCCCTGTACTTGCCTGCACGGGGAGATACTCAATAACTATTCATTGAATGTGTATAATATATATTCTCCTTGTCCCCAGGGGACAGATTCTAGAATCCTTCTGGGATAGTTACTTATCAGATATTTATTGAGTACCAACTGTATACAGGTGCTATTCTAGGTTTTATCAATATAGCAGTGAACATATTGAGCTTTCATTTCTAATACATAATGCCACAGGTTTTTGCACTCAAAAGCTCTTTTCCAACATTCTTTTTCTTTTCCTGACTAAATTGGAAAATGTGCAAGTCACACAGGTTTCCTCAGTGTGTGTTTGTGTGTTTGCAAAACACACAATTGGAAGCACTTATGCAAAGCACTGAGTGCAGCAAATCTGAGTTTGATTCCTGCTGCTACATTTATTAACTACATGAACTGTAGAAAGTTTTAAATTCCTGCTTTTTTGGTTGCTTGTTTTTTGTTTGTTTTAATGTGGATACTGTCATGAGGCCATACTTTGCTAAGGCTAAGAGCAGGTACTGAGATTAGACTGCCTGGTTTTGAATCCTGCCACTTATTAGCTGTGTAACCTTGGGCAAGTATCATAACCATTTTGTGCTTCAGTTTTCTCATCTGTAAAATAGGGATAACAGCAGAACATTCCTCATAGAATTATTCTGAGGATTAAATGAGTTCCTATATAGGAGTACTAAGAATGGTACCTGACATATAGTGAGTGTTATATGAGCTAACTCTCACTACTGCTACTATTACTAATACCTTTCATGCAGTACTGGTGGAGAAATAATATGATGATATATGTCAAAATCCCCAGCCTAGTACCAGACGCATAGCTACCTAATAAATGGGAATCATTACTGAATTGATTAGTTGTTTTTCATCGTTTTATGAACCTCAGAAGCATCACTCTAATGATGAATAGTAGGAAGTAATGGAAAATTTTGAACTAAAGGAAGAGAAATTTTGAATGGAAGAGAGGCAGCATAGCTACCTGGAGAAAAGTAATAACTGTCTGCATATGTTTCACTGTTGGTCCACTGATACACTGATCTCCAACAGATGGAAGTAATAGATGTTGATTTATTATTATTTATTTTAATATACATACCCACTATAATTGTATTTCTACAATTCAAATTCAATCATGGTCACTCCTTATCTAATGTACTTAGATGGCAAATTAACTGAGGATCAAGTTCAAACTACCTCCTCGTCCCCACAACCCTCCATCTCCTCGGTGGAGAGATGATCTTTCACAATCTGACCCTTCTCACCTTTCTGGTCTCACTTCCTATTGATCCTTCACTAATCTACATTCATTCCGACACACCAAGCCACTTTCATCTGTCAGTTGCATCAGTGCCTAGGCTCCCTATGGGTCTGTGCTTTGAATGCAATGCCTTCCTCGTAATCTACTCATCCAGTTTAAATACCATTCCTGCTGTGAAGTTTTCCTTGACTCCAACAGTTAACTGCTTCTGCTGTAATCCCATAGGTTTTAAACACAAGCCCTCAAGAGCATTGTTTACCTTGCTCTGAAATTGTATGTATCTCTTTATCATGACATGGAGTGAGATCCATGAGGGTAGAAACCATTCTTATCCATCCTTGGAGCTTGACATGTAGTGGCTTCAAGATGGAATATTTAATGCAATAATTAAATGGGCATCATAGTGAAGGGAACAAGGTAAGCTTTCTTATCATCACTTCACAGGTAAGAACACTGAGAATTTGAAGGTCAGTCAGTAACATCTACTGAGAACCAAATGAATAGGCTGCCTCCCAGTGACACTGAACCTCATCTGGGACGGCTGGCCCTTTAAGGTACCTTTTCATGGGCTTCCCTGCTGGCGCAGTTGTTGAGAGTCCGCGTGCGGATGCAGGGGACATGGGTTCGTGCCCCGGTCCAGGAAGATCCCACATGCCGCGGAGCGGCTAGGCCCAAAAGATACCTTTTCACAAATTCACTCTGACTAGCTGTGGTCTGTGAGTGCAGCCTGGCTCATTTGATTTGAGTCAATTTCTGCCTAATGCAGTGGCTCTCAATCCTGGGTGCACCTTATGATTGTATGGGAAGCACTATAGCTTGCTTTTAATCCTCTCTCAAAATAGTTCCTAGTAGGGTGCCTGGCCACTCAATGATACACGTAAGTATGGGAAAAGAAAAAAATAACTTCTGAAACTGCCTTTCTTTCTTAGACTTCTAGTTCATTGGCTCTTTTTGGTTCATTATCATTGATATTTTGGTTTGTACCCTAAGTTCGTTAAAGTTTCATCACTAGCTTAAGTAGTTTCAATCTGGTTTTTGCTCCCTTAGCCATTCCCCAAAGACCTGTTTGCCCTTTCCTCAACTAAGCTAAGAAGTTGTAAAGTATATATTTGGAATTATAGTCAATCGAGGTTGAATTACTTAGCTGTATAACTGGCTTTTCATTTGCAGCTACTCATTCTGGACAATTTATGCTCTTAAAGTATCCACTTCTTTTAAAAGTGTTGTTTTTCAGTAAAAATTTCCAAATATTCCTTAAATGAGTTCTATCATTAGCCAGGAACATGAAGAAAAGGAATTGCTGGGACACTGTTATTTCAAACCCAGAGAAAGTCCCCAAGTTTTTTCAGTGGTCTCGGCACAAGTAGGTCATATAACTATTACCTGGCTACTTCCTTTGAGACCCCAAGTTGGCTGTTGTTGACAATTATAATATGGGTTGAATTATGTCCTCGCTAAAATTCTTATGTTGAAATTCTCAGAAATGGTTTTGTATTCGGAGATAGGGTCTTTAAAGAGTTAATTAAGCTAAAATGAGATCCTTGGGGTGGGTTCTAGTCCAATATGACTGGTGTTCTTATAAGAAGAAGAAATTTAGACACAGGCAGGTACAGAGGGAAGACCCTGTAAAGACACAGGGAGAAGAGGGTCATGAAGAAATCATGGAGAGAGGCCTCAAAAGGCACCAACTCTGCCCACACCCACCTTAATCTTGAATTTCTAGCCTTCAGGATTGCAAGAAAATTTCTGTTGTTTAAGCCACCTAGTCTCTGGTACTATGTCATGGTAGCCCTAGAAGACTAATACATAATAGTACTTATCTGAAGGGATTCTTGTAAGTACTGAGTGAATTAATATATGTAAAACCATTTAGTATAATGTATAGAATAAAATACTGTTATTAATATTGATATTAAAATGATACTTCCTTTGTTTTTGAGTTTTTCTTCCTTAGGATTTCCTTAAACTTTTATTCTCTGCTACATTTTTTTTGCTTCTTCAAGGCTTAGGTCAAATGCTACCTTCATGAAAACATCAATCAGATTTACTGTTTCCCTCCTTTGATCATTACATTTGTCATGCTGTATTGCAATTATTTGATTATGTGTCATTCTCCAACAGTATATGGGGAACCTATTGAGAACAATGATGTTGTCTTATTGATCACTGCAAACCAAATGTCCATCACAGTGCCTATTCACTAACTAGAGGGCTAGATTCGGGTAGTTCAAAAATATGTAAAATTTATGAGAATTGTGTAGTCTTCTTGGGAGAGAGCCCACATTTTTATCAAATTCTCAAAGAGAATGTGAATTAAATATTAAAGAATCATTTACTTAGCGGTTAGCTATTAGAACTGAGAGAAGGAGAAATCCAAGAGATGCTGATGATTTTGAGTTGGATATATCTATAGGTGGTGTTACTCTCTGACCCACACCAGTTAGCACAGTGTCTGGCATATATTAATAATAAGCATTTTGCCAGGAGCTGGAAATACAAAATCATATGAAGACTTGTCCCAGTCCTCAAGAGAGTTGCAGTCTGGTCAGTCACACAGCCCAGTATAGTGTGAGTGCCATGGGAGAAGCAGTAGCATTAATGACTTGCATCTTGGTAGAACCGAGAAAGAGGGAGAGAGGGGATAGCGTCTGACTCGGTAGGGGATGGGCGGTGTATCGCTCAGAGTTCTCCAGGAAAACTGAACCAACAGGATATGTGTGTGTGTGTGTGTGTGTGTGTGTGTGTGTGTGTGTGTGTGTGT
>NW_020837994.1:15222541-15236625 GCF_003676395.1 Aethalodelphis obliquidens
GTGTGTGTGTGTGTGTGTGTGTGTGTGTGTGTGTGTGTGTGTGTGTGATTGTGTTTACAGATTAAGGGAGAGAAAGAAAAACAAACAGACAGAGAGAAAAAGACACAGAGAGAAACAGAGAAAGAGACAGAGAGAGGTTCAAACATTTGTGGAAACTTGGCAAGTCAAAAATCTACAGGGTAGGTAGACAAGCAGGCTGGAAACCCAGGTAAGAGTTGCAGTTAAACTCCAAAGGCAATCTGCTGGCAAAATTCCTTCTTACTTGGGCAGGTCAGTTTTTTCCTATTGAGGCCTTCAATGGATTGAATGATGCCTACCCACATTATGGAGAATAATCTACCTTACTCAAAATCTACCAATTTAAATGTTAATATCATCTAAAAAATACCTTCATGGAAACATCTAGAATAATGTTTGATCAAATGGCTGGGTACAATGACCTAGTCAAGTCGACACATTAAAATTAACCATCACAGGTGGTATCAGGTAAGGCCCTTCACCTTTAGTGACACTTGAACCTACGTTTTGAAAAAACGAATAACAGAAGTATGGGCAAAGTGATAGAAGGGAAAGAACAGGAATGTTCTAGGAAGCATGAAGAAACAGAAGTATGCTTTGGGGGTCTTGCAAGTGGTTCAGAAGGGCTGGAAGGAAGAATATATGTGGCTACATGTGGCTAAACCCATATACTGTTGGAGAATGACACATAATCAAATAATTACAATACAGCATGACAAATGTAATGATCAAAGGACGGAAACAGTAAATCTGATTGATGTTTTCATGAAGGTAGCATTTGACCTAAGCCTTGAAGAAGCAAAAAAAATGTAGTAGAGAATAAAAGTTTAAGGAAATCCTAAGGAAGAAAAACTCAAAAACAAAGGAAGTATCATTTTAATATCAATATTAATAACAGTATTCTGTATTTTATTCTATACATTATTCTAAATGGTTTTACATATATTAATTCACTTAATACTTACAAAAATCCCTTCAGATAAGTACTATTATGTATTAGTCTTCTAGGGCTACCATGACATAGTACCAGAGACTAGGTGGCTTAAACAACAGAAATTTTCTTGCAATCCTGAAGGCTAGAAATTCAAGATTAAGGTGGGTGTGGGCAGAGTTGGTGCCTTTTGAGGCCTCTCTCCATGATTTCTTCATGACCCTCTTCTCCCTGTGTCTTTACAGGGTCTTCCCTCTGTACCTGCCTGTGTCCAAATTTCTTCTTCTTATAAGGACACCAGTCATATTGGACTAGAACCCACCCCAAGGATCTCATTTTAGCTTAATTAACTCTTTAAAGACTCTATCTCCAAATACAAAATCAATTTCTGAGAACTTCAACATATGAACTTTTGCGGGGAGACATAATTCAACCCAGATTATAATTGCCATTTTACTGATAAGGAAACTGAAGCACAAAAAGGTTAAGTAGTTTGCCCAAGTTTGCACAGCTACTGAGTATCACAACCAAAATTTGAATCCAAGCAATATAGCTTCAGAATCTATGAAGCTAACCTCTACAATTTATTCACTCTCTGTTTATATAATTTCTTTAAAAATGAGAAATAAAATTCATTGACATATTTGTTTGTTAAGACAACTACATCCTGCTTGTGGTACACCAAAATTCCCAAGGAGCAGAAATCTAAAACCTCTGCTCTAAGGGAATTAAAGTGGGCTCCTCGTATTAAACTGCAGAAATGATGGTTTCTGATGTGTGCAAGAATAACAGCAACAGTTAACCACTGTTGGGTGCTTACTGTGTGTTGGCGCTGTCCTGGGTGTATTGTACACTTAATCTCAGTTCTATCTCATGGCACTTTGAAGTTTGTTATTATCCACATTTTGCAGATGAATAAACTGAGGCTCACACGGATTATCCTCTCACCCCTCACAAACCAATACCAGAAATGTATCCAGGTTTCTCAAGATGAAGTTTTATGTTTCTGGCTTCTTTCTGTGCCCTCAAACCCTAGGGCGAAAATTAAGACTCGTTATTAAACCTTTGCTTAGAACAGGTTGAAGGTGGATTTTGCCCTTTTGTCTGCATATCCTGCAGGGCTGTCCTATGTTCACAGCATGTACTGTACCTCTTCCCTCAGCTCCTCTCTCCCACGCTCCTGCTGTGAATGTCAGCTGCCTAGATAAGACTCAGCACTTTCAGAGTCACTTCATGGGTGCTCACTGGCCTCCCTCAGGAGGAATTCTAAACTGGTCCTCATGCGTAGGTCAAGGCCTAGACCCAGAATCCCATGTAGAGGCCATTCTCTTTGGTCCCCTTCTCTGTTGCCCCTTGTTACCTACTAAGCTTGTGCTGGTCTATGGGTCCTCATGGCCTCTGGAGGGAAGTAAAAAGGTTTCAGTTCCACAAAGAAATATCACAAGTCTTTAGACTAGCGACGTTAATATTTCACAACTCTGCATTTATCTCTTCTCTGCACTTGAGAGATTTTATAATCAAATGTTCATTTCTCAGGTAAAGTAAAATGACAAAGTATGCCTAGTTCCCACTTATGTGCATGGCTCTAAAATGCTTGGAGAAGAACATCAATGCTCTGTCCATCTTTTTGCTTTAAGTACTAATTGCTAATGTTTTGCTTATAAGTGGAAGAGTCTTTAACTTGGAATAGAACACCTGGGCTCTGGCCCTAGCTCTGCAAGCTGGGTATAATGGTAAAACTCACAGAAATCTGACATGAAATGCCAGATTTTCTACTGCATTCTAGTTGAGTGAGCATTGGCAAACTTTCAGTTCTTTGACTCAATATTCTCTTCTGTAAAATGGGATCAATAAAATAGTTACCTCCTTGATTTGCTGAGGCTTAAATCAATAAGCAAGATATATCAAGAGGTTGCGTTACAGAAATTGCTTTATTATGAACACATTCTCCTGGGTTAGATTATTAACTCAAAAGAGGAGCACCAATTATCATGTAAATATTGCAACTATGTGCTATGCACAGAGAAAAGGAAGATAAAGAAGATGTGGATTCTTAGCTAGTTGCTACTAGTTGGTAGCACTGATATTCTCCAATGTACTTGTGAACAATGTCTCTGCCTCAGTTTGGGTTTGTTCCTCCCACAGTGAAAGAAAACAGGATGATGTGAGATAATTTCTGAAGTAAGTGGAGTGTTTAATTGATATTCTAGCGTTTGTTTTTCTGTACCTTTCCAGCCCTGTTGACAAACCCGCCCTCAGATACAAGGCTTAGTCAGAGAGTAACAGCAGTATTCAGGACCCACTCAGGGAGAATAAGGAAGGAGAAAACAGAATCACAGGCAGGGACAACTGCGGTGTCAGAGGAAGAAGCCCAGGTACATCAGCCAGAAGATCTGGGTTCTCATCTACCTTAAGCGCCTTACCAACTTGTTCACTGTTTCCTTTTTTCTGTTATTATTATTATTATTCCACTTTAACCAGAAAATGTGGAGTCTTCTGTGACATCTCACTGCTGAGCTGTACTACTTGGATAGCCACACATCATCTTTTTACCTGGATATAATTTTCTCGCTGATTTCTTCATCCCTTGTTCCCTGCACATCAATTCTGACTGTCCTTCAGTCCCTTTAATAACTTTAAAAAAGTTATCTGTTCATGTTATGTCTTGTGATCACAGATATAAACAGATATAAACAGTGACTTCCTATTACTCTTAGGAAAAATTAAAAATATTTCTCACATGTTCTCAACTGCCCTTCTGGATTTGGCCCCCATTTCCTCTCTATCTTCATCTCAAACTGTTCTCTCCATAGATACATCAGTCATTTGTTTACATTTTCTGGCTGGACAGATATTTTTATTCCAAAGACATAGATCAGTGGAGAAGTGTAGCCTGAGGAAGGGATGTTACTATCGTGATTTTTGAAGATACTGTGTGCTGTGCTTGAAGATTCTTTTGAGGCATTTCAATGGGGATGCCACCCAGGCAGCTGGGTATTTGGACCGAGATTTCAGAGCAAGATTTACTCTGTCACTGTAAGTTGAGAAGCCATCAGCCTGTAGATAATAAGTGAAGCTATGGGAGTAGTGAGACAGATGAGAGAATCTGACCTCCCATCAAAGGCCCTTGCAAATTCTATTATTTTTTCAGAAACACTCTTATACCACTTCTCTAAATACTCCTTCAACACCATCAAAGGCTGCAGAATCAATGAGGCCTCCTCACTAAATTGTATTACCATGTTGCTTCATTCTATAGTATTTGCCAGTCTGTAATTACAGATGCATTTCTGAAATTACTGGTTAGTATCTATCTCCATCAATAGATCTAAGTACCACAAGCACAGAGAAATACATCAATACCTGGCAGAGAACCAGTTTATTATAGGTGCTCATAATATGTATATTTAACTATTTATGAAATGGTTGAATAAATGAATGAAAAAGAATTCTATAGTATTTGTGCATTTTTTACTGTAGCAGTGAATGTACTAAATCAACTCAGTTCCCTAACATCCAACTACATTAGGCTTCTTTGTTAGTTGTTCTGTTTTTAGAAAGAAACTTTAAGAATAATTTTTATTTACATAAATGTTGCAGAGTTTACATATACCCCACATCCAGTTTCCCCTATTCTTAACAATTTACTTCAGTATGGAAAGTTTGTCACAATTAATGAAACAATATTGATACATTATTATTAACCACGATCTATACTTTAAGATTACTTCGTTGCTATCTAATATCTTTTTGTGTTTCAAGATCCCATCCAGGATGTCATATTACATTTAGTTATCATGTCCCCTTAGGCTCCTTCTTGGCTGCGGTAATTTTTCAAACTTTCCTTGTTTTTGATGACCTTGACAGTTTTGAGGAGTACTGCTCAGATATTTAATAGAATGCCCCTCTATTCGAATTCGTCTGATGTTTTTCTCTTGCAGACTGAAATTACATGTTTTGGGGAGGAAGACGAGAGAGGTAAAGCACTATTCTCTTCACATAATATCAAGGGAACATGCTATCAACATGGCTTACCATTGCTGACGTTAACCTTGATCACTTGGCAGTTGTCATATTTCTCAGGTTTCTCAAACTTCTAAATGATTCTACCGCCCATCCATATTGTGCTCTTTGGAGGAAAGTTGCTATGCACAGCCCACACAAAAGGAGTAGGGAGTTGTGTCTTGCTGTTTTATGTACTCAGTATGTCTACCTAATTATACTAGAGCTCTGTTGGTATCATGGTAAAGTATAGGGGAAGAAAGTGTTCTGCAATATTCTGATTAAATTTCAGTCTTTTAGTTGGCCAGTGTCTTGGGGCTGTGACCTTCATAAGTGTTCCTCCAATGGTATAGCTTTTTGTTTTCTTTTCCCCCTCTGTCCTCTACTCCTTCTTCCAGTTGTAGCATTCCCAATCTATTTCCTTGAAGCCCTGACCCATGGCCTATGTTTTATTTCCCCTTCAGTGAGACAGGAAGGCTGAAAGGGACTGGACTGAGAGGAATTCCCTTCCTCCTACCGGGATAAGTCTCTGGTATTTATTTCCTCTGGATTAAAGGGCTTTGGTGTGGAGAAGACTCTGGGCATATTTCACAGTGGTCACTCTCTCCCTCCCCCTACAGAGCCAGGAGAGGATCTTTCCCAGGTCTTCATTGTGAAAATCTGACAGGGTTCTTGGAAGTAAAAACCCCAAATGTGTGGGAATATCCCCCTAAGACTATGGCTCCCAGCAGTTTCTCACATCACAAGTTGTCCGTACTCAACCTCCAGCCATTCATCAAAGTGTTTAAGTTTATGGATCCAGCTGTTTCTCCTCTTGGTTAGCAAATTTCAGTTGAGTTCCTCTGGTTGCATTTACCTCTACAGTTTTGGGGGAAGCAGTCTGCCCAGTTCTCTCATGGGTCCAAGAAAAGTTGTTGATTTTCTACTTGTCCAGCTTTGTCTTGTTGTAAGGATGGGTGTGACCAGACGTCCATGTTACTTTCATACATAAAACACATCCCTTCTTGTTTCCATCTGTGATCATCTTAACTTTTTTCTAAATCCTCTGTTGTGCATTTCATTGTTGCTCAGACTTCTAGAAAACCATCTAAATACAGTTTAAATGAATCTTTGGTAAGAAGATAACTTTCTTCCCAAAATGTCAGTGTGATTATCCAAGTTAAACATTAGTATTCTGATGTGAGCCATTCTAGACATGGTTCGATGAAATTAACTGAAGATGAGACCCACTGATGAAGAATTTAAGCAAGATTAATACCTTCATTTTAAAAGGTTGGTAAGGTGAGTAAGCACATTAATGGTTTCATCCATTACATCTTTTTGTGCTGAGAATTGATGTCCTTGTCCTACCTAGGTAAAGAAGTTTTACTTCTTGGAAGAAATAAGATTATTGATAAATTGAACTATAGGGGTAATTTTTCTCAATTAACAAAATGGACAGTGTTTGCATCAAGCTCTTATCTAGTAGCTCATTGTATATTGGGCTGTTTCTAAGTCAGTCAAAGTTTAATAGGGATGGGGAAGAGATTAATTATTAGAGGGTCTCCTTCTCATTAAAAAATAGGTTTGGGCTTCCCTGGTGGCACAGTGGTTGGGAGTCTGCCTGCCGATGCAGGGGACACGCACAGGTTCGTGCCCCGGTCCTGGAGGATCCCACTTGCCGCGGGGCGGCTGCGCCCGTGAGCCATGGCCGCTGAGCCAGCGCGTCCGGAGCCTGTGCTCCACAACGGAAAAGGCCACAACAGTGAGAGGCCCGCGTACCGCAAAAAAAAAAAAAAAAAAAAAAAAAAAAAAAAGCTTTATCACTTGAAAACTGGTGAACATTGTTTAAATATCATTTAAACATTGTTTAGTACAAACAAAATGTCTTATAAAATATTGTCTATAATAAAATTCTCTTTTATTAAAATATGTATTTAATGTTATACTTGTATATTTTAAAAACTGCAACAAAAATATGGAGCAAGTACATATGATTTTTTTCTTTTCTCCTTTATTTTCTGAATTGTGTATAATGAACAAGTAATGCTTTCATGAAAAGAAGAAAACTGTAGATGTTAAAATAAAAAGAATAATTCATAAAATTATAGGACTTGAATAGTCTTAAACCAGTTCCTAATTTCTTCAGTTGAGGAAATGGAGGTACACACACAAAAAAACAATCTTCTTGAATCCTCTGTTTCCCCATTTCTGCTTAAAGAAGAATAACCATTTTTAAAGAACCAGCTCAAATATACATGGCTTTGGCATTTCTATGCATGTCTTATGTCTCTCACCATTTGTAGAATTCTTCCAATATAACTTGAATCATGAGTAGAAGGAAGAAAAGGAAGAAATGCTATGGGGATGAGGATGGCTTCCGTTTACCACCTGTCCAACACTTAACCATATATCTTACTTATGTTATTTTAATTAATCAGTTTTTAATTTTTTTACTTACAATGTTTCCAGTGTAAAACAATTCATTTATACATACATACGTATATACATACATATATACATATTCTTTTTCAGATTTTTTTCTATTATAGGTTATTACAAGACATTCAATATAGTCCCCTGTGCTATACAGTAGGTCCTTGTTGTTTCTCTCTTTTATATATAGTAGTATATATCTGTTAATCCCAAATTCCAATTTTATCCCTCCCATCACTTTCCCTTTGGTAACCACAAGTTTTTTCCTATGTCTCTGAGTCTATTTCTGTTTTATAAATAAGTTCATTTGTGTTGTATTTTAGATTCCACATGTAAGTGATATCATATTTTATTTGTTGTCTGACTTACTTCACTTAATATGATAATCTCTAGGTCCATCCATGTTGCTGCAAATGGCATTATTTTGTTCTTTTTATGGCTAAATAATATTCCACTGTAAATACATACAATATCTTCTTTATTCATCTGTCAAAGGACATTTATGTTGCTTAATTAATCCTTACAATACCTTCAAGACATAAATACTACTCCCATTTTGCAGATGAATAAAAGGAAAATTAAACAGGTTAAGACCTTTTACAAGTTTCCTTTGTCACAACCCACAGAGTTCAGGTTTTTGCACAGGTTCAAGTTTCTCCAAAACTTAACATATAGTAAGTACTCAGTAAACATATTTAATAATTGAGCTATTTAGGGACCATTTGGTATTCAGGGACCAGATTTGCAGTGTTTATCAGCAGCCTGCTGATCTTTCAGTTTATTCACAATTAAAAACATCTTTGACCACAACTAGTATTTGAAGTCCAGATTCTCTAAGCAAATAGAATTGCTTTTCATCACAGAAAAAGTGATCACCACTGCTGCCATCTGGCTTCCTTGTTCTCTTCTTTATTGTACTTCAAAATGTTTTCTCAAAAAAATTATTTGCTTGCGTGAAGTACTATCACTTTCTTTTTTAGACCCATCGTCTCGACCATGCACTAACCTTTTATCTCTGAGCTTCAATTCTAGAGCTAAACAACAGTAGCTTATATATCTAGCACTTTCATAAAAATGATCACATTGGATAATTTGGAAACAGATAGGACAGATATTATTACTTTCATTTTAAGGATGAGAAGGCTAAGTCTTCAAGTGGTTCAGTGATTTGCTTATGAGCTTATGCAACTGATACAGCTCTTAAACCACAGATCTAGGACTCAAGGGGAGTTCTCTGACTCCAAATATAGTATTCTTCCCTCTATGTTATATGGTCTGATAACACAAAGCCATTCTCTTTATCGCACCTTTAATGATCCACTATAAATTCTGCTGTAGCTTAGTTTTGCTTCCATTCTTACTAGACTTTTTTGATCCCATAGTTTTTTAGCTTTTGTTCCAGTTAGAGTTTTTAATTGCATGCAGCAGAAACTCGCTCTGGCTGATTCAACAGGAAACAAATTTGCTGAAAGGGTATCGGATAGGTGAGGAGATCATGGAGAAGCAGGTTGAGAAACAGATGGGAACAAGGGAGGAGGGCAGCAGTCAATCATCTGCCAAAACCATGCTCTAGAACAGGGGTCCCCAACCCCCAGCTGGAACTGGGCCACACAGCAGGAGGTGAGAGGCGGACAAGCGAGCGAAACTTCATCTGGGTCTCCGCATTGCTCCCCATGGCTCACATTACTGCTTGAACCACCCATCCCCCCCGCCCTCTCCCCACCA
Source organism: Aethalodelphis obliquidens (assembly GCF_003676395.1). NCBI lineage: Eukaryota > Metazoa > Chordata > Mammalia > Artiodactyla > Delphinidae > Aethalodelphis > Aethalodelphis obliquidens. Next base: position 15,231,633 of record NW_020837994.1, read on the forward strand.
CCCATCCCATCCATGGAAAAATTGTCTTTCACGAAACCGATCCCCGGTACCAAAAAGTTTGGGGACCGCTGCTCTAGAACACAGGTTACCCCTGGACACCTTTACTCATACCTCTGGCCTCGCTGCCCTTAAAAACAGGATGTCGGTTTTCCATTGTCCTTGCTTCTTTGTGTCAGTGTCTCCTGTTTCAAAGTCTTGGATGGGTATGTCTGATTGGCTGAGTATTGATCATGTGGTCATACTCTAGCTTCCAGGGAAGTTTGGAAACCGCAAGTTTCCAAGTAAGTATTTTTAGCCTCTAGCATGGAAGGTGAAATCCCACCAAGCTTCATTAAGCATACACTGCACCAAACATAACAAGGAGGTTGAAATAATTGAAAGTCCCCTACCATGACCCCAAAATGGCCATTCTAGTACTGATTCTGGTACTGAATTCTAGTACTGATTCCAATTTAGTTTTGCAAGTTCTTTCTTTAGGTGAACTTTCTTTGAGATAAGAGACATATTTAATTTACAACTATGTCTCAATTGTCACTCAACCAATAATTACACTTGCTCTGCAGCATTCTGAAGGGTCTAAACTTGTCATGTAAGTTTCATTTATCTTCTAAGAAATTTCTCTTTCAAAATTATCCTCTAATATTTCTCTCAAATGAATGAGTTTCATCAGGGCCTGACAGCATGAACTGGTGACTTACAAAATATTTTCAAAGTGTGAAAACTATATTGGCATCTTTCCACAGCTTTAGATTTTAAGATATGCCTTGTTATTTTACTTTAAGAATTCCAAATATTTCTTTTACTAACAATATGTTTCTGACATTGAATCGTCCTTTCCTCTGCAGTATTTTTGAACAGTGGCTTCGAAGGCACCATCCTCTTCAAGAAGTTTATCCAGAAGCCAATGCACCCATTGGGCACAACCGGGAATCCTACATGGTTCCTTTTATACCTCTCTACAGAAATGGTGATTTCTTTATTTCATCCAGAGATCTGGGTTATGACTATAGCTACCTACAAGATTCAGGTAAGACTCAGTTTCTTTCATGTGAATTGCTGAGTCTGGTGTGACCAATGTCTTTTGAGAGAGTGCAAAACCTTATGTTTTTACAATGTTATCCCCAAATTATTTAAATTGGGAAAATGCATTACAATCCTTAACTCATCACTGATATATTATTCCATGGACCAAGTTGCAAGAATCTTTAAATTTCTGTCCTTTCTGCTTAATATAGAGCATTTTGCATATGGCAACCATGGGAAGAGCACTAAAATTAAAATCAGAAAAAAAATGGGTGTGAGACGTGACACTATAAACTGACTTTTGTGTGACCTTGGGAAATTTGACTTCAGTTCCTTGAATCTCAGTTTCTTAACCTTAAGTATTAGGAATAGAATACCTCAAAGAGATATTTGATAATTAAATGCATTAAGAGTCTAGGGCAGTCAGCCCAAGTTAAACATCTAGCAGTTTTGAAATCATCTTTGGGAACTTCCTGCTAGGGTTACCAAGAAAATTTGTGAACATTTTGAAGTTAAACACAGTTAATAATAATAATGATAATAGCTATTATAATAATAATTGCTCTGACTATGATTAAGTCTAGGATTGTAATTAGATCTAGGCTTTAAATAATCTTCCTTAGTAGTAGTATGTCAGTATCTTTTTGATAAATATGGAACAGGTAGTAATGTCTCCCCCTACCTGTGAGCCTGCTACATAACATACATGCATTATTAATCAACCATATATTAGGGGAAGTATTATTTTCCCTAGAATGAGGTAAGGACACTGATGCTAAGATAATTTAAATGACTTTCCCAATAGCAAACACCAGTATGTGGAAGAGCCAGATTTCAACACTACAGGGTCCTCTCCACTGCAACACAAGATGGTCAACAGCTAAAAAAACGGTTAAACAACACAGAGTTTGTGGATACGAGGTATTCGACAAGCACTGATGTTTCATTATATTCATTGATAATTCATGGAAACATAAACAGATTAGTAAAATAAAATGAACAAATGAATGACATTTACCAATTTCCTACCTCCTGTTAAACTTTAGTGACACATAAATGAATGACATACCTCCAGACCTCAAGGAGTGTTAAATTAAATTCAGTATGGAAGTCAGACAGTTGTGCAAAAAAGTGTGAAACATCAGGCTGTGTTAAGTGCAATAAAGGAGTCATAAACCGAATCTTATAAGAGCACAGAGGAGAAAGCAATGACTTCAGAGTAGTTCAACCTAAAAAGACAAGACAAGGCCTTGAAGGATAAGCAGGCAGGTAGCAGATAGAAAAGGGTAGGGAATATTCTAAACTAATAGAATAACAAAAATAGAGGTGTAAAGTGTACTCTGTATTTCTGAGATGCTAAATTCTCCTATTTGAGTAGTATGAGCAATGAAAAATTACACTGAGGAGACAAATTGAGTTATTTCATAATAGCTAATATATTACGGATCTTTTCATGTTCCAGGAACTCTTCTGGGTATGCTGTGTGCATTATTTCCTTTAATTTTCATAATTACCCTGTGAAGTAAGCACTATTATTTCTTTTTCCTGATCATAGCTGAGAAAACAGAGGCTTAAAGAATATAAATAACTTGTCCTGGGCCATCTAGCTAGTATGTGGCATAGCAGAACCACATTTTAAGGCCAACAGGAGAAACTGTATTTTATCAACCTTTTCCTGCCCTTGGGGGAACCATTAGTTGGACAGATTTGGGTTCGATACCTGTTTTGCTTTATCTGAAGACCATAGCCAGTGGAAGGAATACTAAAATGGCTGGTAGAGGAGATGAGTTCTTTGAAAACCTGGAGATCACTAAGCACAGAGGATTTTGCAGAGGGTGGAGGTATGGTAAGGGAAGGGGCTCCCAGTGAGTCAAAAAGAGGGGCAGTCTCAAGTAAAGTGTTTTTCCCTCCTTCTAAAAACACCCACAGTACATAAAGAAAGGAGAATATTGGTAATGGTTTTTCAAAGAGTCACCACCAGGATTTTCGAATTTCCATTTTCAGAACATAACAGACTCTTTCACGGGCTCTTGCTTTTATTACACGATTCTCTCTGGCTAAATTCTGATCCATAACCATTTGTCACACTCTCAGATACGAAATCATTGTATACATACACAGAGTCATGTTTAATCACTCCTTTAATAGAGTTACATGGTAATTTTTCTACATATGAATCTTTCCCCCCGCTACCTTGGCTGTGAGCCCTAAAAAATGAGAACTGATACCTTGCAAGCTTCTGCAGTCTTCTCCAAATGGTATCTGGTATGGGGCTAAACCAATGAATTCACTTGAATGCAAGTGATATTTATCATGAAGGATGGTGTCTCTTAACCAATACATATAAGTAAAGCTTGCTAGAAAAATGTCACACTTCTTAATACTCAGGTCATTTCTAGATTAAAAAAAAAATTTAACATCTTTATTGGAGTATAATTGCTTTACAATGTTGTGTTAGTTTCTGCTTTATAACAAAGTGAATCAGCCATACATATACATATATCCCCATATCTCTTCCCTCTTGCGTCTCCCTCCCACCCTCCCTATCCCACCCCTCTGAGTGGTCACAAAGCACAGAGCTGACCTCCCTGTGCTATGCGGCTGCTTCCCACCAGCTATCTAGTTTACATTTGGTAGTGTATATAAGTCCATGCCACTCTCTCACTTCATCCCAGCCTACCCTTCCCCCTCCCCGTGTCCTCAAGTCCATTCTCTACATCTGCATCTTTATTCCTGTCCTGCCCCTAGGTTCTTCAGAACCTTTTGTTGCTTAAGATTCCATATATATGTGTTAGCATACAGTATTTATTTTTCTCTTTCTGACTTACTTCACTCTGTATGACAGTCTCTAGGTCCATCCACCTCACTACAAATAACTCAACTTTGTTTCTTTTGATTGCTGAGTAATATTCCATTGTATATATGTGCCACATCTTCTCTATCCATTCATCTGTTGATGGACACTTAGGTTGCTTCCATGTCCTGGCTATTGTAAATAGAGCTGCAATGAACATTGTGGTACATGACTCTCTTTGAATTATGGTTTTCTCAGGGTATATGCCCAGTAGTGGGATTGCTGGGTCATATGGTAGTTCTATTTTTAGTTTTTTAAGGAACCTCCATACTGTTCTCCATAGTGGCTGTATCAATTTATATTCCCACCAACAGCGCAAGAGGGTTCCCTTTTCTCCACACCCTCTCCAGCATTTATTGTTTGTAGATTTTTTGATGATGGCCATTCTGACTAGTGTGAGGTGATACCTCATTGTAGTTTAGATTTGCATTGTTAGATATTTTTAACGTATTTCAAGTCTTCTATTGCACTAGATATTTTCTAGGTGATTTTATTGGTTTATTTATTCTTTCTGCATACATATGTTTAGTAACTACCTTGTTCAAGGCATTCTTTTAGATACTGTGGATACAGTGATAAACAATGTAGTCTCCTTCTTCACAGTGCTTACATCCTAATGAAAGAGAAAGACCTTAAACCACTACTTACCTAATGACTTGTTTGTTTAGAGATGTGCATATCTCTAGGGGTCAATGAAGTGACATTTCAGAGAATATCAGTAACAGGAAGAATTAATTAGTTGAAAAGGAGGTTTTGATTATGAATTTTGGCCATATTGCTAGGATAACAGAGCCATTCATGAATTTTAAACAAATCAGGATCAAATTTGAGTTTTCGTAAGATTACAGTTGCTGCAGCTTGTAGGAAGTTTTTTTTTTTCAATTTTATTTTATTGAAATATAGTTGATTTACAATGTTGTGTTAATTTCTGCTGTACAGCAAAGTGATTCAGTTATACATATATATACATTCTTTTTCATATTCTTTTCCACTATGGTTTATCACAGGATATTGAATAGAGTTCCCTGTGCTATACAGCAGGACCTTGTTGTTTATCCATTCTATATATAATAGTTTGCGTCTGCTTATCCCAAACTCCCAATCCATCCCTCCCCC
>NW_020837994.1:15236725-15342608 GCF_003676395.1 Aethalodelphis obliquidens
CATAGAATATATACTGATGATTATATTCACATAAAATCCAAAAAGGTGCAAGTTTTGTGTCAGTTGCAAAGCGCATTCGGGGAGGCCAGTGAACATGCTGTTACGAGTATCCAGGGGAGAGGTGAAGGAAGTTGGAACTGCAGTGGTGGTAAGAGGCAAGGCAGAAAGGACAAAAAAAATTGATATTATTTTGAAAACAAAATGTATGGAACTTGGAAAATGATTACATATAATAGGTGAGAAAGAAGGAGATATTAGAGTTGCCCTTAAGCTTTCTGGCCTGTGCAGATGATGAATGGTGATTGAACTCATTGAGATAGAAACAGTAGGAGCAGGGCCAGACATGGAGTGAATCTCATGGTGGTATCTGTTACACAGTGAAATGGGGTGAATGGCACATCAGGATAAATATATCTCTGAGGCAGTTGGATAGCCTTGAGCCTCAGAAAAGATTCTGCCTGCAGATACTAATGTGAGAGACGTCAGCATATAAATTGTTATCTTTGCCGATCTTTACAATCTTGCCTAGTAGTGATTTTATTCTGTTTTATAGGTAAGTAGATTGAGAACAAAAGATAAAGTGACAAGTTCTAAGTCACAAAGCTCGTAAGTGGCAAATATAGAATCCCAAATGAATTCTCTCTCCATGACTCCACAGAAGAGAGGGTTCTCTTTATACTTGCCTTGTACACAAATGTTCCACCTCGTTGTCCCTTCCCTAGTGTCCCAAATGGGTACTTTTTACTGAAAAGGCAACAAAAATCACTGGAGGAGAAAAGGGAAAGAAGGCTCAAAGAGTCACATTAGGGGATTAAAGGTATTTATTATTTATTTATAGTTAAATTTTTAAAAATAAAATTGATTCCAAATGTTTTATCTATTTAGAGTCCTTTTCATATAGCTGTGAGCTTATGCCACTAAGTTTAGAGAAGTTTTGCTTTAAAATAAGCAACAGCAATTGCTCATTTTCTATTTTATGAATTATTCTGTTGTACTTTCAGGGAGTTTAAAATTTATCTTTCATTCTTCTAGTCATTCATTTATTCATTCATACAGCAATGTTTACTGAGACACAATGCCAGAATAGAGTAAGCTAAACTTTAAGCTTACTAAAAAATTCTCTAAAATTTCTTGATATAATTTCGTTCAGGCAGTTAATTATTCATCATTTAGGCACTCACGTTTATAATTACTTAATCATTTTCCGTAAAAGGCAGCTGATGTCTTCTTGCTTTAGTCAAACATTTTCTCTTATAATTGAATTTAGTGATGTTTTTCAAAATTGAGTAGCAGGTGATTTTGTTGCATGCATGACTGATTGAAAGGTGAGACCAAAAACCTTTGGCAATGAAGGGTTGAGTCCTTGATGCTGTTGGCAAATGTAATCCTGCCTTTTGTCTGGTGTTACTTTGTGAAGAGCTTCCTTCTTCCAATATATTCCAAAAGACCTGAACATTTGATTTTAAAAATGAGAGGAGGAGGCATGTTCACAGTAACTGGAGGGTCTCATTCTGCACATGGGGTTTGATGAGGACTTGTTCACTAGTGCTTCCCTATGTGTATACACAGGTGCATACTGTTCCTTCTGCCTAGGATGGCTTGCCATCAGCATCCCACACTCAAGTCCTAATTTATTCTTCTACTCAGTAGGATAGTCTCCTGGGATGCCTCCTCTGACTCCTCAGGCAGTTATAGGAGGTCTCTTCCCCATTATCCCATTGTATCTTTTATATACTTGCATTGGAACAGCATTGCTCTTAAAATAATTTGTTTACTTGTCAGTCTCCTCTTCCAGTTATTATTTCCTTCAGTCCAGGAGCTCTGCTTACTCAGCCTTTCACATGCAGTTCCTGGACCACCACCTGACATTTATTGTGTTTCAGTAAACATTGCTGTATGAATGAATAAATGAATGAATAGAAGAATGAAAGATAAATAAGACATACTACTTGCTCTCAAGGGTTCATGATGAAGCCTGAAAATTAAGACATACATATAAATAATTACAACATGTAGACAATTGTGCCAACTGTCACAAAGGAGCAATAAAAGAAAAGAGTCTGGGAATCCAGAAGAGAGAGCTGAGCAGAATCAGTGTTCAAAGCAGGTGTGAGAGAGAAAAACACTTACTGGAAGCTGGTTCAGTTGAAATATTGATGGAATTACTATGGAGTAAGAAGAATCGATAGCAGTTATAAATTATTTTTTATGTGAAAGACATCATTCCAAAGGTTATACATACATTGCAGAGTTTAAATATTACAGGCAAACTTTCTAAGTTACAGATTTTGAATTGGTTAAATTAGGATAATGATTCCTAACTACCTCATGTGTTTGTTGTGTGGATAAATGGGCATATGGATGAGCTTTGGAAATGACAGAGCACCAAACAAATAGAAGACTATATGATTATTCTGAAGAGAATAGGTAACAAAAAAAAATGGAATTTTAAGTAGGTAAAAAAATAGAAAACTTTTGATATTAAGAAATAATTTAAAGATACACCATTGAGGCTCAAGAGCAAATAACTGAGGAAGACAAGTCTAAATTTCAGGTTGAAGCCATTGAGAAATACAGAGTGTTTCAAAGAAGACAGTCCATTGGTGACAGTAAAATTTAAGACAACTTGAAATGAACTGAAGTAGAGAAATAATAAGAGAAACTGGAGAGCAGAAGGACAGACAAAGAAATAGTGTTTTAAAATTGTGAAAGAATTTGAGCTGAGCCTTAAGCAATAAAGAAATCATACATATTATGTAACCTCTATGTAATCTGCATTTTGTGAGACATTTAAAATGCACTATATATTGAAGTGACTAATAGCAATGCAAACTAAACATTTGTAATTTCATTTTCAAATTAACTTTTAAATGTGTTAGAATGGTAACCTTTATGTTTGATGAAAATAATTTTCACATTTTTAATTTCTTTATTTTAGCTTTGTTAGCTTTCATTTCTTAGATTTAAATGAATACTAATCCAGTTATAAATCTCTTTTATTATAATTTATTTTATAATGTTAGTTCTTTGCAACTTATTGTCCCCTCCTGATGAAGAGAAACACAAATCTGCTCTATTGTTTCAAATTATGCTTAATGGATTCTAAGAATTTTAGAGGTATCTTAGTGACAGCTGGTAAAAGGACAGTACTAAGGACAAAAAAGAGAAAGTAACAGGAGAAATGGGGTTTGAGCCCTGTAGCCCCACTTAAGCCAGGGAAGCTCCACTGTTATCTTCTTTGAATGAAGATTGGAATTTAATATAAAATTAATTTTTGACAAATTCTCCTGCTTTAACTGTTTTCAGTGCTTGAGTTTATGGTGATCAATGAGACTCCCACTTTACATTTCACTTCATGTTGCTACCCATTCTTTCCAAGATATTATATTAAATAAATATTAATTTTCTTTTTATATTGTTGATCTAATTTTTATGATATATGAAGCTTACATATAACTGTAATTTCAGAATATCCTAAGGTACTTTATCTTTTATTGTTGTAGGAATCTAACTAACTTTAAAAATAATTAGGACTTTTTGAAGTGCAAAAGGCAGAAACTCCATAGAAACAAGATTAGATAAAAAGATAATTTATTGGTTTACAAAATCCAAGGAAGGAATGAACATTTGAAATGTAAGAAAGACAAAAATGCAGCTGAGACTGAGGAACAGCAGGAACCAGCAAACTAAGCTCCCTAAAAATTCATTCTCCCCCTCTTTCTCTTCCCCACTCCCTACCCCCTCTCTAGCTCTAAGACAGTTATCAGCTCCTGAGTCATCTGACTCTTAATTCCAGCACAGTGAATTCTGAGTAATGATTCTGACTGGCCCAACTTGAGTCAGTGGTTCACTATGAACTAATCAACAGTAGCCAAGAAAATAAGTCATAAAAAAAAATGTTATAGTTCCCACATCAGCAACAGGGGGAAGGTAGGGATGGGGAGTAGATATAGGCTCAAATATCTATTGGCCTAAATAAGTTAGTTTATTTATTGCTCAAATGGCAGTCTTGGTATGTTGTCAAATACAAGCTCCATAGTTTCAGGGACCAGAGCTGCTTGTTTCTTGCAGTTCTATAAGACCTAGGGTTTACCCTTGACCACATGATCTATGGTGGCTCACCAACATACTATCTGCATTAGTTGAAAGGGGAGAAGGGAAAAGGAGAAGGCATACCTTTTCTTTTTAAGGGAACTGCCCCAAAGTTACATGTATTACTTTTGCTCAAGACTTAAGTCACATAGCCATAATTTGCTACTAGGTAAGCCCAAGATGCACTCTCTTCTTTCCTTTGTATCACAAAATGGATATAGAGTATTTTAGAGTGTCTTGTAAATAGTGATGGGAACTTTAAAATCAAGCAAATAGATATAATAAATTATTAACCCCAAGTGGAAAATAATGTAAGAAAGGAAAGGTAATCATAGAATAATATTTGGTTCAATTGTGAATAATATTTAAATATTAAAAATAATGGAAATCCGAGATGTGGATTTGACCCCAGATCATGGTATTATTATGCTGAAAATATGGAGGAAAGAAAAGGGAAACTGTAAGAGAGCTCAAATCATTGTTTATACCTGAGGAACTCCAGAGATAAACTTGACGAATTAAGAAGTAGTAATATTTGCCTATTATTTAGAAATATGGAGTCAAATAACAGAATAAATAACTAAAAGAGTAACAGTAGCTGACTTGGGGGCAGGCACTGTACAATTTACAAATCAGATAATATCTATGAAGTTTAAAACATCCCAACAAGGTGGTATTGTTTTCCTATTTTCCTGATGAAGAACCTGAAGCTTAGGAGTATTAGGTGTAACTTTCCCAAGATCTTATAGCTAGTAAGTAGCAGAGCTGGCATTCAAACCCAAGCATCTGACTCCAAAGTACTATGCAAGGATGATGATGATGATGATGATGATGGTGGTGATGATGATAGTAAAAACATTAGGATGTCTTTCTATTTCAGGACCAGACAGTTTTCAAGATTACATTAAACCCTACTTACAACAAGCAAGTCAGATCTGGCCATGGCTCATTGGGGCAGCCATGGTAGGGTCTGTCCTCACTGCTGTGCTGGGAGGACTCACTAGCCTGTTGTGTCATCGAAAGAGAAAGCAGCTTCCTGAAGAAAAGCAGCCACTCCTTATGGACAAGGAGGACTACCACAGCTTGTTGTATCAGAGCCATTTATAAAAGGCTTAAGCAATAGAGTTGGGCCAAGAAACCTGACCTCACTCTAAATTAAATGATGTTAAAGTCCCTAGGGGTTGTCCCAGAAGAAATCCTTGGCGTGTGTCTATGAAGATCATTATTAGAATTGTTATCTTAATACAAAATATACCCGTCGTCCAACTCAGGTAGAAGCCACCTGTGCTTGCTTTGCTATATTTTGATCATTCCCTTAATAGTTTTCCTCAAGCCCATATTTCCAAGGAAAAGATGCCATTTGGTAATGGAGGTGCTAGTCTGCTAGTCATATCTGAATGAAAGTGCTCTTATAAAATATGACAACAATTGTGATCATTTTCCTCCTGATTGTTTAACGACATGTTTCTTTTATTATCCCCTTTCTTTGATTTTAATAAAATAGTAACGAATTTACACTAATTGACTCCTCTGAGCTTGAGAAATACATTTTAATTTTCCTAAGAAAGCATGTTTCCCTTATATTTTACATTCCTGCTCCAAAATATGTTATGGACTTCAAGTAGAAAACAATCTTCAACTCTTTCCTGCCATAGTTCTGACTACATTTTAAGGCCACTGAAATCAAGGGCCCTTCGCCTGAAAAGAATCTGGCTAAGTACCTCTCTTAAGATGTGCTCATGAATTATGTTGATGAAGATGATAATCTTATTATAGAGCTTTTTTTTATCTTCTAAGAAGAACTTTATTAGAGAATGTTTAAAATGCTATAAAACATTTCATGGTAGAGAACAATTATGTGAATATCAGCCTGTCTGCAGTTCTAGTAAAATAACTTATCACTATTTTTCCTGGCTATTAAGACCTTAAATTAGAAAGTCTAGATAATCTTGTTACTTGAAATTTTAGGTCCAGTTGAATTTCTAAAAATAGTCCAATTGACATTCCATTTGTATTATCACTATGTAGAGCATAAAAGACTAGCACCAGTGGGTGCAATTTATAGAGGACCCATTTTGGTATAATAAAAGGAAAAACTGTCCAATATTCAGAGCTTTCCAAAACCAAACTGGACATTCTTGGAAAATAATAAGTGGTTGACTCTAGAATTCTTCACATAGAGGTTGGATGGCTAATTTGACTTGAATTCTATAAAGAGAATTTAAGTATTGAGTCTATAGTCATTCTTGGCTCAGGGCTCACAACAACTCCCCATTCAGAAGCGAGGCCAAACATGCTCTGTGAAAAGTTCCTGTGATTCTGCCGCAGTATTTCAGGATGTTTCACCACATTCCAACTCTCACTCTCTCATCCAAACTCAATCACTCTGTCCTGGTATCCCCAGTCTCTTTAGTTCCCTTATGTTTAGTTTGTATGTATCTGCTCAGCATTTTCAAAGATGTATCTCAGTTTGACTACTTGAATTGTATTTCCAGCCTCATCCCTAAACACTGTCTTTTCACTTTCTCAAGATGGCCATGCTTTTAAGACAGACTTGTCCAATTCTAGCTCCCAGAAACCTGCCTGGGCCTGACACCTAAACCTCTACATCTCCGGGATGATATTTAAAAGGAGACCCACCAACCTGTATGGTACTTTTTTTATTAAAATATCTTACAATTCCTATAAGGCCTGCAGTGCGGGAGTCAGGCTGTTTATGAATACATTTAGAAATTAAGAGGAAAGCAAAAATCATCTTATTATAAACATTGGTCAAATGATTTTGGATAATTTTCATCTAGAACAAATAAAAAGTTACCATTCTTGTTGAAGTAATGCCATCAACTCTCAGAGATTACTAATAGGTAAGAAATTCAGTTATAGAGCAATTTTCATTTTCTAACTCTCTTTAGTTGTCAGTCAACATTTGCTGGCTTATCTAATTTCTGATGCCTAGAGGAGAAAAGTCAGGCAAGGGGTGGGTAGCAGCATATTTGTTGACACAGAGGAGGTCTGTGGGATTAGAGGGCAAATACTAGGGCTTATATCCTCCACTTGGTACATAACCAGAAATACAAGATTTAAAATAAATTAACAATGACATTTGAAAACTGGATTCAATTTAGTTGAGAATAGCAACTAGTAAAACTGAGAGCAAGAAGTAGGAAAAGAAATTTGGATAAGGCCTGAAGAAGATTCTGGAGAAGCAGTAATAACGATTGTGGTTGCCTTCAGTCTGACCTCAGAACACAAAATAATTACTTAGCTAGGTTTGATCTGAAGGCAAAATTTCAGACCAAGTGGTATTTTTTTTTTTTTTTGCGGTACGCAGGCCTCTCACTTTTGGGGCCTCTCCCGTTGCGGAGCACAGGCTCCGGACGCGCAGGCTCAGCAGCCATGGCTCACGGGCCCAGCCGCCCCGCGGCATGGGGGATCTTCCCGGCCCGGGGCACGAACCCGTGTCCCCTGCATCGGCAGGCGGACTCTCAACCACTGCGTCACCAGGGAAGCCCAACCAGGTGGTATTTAAATCATTTTTTACAAAGCATCTAGAATAAAAGTCTACCCAGGGAATTTTCATCGTTACTGACAGGGATCTGTATAAAGTCATTCTCTTCCTTATCACAAGGCAATTCCCTCCTTTATCACTGAGCTTCAACATAGAATATCATTTTGTTTCTCTAGAGGCTCAAGTTATCTACTTGAGTAGCAGCAACATCTCTGATAAAACCACCACCACATTCATTCTGTGGTTTTCTCAATAAGGTACCCAAATGACATGACATATTTCAAGATACTTGAAGTTTCATTAAATTCTAATCAACAGTATATTCTGTGGCATTGTTTTCTATGTGCATTTTATGAATTGCTTCATTTGAGCTCTGCTCTTTTTCCATTGCTACATTATATGTCACATTTTGTTACAGAGAAAGAAATAAGCAGCTGCCACTCTTTTTGTTCCTCTTTCTGTGTTTTACTTTTTTTAAAAAAAGAGTATTTTGAGTACCCAACCTTTCCAACAAGTCAAATATATAATTCTCCATCTGTAGAAATAAATATGCGATGGGTATAAGTCATTTCAACCAGTGTCTCTAGCAGGCTGACAACTGGCGTTGACTGTGAATGTGTTTAAATAGGCTTTTCCTTGTTTATATGGGCTTTGATTTGTAGGAAGAGTTTTCTTTGTCATCATAAAAAAAGACCTCATTGGGGTCACCTATTGTAAACTTGTGCTATTTGGGGGGCATGTCAGTAGAACAAAGGTCTGCTCGCCCTCTGATTAGACTCCTTCTGAGAGCTGCTAAAATGCAAGTAAAAAGAGTTTTTTTTTTTTTTTAACTTTGTGTTGCTTATTTTCAAAAGCATTTGCCCGTTTGTACAATATAATGAATATAAAATTGCCTTTGGCATCCATTGGAGGCCTTAAGGGCTTTCAAATCCTTCAGCTATTTAAAACCATATAGAAATATTTTAAGTATGTTCTTTTAAATAAAAGCCTTATTAAAACTCTATATAGCCCATGTTTATCTAATTGTTTTATGAGTTCTTTTCTTAATAGCAGTGTAAGAAATTATTCTTGTAACTACATGTTAATCTACCAAGTCTTGTATGCATTATTATGGTGATTTCTAATTTCTTATTTAAAAATAAATAACAAAGATGTTAAATGCAGTGAGTGGTTATGATGTTCCAAGAACTGTGCTAAACACATCATATATGTTAATTCATTTCATCTTCATGTTATCAATATGAGAATAAGTATTATTCACGCTTTCAAATGAGGAGACTGTGGCTTAAATAGGAGATGCACCTTCCCTGTTTACGTGTCTGCTCAGTAGTTTAGGTAATTTAGCTGGGATTTGAATCCAGTTCTTCTTCATGATTATAAATTTCATTGTTTGTTGTTCAATTATGTTGATATGTCATAATTTACCAATTCCCTGTTACTGAATATTCAGGTTTCAACTACTCTTTTTTTTTTTTTTTTTTTGCGGTACACGGGCCTCTCACTGTTGTGGCCTCCGGACGCGCAGATTCCGCGGCCACGGCTCGCGGGCCCAGCCGCTCCGCGGCATGTGGGATCTTCCCGACCGGGGCACGAACCCGTGTCCCCTGCATCGGCAGGTGGACTCTCAACCACTGCGCCACCAGGGAAGCCCTCATCTACTTTTTAAATTATGGTTAGTGCTGTAATGAAAATCCTGGTGCATTTGGCATCTGACTTTACTTAAATTATTTTCTAGGAGTAGAATCTCTGGTCAAAGCATATGCAGACTTTCATGGCTTTAGTAATGAACTGCCATGGTGCTTTTGAAAAGGGTTGCATAGATTAAAGAATGCAAAGAGATGGAGCCTAACAATAAAAGATCAAAAGGAATGAAGAAGAAAATGAAAAGGTGAAGAACTTAGAAGAAGGAAGAGGAGTTGCAAGTCTCTTTGAGAGGAACTGAAGACCCTACTTGCCACTTCACGTATTGCTTCTTTTCATAAATCTATCTTTTTCAAATTATAACATCTATGTAATGAGCATTTTCTCTTATTAAAATTAGAAGAAAATACAGACTGAAGCCATTTCAGAAAGACAGGGAAAAACACATATGTAACTTGGTTCTCAAATAAGATATGTGTATATCTTGTCTAGGTAGAAGCGTGTGAGTACCTTTGAGAATCATACAGGAATAAAAACAGCAAAACCAGAAATCCACACTTGGAAGAATAAGCACAAGGCATCAAAATAGTCTGAATCAAAGCAGAGTCAGTGTCAGCTACTAGGATGGACAGGAGATCGTGAGACAGGGGTAGGGAAGGCTGGATAGGCCCTGAAGACCAAGCCCAAGTTAAGTTTGCACCATTTATTTTTAGTGCTTTTTGAGAAAGTACTGCATTCTGCCTGGGATATGGTCAGTCTTCATTACTGGACCATGTCATTTCTACTCTTGCCAGAGGAATTATGAACAGTAGATGTGTCTGTGTGAGTGTGTATGTGTGTGGAGAGAGAGAAAGGGAGACAGCGAGAAAATACAGAAAGAATGAACATTTTTCTCTTCTCTCTGATACTGGAGACAACTTTGTTGCTGACTATATAGAATTTCTCTTGCTACTGCAATAAATTACCACAAACACAGTGGCTTAAATCACTACAAACCGTTATCTTGTAATTCAGTAGACCAGAAATCTGATATGGGTCTCAAATGGCTGAAATCAAAGTGGCAGTGAGGCTATGTTCTTTGTGGAGACTCCAGGAAATAATTCATTTCCTTGCCTTTTTCAGCTTCTAGAAACCACCTACATTCCTTGTCACATGGCCTTCTTCCATCTTCAAAGCCAGATAAGGTTGTATCATTCTGATCATTAGTCCGTTGTCACATCTTTCTCTGACTGACTGCAGCAAGGAAAAGTTTTCCGCCTTTAAGCATTCATGTAATTAGTTTGGGCCTACCTGGTACTCCTAGAGCCTCCATCCCAAGGTTCTTACCTTTAATCATATCTGAAAAGCCCCTTTTGCCATATACGTATTATAACATATTCACAGGTTCTGGAGACTAAGGTAGGGATATTTGGAGGGGAGATGGGAAAGAGCATCATTCTTCCTATAGTACTGACCTAAAAAGTAGTAAGAATTGGCCAGCTGATAAATTGCTCTTCCTGTGTGATTAACATGCCACAGACTGTGATATTCAGTACATTAAAGATATGAGAAAGCCTTTAACATATGTGGGATCTGAAGTCGGACTCTATGAATCTGATTCCTGGCTCAATCTCTCATTAGCTGTATGACCTTGTGTGAATTATCTTACCTCTCTGTTCGTCAGTTTTTGCGTCTTTAAAATGTAGGTAATAGAGGCTTCCCTGGTGGCGCAGTGGTTGAGAGTCCGCCTGCCGATGCAGGGGACACGGGTTCGTGCCCCGGTCCAGGAAGATCCCACATACCGCAGAGCGGCTGGGCCCGTGAGCCATGGCCGCTGAGCCTGCGTGTACGAAGCCTGTGCTCCGCAACGGGAGAGGCCACAACAGTGAGAGGCCCGCGTACCGCAAAAAAAAAAAAAAAAAAATGTAGGTAATAGTATTTTCCTCAACATAGTCGGAGGAATAAACAAAGCATTTACAATAGTACGTAAGTATTCAGCAAGTGTGAGTTAATAAACTCTCATAGAGCACGTTAACTTAGCACAACTGCCTTAAAAAAAGAGAGATGAAATATAATCATACATTTTGTTTGTGCAAAATTGTTTTGCATAATCATGAATATTAATATAACATACCTATTTAATGAAATGATATCACGATAAATACAAGTGTATATCAATACATTTAAGACAGAGAAACACTTGAGACATAGAAATACAAATCATGCCAGTAACAGGCTCACAGTTCACAAACAAAAGCTGGCTATTAAACCACCTGTGAACGTGGTACCGAACTTGAATCTAATAAACATGTTAGGCCAACTGCCCTAGCAGGAAAGAGTTCTCTTTGAGTTGGACAGTAATGATTCATACTTTGTTCATTTATTCAATGAACAAATATTTGTAGGACTTCCGCTCTGTGTTGGTACTGTGCTGGGGATATGAAGGTTAATAAGATTTGATCTCCATTCTCAGTGAAATCAGAGTAAAATACCTAAACAAATTATTGCATAACAAGTATTATCACAAAGGAATATTGTAGGTACTTTAGGAATACTATAATAATACCATAGAGGTACAGCTAATATGATCACGGGAGGTATAGAAGATTTCAAAGATAAACTGATCATTGATTTGAATTCATCAAGTTCACGCATGAGATGAGGTGATTGATAATCTCAACAAAATTATGGCATGGATAAAAGCAAGTGTGGACAAATGATGGCCCATGGCCTAAATCCTGCCTACCACCTGTTTTTGTATGTGAAGTATTATTGGAACACAGCTGCACTCGTTCATTTATGTTACATGCTGTTTATGGCTGTTTTTATGACATAATGGTAGAATTGACTAGTTGCAACAGAAACTATATGGCCCACAAAACCTACAACATTTACTATCTGGCCCGTTATTGAAAAGGTTTGCTGCCCCCTGGTCTTAAACTAAATCAAGAAATTCAGAGTAGCTGAAGAGAGATAAAGGTAATTATAAAACCAAGAAAGAATTCCACCTTAACAATTGTGACAACAATAGTTCATTAGTGTTCTTTTTTTTTTTTTTTTGCGGTACTGGGGCCTCTCACTGTTGTGGCCTCTCCCGTTGCAGAGCACAGGCTCCGGACACGCAGGCTCAGCGGCCATGGCTCACGGGTCCAGCCGCCCCGCGGCATGTGGGATCCTCCCGGACCGGGTCACGAACCCGTGTCCCCTGCATCGGCAGGCGGACTCTCAACCACTGTGCCACCAGGGAAGCCCCATTAGTGTTCTTTTTATTCCACTGTTTTGCCGGTTTATTAAGGTATAAACTGCTTTGGTACAGATAGAAATATAGATATAGCTATAGATACAGCTATAGTTACAGATGCAGATATATATATATAATATATACATGCAGGTGCAGGTATATGTATATAAACATATACATACATAGGTGGATTAGGAACTATTGATAAGGTTGCAATATTGAATTTTGTGAATAATGTCTATGAAACTGCAAAATAGGAAATCTATTTTTCTGCCAGAGACTCTATAAAAGTCCTATATTTCAGTTTTCCTCATATTTTTATTACCTGCTGTCTCCATGTACGTGTCCTTCCTGTCCCATCTCTCTGTAATCTTGGGATCCCAACCCTTCTGAACTTCCTGGGGCCTTTACTTCATGAGTTTTCCTCATCCTTTCCTGTGTCTTCAGCTCTTCCCACTCTGTAGGATCCTTGCCACTTCAACATTTAGACATGCTCATCTTAAAAAGAAAATTGTTCTCCACCGATATCATTTCCACACAGCTTTTGCCCTATTTCTTCTTTATGTTTCTTAACTGTTTTAAATTTGTGTTTGTTACCTCTTTGTCTCCTACATGCTACTCAACCTACCCCAATCTGTTTTCTGTCCCCACCTCTCCATGAAACTTTTCTTACCAAGATCACTAATCGTCTCTATGTTGCCAAATCAGAGGACATTTTGTGATGCATTCACTTGATCCTTGGGTACCATCATAAACTTCTTACTGCTTTCTTCGTTAACACTTTTCTTGTGGTTTTTGGGAGATAATCCCCTTGTGGTTTTCCTTCTTCCCCACCCCGGCTTTTCCTTCTCAGCATCTCTTATAGGTTCAACTCTTCTACCTCTGAATATTGGAGGATTCTTAGTTGGGGTTCTCTGAGAAACAGACTAGGCAGAAATTTTCATGCAGGAGATTTTCTAGGAAGTACTTGCAGGATTAACACAGCTAAAGGAGTAAGGGAAGCAGGGTGTGGAAGTAAGAGAAAATGTGATACAATAGAGTCCTCAGCCAACCCTATAGGGAGCTCTACACCTAAGATGAATATCTATATCTATGTCTATATCTATATGTATACCTATATCTATCTATCTATCTATCATCTTTCTATCTATCTATCTACTTGTTTATTATAAGGAATTGTCTTACACAACTATGGGAGGCTGATGAAATAAATCTGAAGTCCTTAGGGCAAGCAGTTAGGAAGGGAAGATAAACAAACTGGAACTCCAAGAGCATGAAGTGAAACATATTTACAAGGGGGAGTTTCTTTACTCAGCAAAGGCCAAAACGCTGTTTAAAAAGCTTTAAAACTGATTGTCAGGTCCACTGAGAATAATCTCCTTTTTGATTAACACAAAATTAACTGATTAGAAACTTTAATCATACCTACAAAATCCCTTCACAACAGCACTTAGATTAATGTTTGACTGAATAACTGGAGAAAATGTATGTATGCTACAAAATGCTTCCTCCAATTCTTGTGAGAGAATATTCCTTTTGGTCCATACTAGAAAGGAGATTCTGGGAACTATAGTTTATCATAGTCATAGCCATGTTGACACAGCAAAAGACATCACACATGGTAAGACCGAGCCCTCCATACTCTGAAACATTCTCAAGCCACAGCTGCCGTATTTGTTAATTTACCATCAAATGGACAAACCATCATCTTCTTAGTGGTGAACCATTGGATTCCATGGTCATGTGCCCACTGTCCCATACTCTTTGCCATATAGTGTTAGTATACAATGATGCCCACTGGAATCAGTGATCCCAGTTCTAAAACTATATCTCCTACAATTAGCCCTGACTTAGAGAAAGACGCCACTGAGCTTTTCTCAGAAATACTGGTGTCCTTCTCATCAGCAATTCCTTACCGCTTTTGTAAATAGAGGTTTCTTAAAACCTTGCCATTTTCTTGGGAATATAACCTGTTCTGTAGGTTATGGTTGGAATTGTGAGATTTGATGAAAAGTGATGGGCTGGAGAATGCAGGGAAGATAACAAAGAGAAAAAGGAATATCTTAGAGAACAGTCAATTCTACCAGCACAGACCACATTCACCGTGATCCACTCAAGGGAAAGATGGGAACAGATAGGCTGACGAAGAGTAGCAAAAAGAGAGAAATGGATGAGGCATATTAGGGTTTGGGGTAGTATTTTAATGGTACTTTAAAAAGGGAATCAAAGAATGTTTGAATCCTGCCCTGCCCCTGTTTTGTATCAGGTACCCCTTACTTTTGTGTATCTGATATTATATAAGAGGTATATACAATACACAGCATTAGAAGAGGAGATAAAATGGTATTAGTAACTAGGCCAGTGCCTAACCCCAATCTGGGGTTGTCTGGTAAACCTAGGTTGGTGCATGAGGCTTAAGAAATACTTCCAAATGGAACTTTCAGCTGTTAGTAAAGGATGAGTCCAAATCAGGTCTCTTACTGCCCTTGGTCTGTCAAATGGAGAAAAGAAATCAAAGAGAGAAAAGAGACATAACAAAGAAGACAGCAACCTGCTTTAAGGGCTCAGCCATATGAATGCAATACAAGAAATGGAAGGGAGAGCTAAAAGTATGGGATAAGGTCCTGCATCCACTTCCCTCCCAGACACATAAAAGAACAGTGAGAGAACAGGTGCAGTGGTCTCTCAGTTTGCCTGTGAGATTTGTTCCACGAGCCCCCATGGATACCAAAGTCTGCAGATGCTCAAGTCCCTTATGTATAATAACACAAAACAATGGACCCAGTCAGCCCTCCAAATCTGCGGGATATGCATTCACAGTTTCAGCCAACCTTGAGTCTAAGCCAACCTTGATTCAACCTTGGTTGAATCCTCAGATGCAAAACCTGTGGATAGAGGGCCAACTGTACTAAAAGTCATGCAGATTGTGTCAGGGGAGCCCAGTATGACTTAGGTTTGGTGATTCTTACGGAGGACTCACAGGACTCAGCATACAACTGTACTCACAGCTAAGATTTATTACATCAAAAGGATACAAAGCAAAATCAGCAAAGGGAGAAGGTGTGTGGGGTGAAGTCCAGAGGAAACCAGGCACAAATTTCCAAGAACTTTCTCCCAGCAGAATCATATAAGACATACATAATTCCTTCAGCAATAAGTCGTGACAAACTTTGGGAAATGTTATGAACCAAGGAAGCTCACTAGAGACTTGGTGTCCAAGGTTTTATTGGGGGTTGATCATATAGACACCCTCTGCCTAGCACTCATCAAAATTCCAGACTCTCAGAAGGAAAGCAGGTGTTCAGTATAAACCTCATTGTTTGCACAAAAGTTTAGGTACACTGAGCCACTCTTAGCTGTTAGTGTGGTGGGAATGCTCCTGAATCTATGTTCCCAGATGGCCAATACTGCAAGAAGGACTTCCTAAGAGAAATAACAGTCTCAGGCCTGGTAGTCTAACATTTTCTGAACACAAGTGTATGGCACATTTTTTTTTACACATAATAACCATATCTACTATTAATAAATGCTGGCCAATAAAGATTTCACACTCTACCCATGATGTACCTTCTGGAGAATATACATGTGTTAGACAAGCTTCATTCAGGCATGAGTTATAGTGGTGTTGGCTGTGAACTCAACATTAACAAATCAACCATATCTATTAAATAAGGTGTCTTCAATCAGAAACACACATAAACAAGGTGATGTATTGATTGTTTGATAAAAATATTGTGATCAGAGGCTCACAAGAACCTAATTGGGAGCAATGGTTCAATATTCACTAATTCAGTGTGTGTGTGTGTGTGTGTGTGTGTGTGTGTGTGTGTGTGTGTGTGGTCTTCATAGAACAGAACTACCAGAAAAAAAACAGGACTCAATTGTACCTGCAAGCATCACTTCCGTAATTTAACTACCAAAAAGCCTGCCATAAAGCCTCCTGTTTCTTTAGTACATTGATATGTGATGGGCAGCTACAACAACCAAGGGCACAGAAGGGCTGTGACCGAACAGAGCCAGTGCATGGATGATTTGCCTAAGCCCTGAGGCAAAGGAAACCTCGGAACCAAGGATAATAAATAATTCAGGAGCTGAGTGGGAAACAGACAAGCAGAGTCTGGGTTCATCTAAGGACCCACACAAATAGGCTATGCTGAGTATAGCACAGGACCTCAAGGTTCTATGGTCTATAGCTGAGCTAAGGAATCAACAGGAAAAAATATATATACAGGATTCCTGATACATGTTCCAGGTTAAAGCTGAGTTCAAGGAAACAGGTGAGGGACTTCCCTCATGGTCCAGTGGTTAAGACTCTGGGCTTCCATTGCAGGGGGTACAGGTTCGATCCCTGGTTGGTGAACTAAGATCCCACATGCTGTGAGGCACAGTCAAAAATAAATAAATAAAATAAATAAATTTTAAAAAAGGAAACAGGTGAGGAAACGAATTATATTGAACAACTGAGGAGAGAAATTGTAGTCACAGTACAACTTCGGAGTATGGCTGTAGCTCCCATGGCTCGTCTGCCAGCTAATCTAATTTGGGACACACTTCCTGTTACTAACAGATAAGGGTTAAAGGGTACAGGCAACTACTCCAAAGACAAAGCTTAACAGAGCCTACACAGTTGTAGCACATTACTAGACATACTATTTCCATCTACTTTGGGAGACCAAATGTATTTTTCCCCAAGTGTCCTCCTAGAGATTTAAATAAATAATTAACCATTTCTCACCACCACCATAAAGGAAACCCAAGGCAAATGGAGAGCTATTCTAAAATCTTGAAGTCTCAATTTGTTTACTAAACAAAACCTCCCACCAAAGTCTTTTGTCAGAACAAACCTGGAATTTAATTTCAGAAATCACGCTGTCAAAATGCATAAAAGGTAACTTGGAAATCTGTCACAATTTACAGTCACTCTAAGTCAAAAATTATGTTTTACATAATACCTTAGGGTCCATATGTGAAATGCAAAACCAGGTTTGGATATTTGCTTATATCTCCCGGTTGATGACATATTTATCACCAAGCTGCAAACAGGGCCTCTGCAACACAAGCCACTTGAAAAGATTTCTTATATATTTCATTGCCTAATAAAAAGTCCGATGAGAAACTTTTACTGTCACACATTTTCATATTTTTGAGCTCTGGCAAGCACATTCCTGACAACAAGGTAATCAATATGAATAAGGGAAGGCATTTCAGAGGAACTTTTAATCTTCAGAATTGAGGTTTGCATCAAAGTCTCTTTGATTTGCACATACCCCAAAATATTTTTTCCCAATTATCTTTTGTGTTCTTTCCCCACTGGCCACTGCTGATGAGTAATTTTACAACACCAATGCTATTAAAACATGCACTGGTGACCCCATTGTGACACAAAGCAAATAATGCACATGGGGAATGCAAGCACATAACTGCTAATTTTGCTTTTTAAATGCATTTGAACTTGACCTATTGGAATGCCCATTACAGTACGCATGACAGCTTGGTGAAATACAGGAGGCAAGACACCACCTCAGGAAAGCAGATTCCCTGAAAATAAATCACTTGAAGGATTGTAACGTGGTAGGAATTGACTGAGAGAAAAATGCAGTACCACGTAGTGAAGTAACCTGCTTAAACCCTACAAACAAGTCACCACTCCTAAAAGCTCTATAAATTAGAGCACTGTGGCATCCTATGTGATCCATGAATGACTTTTAGATTAAAGAAGACAATGGGGCTTCCCTGGTGGCGCAGTGGTTGAGAGTCCGCCTGCCGATGCAGGGGACACGGGTTCATGCCCCGGTCCGGGAAGATCCCACATGCCGTGGAGCGGCTGCGCCCGTGAGCCATGGCCGCTGAGCCTGCACGTCCGGAGCCTGTACTCCGCGACGGGAGGGGCCACAGCAGTGAGAGGCCCGCGTACCGCAAAAAAAAAAAAAAAAAAAAAAAGAAGAAGACAATGAAAAATAATTTAATATCGAGCATACATTTAGAGATGCAGATAACATAATGTCTTTTACTCTGAAGGAAATATCTTTTCATCCTGCTGATGCAAGAAGTTTTTCCAATTATGCATACCTTAGGATCTAAATGTGACCATGATTGTGTATACTGAAGCATTTTTACTCATTCTGTCCACTCTAAAATGGAATAAATTCTGTGTTCACAGCCAACACAGGAACACAAAATGGGATAAATCTTAGAGAAAATTCTGGTGTGCATTTTTCTGATGGGGAAGTCACACAGCTAGTTTTCAGATGGTACTGGAACACAGGTGTAAAAAAGAAGACAGAGCAAACTGCTCATATTACACCTATGTAAATGTCAGACATACCTGTGAGTTATTATTCTTTACTTTGTGTAATGCACAAATTTCAAAAAAGGGAGATGGTGATATATTGGAAAAAATAAACAAAATCCTTTAAGCAGAAGTTTCTATATAGGTGTAAATATTTACAGTATAGTCAATGTTTAGGTAAAATAGAAATCCGCAATGATCAACTATGAAAACTCAACATTTAGAATTCATAATGTACATATTATATTTTATTAATTTTTATGAAGAGAAATATGTATAGTTTTGACATCTTAAAATTGTATAAATATTTCACTGTTTTAATAAGCATAATTATGAGATTTGAGAATAATACCAAAAAACAAAGAAACCAAAGATAAAATCCAAATCCCAAACCCAGCATAGTAAATTCAGAGATTAGAATTCCATAATTCCCAATTATACATCCTGCTGAACTGAAAGTTACAATAGTGTTGACAAGCTTGTTACTACACCACGTTCAAAATTTTTCAAAGCGACATTTCTTAAATATTACTTGTTTAATATCTTCACAAGTAAGACTAGTGTGATCATTTGGTCTTTCATTAGGATGAAAACAATACTAACACACTCAAAATCCTGGAAAATTCTTGATTATTACTGCCAAAGGTGAGCAATTAGTTTACAATGAAAGGAATTTTAAGAATATTTATCCAACCTTTATTTGTTTAGCAAAACAATGAAGGTTTTCTGCAAACGTACCGTAACTTTACAACAATACAATTACATATAAAAGTAAGTGTATTTTTTCCAATTCTTTACAAATATTGAATCTGAGTTAGTGCTTCTTCCCCAGCACCGCGTAAACCCACACTTCCATTTAGCCCAACAAGAATCAAATGCCACACCTAGAATGCTGAGTGTCTCATATCGTGATGAGTGGGCTATGCATCCTCCAATTGTGAACCTGCCACCATTGAATGCTTATTGATGAAAGATGGAAAGTATCATTACACATTATTGCAGAATGTAATTTTCATATAGGCGATTTTCCTTCAATCCATCATAAAAATATTCTCTCTCACATACACATGCACATTCATAATTTAAATACAAATATCTATAAAATAGTGTAAGCGTTGATGAAAATATATGATACAAAGTATCTTTGTTAAGAGTAAGAAAAAGATAAATTTAATTTATTTCCATCTAGGAAAAAATAGCTATGATGCAGTGCTTTTTTCTTTTTTAGAATTATTTCTAGTTCTAAGATAAAGGTCTTGGTTTTAATCCAGTAGGAGGTCTCAAAAACACCTGCTTTTCTCTCCATCAAACCTTAAATAAGCAAGTAACTTACAGCACCCTCCAGCAATTCCTAGCTCAACTGTCATAGATCAATACAGCTATCTCCAGCCACATTGGGCCTGACCAAAAATGGTCAAGAGGAATTCAGAGGGCAGTTATACTGGACAGACAGGTGACTTTGTTTATGGAAATGTCAGAAGAACCAAGGGAGATAGCGGTGCCAGTTTGCTTGTGAGTACTTCTTTACTTGCCCTGAAAATACAAATACTAATTCTTTCAGTGACAATGGAGTGTGACTCAGAAAAGCCTGTGTTTTCACTCTCTTGGAGCAGTGTTTTATTTTGACTGTGCTATCAAAAAACCTATTAAGAAAGGTTTACTCAGGAAGTGTATCCTTCTTCATCACCCTTTCCTCCTCTCTCCCACATTCTTGCCCTACTGCATCCCTGTAAGTTTAGCAGAGGTAAATATTATTCCTATTTTTATGCACATGGTCTAATACTTTCCAGGGGTAAAGGCTACAAGTCTTCTGATTTCTAACCCAGGATCCTGTTCACTCCACACATTGGAGGTAGCTGAATAAATAAAATGATGAAACTGGCACACTCTCGGGAAGAACTGCCGCCAATCATTTCCACTTTTTAAAGTGCTTTCTATGCTTCCCAACTCTGAATTTAAATTAAATTTTAATGAAAAGAGAAGAACATATAGACAGTTTCCTGCTAACGCCATTTGGCAAGCAGATAATCGCCATCTTTAAATACGGATGTAATTGTACCTAGTGGGTACCCAGTTATGTGATTAAAGACGCCAAGCTGACTCAAGAGCTGGTATTTTCCTGACCTGGATAGTCCCTGGGAGTTTCTAGAATAAACTGTGTAGCACAGCTAATCATGGAGAATGGAGTGCAACCCAGGTCACATTCCAACACATGTGTGGTAAGGTATTTTGCATTCCTTAAGGCTCAGCTGGCGAGGATACCCTGGAAGATTTAACTGCTTTCTCCCTAGCCAGTGGAGCAAGCAAGGCTCCCATTTTATGCCTTGTGGATATTTCTCACCAGTAAAATGAATTATATAGTCATCCTAAAATGATAACTAGGTTCAGATGAATGTGCTGATATAGCTGAACAGATACACTGTTACGCTATAGCACAGAGAATATCTTTCTCAGCGTCTGCGTTGTTAGGAAGATTTCATTCCCTGTGTGGAAGGATAATTGCTGAGAAATATGACCTTGCAATGACAGAACATCAATGTGCAGTGTATGTAGCTGCAGCAGTGCATGGCAGCCTCCGCTTCTTTATTGCCTCATATACTAGAGCATTTATGTGGTATTGGTTTTCACCTAAATATTGGGGTTGTCTCCAGGTCCACCAGTAGCTCATCAAACTCTAATTCTTATAGAAGCCAAATATAATTCTGATCAAAAGTAAAGCTTCTGCTAAAATTCTAGTAGCAATGAAAATGTGAAAGGATTCCTAAAAACAAACACTACATTCTTCACATTTTCTCAAACCAGAGTAATAGCTAGTTTTGCCCACATTTGAGCATCTACGTTATGGAAAAAAGCATAATCGTGTCCTGATCTGTTAAACAATTTCTCTTTCTCTGACTCCCTTGTTTTCCCTCCTAGTTTTGCTCCTATGAGGCATTTCCTGCCCTTACCGATTCTTAAATTTCAGTATTAAGATACCGCATTAACATTATTGGGGATTTTGCAACAGTGTAAAATACAATAAAAAAATCTATTTTCAGATTCTATAAGCAAGAATATCAAACTTTTGTATAGGAGAAAATAAAAATTCTGTGTATCTGCTTCAAAGGAATTACTGGTGTGTGTTCTAAAACAACTTTGCTTAACTCTGCTAATTTTAAGTGATTCACACAGCCTTTTTTCTCTTTTCCCTTAATGCACCTTTCTTTGCTAAGTATTGGAAGTCTGCTTCTTTTCTTTGCAGAACCTCATCTAGCTAGCTTTTGCAACTCTGTCCTTTGAGAATACTACAGAATGAAATAAAGAAGTTGGGGTAATGGAGGGGCGATTTAGACAGAAGGAAGTGGCGAGTTCTCATTGTTCTGTGGTAGCTGAAGTAAATGTCGATCTCATTATGCTTGATTTCATTTATTTCTTGTCTCAAGAGTTTACAAAAAGTTGACTTTCTTCTCCTGAACAAGAAGCATGTTATGGTCACGTGAATAGCGAACAACAGTCATTTGTTTTAATATCAACATTTCCCTGGGTGGTTAGAAAGCTGGTGAGGTTATGACTTCTATCTATCAATCAATTTAAAATTACAATATTAGCATTTCCTAGAAACTATACTATTACATATTTCTCCACTACAGACTTCTGGAGAATATAATCCCTTTATCATAATTGTCATATTTTAAAAGTGATTACCTAGAAATGGGTTCTAATATGCAAAACATGTAAGACTAACAAATTATAATCAGAAGATATATAGGGAAAAAGACTTATTTTCTGTATCTGAATCTGGAATTAACACTCATACTTTATTTTCCACGTAGCATTAAATAGAGTTTATAGGAGGTTCAAACTAACAGCTGTGACTTATAGATGTTTATGTCACAGGGAGGGGGAAAGTCCTTTTCAGTAGCAGAGATTAGAAAAGCTGGACTCCAGTTTCCACACTGTGACAAACTCAGTGGATGACTTGAAGCAAGCTTCCATCTCCATTTGGGTCTCAGATTCCTCAACTGCAAAATAAGAGTACTCCTAACTTCAGTATTTTATGTTTCTATAATATAACCAGATATGAAAGTATCCTGGACAGCACAAGAAAAAGAATCTGTTTATCATGAGTAGCACTTTAAAATGTGTCTCATGGTTTGTTTAGAAAAATCACTGTTCAGCTGAGTTTACCATCCTTAAGGAAAAAAGAAACAAATTTTTTTTCTACTTAAAATTTTTTCTCCTTAATATAATGAACATTCTTTAGCACCAACGTTATCTATTGATGACAACCATGGCCCGCTTACTTCCAGCAAGCCTCTTTAACAATGACTTATAATTTAAATCCATTACCTGCTGTGAATGCTCCAAGTAAACACTGATTTGGGGGGTTACAAGTAACATGGACATAGGGATGAAGTCAATTCAGCCTATGCTTTGTCTTTTTTGCTGTACGCGGGCCTCTCACTGTTGGGGCCCCTCCCGTTGTGGAGCACAGGCTCCGGACGCGCAGGCTCAGCGGCCATGGCTCACGGGCCCAGCTGCTCCGCGGCATGTGGGATCTTCCCGGACCGGGGCACGAACCCGTGTCCCCTGCATCGGCAGGCGGACTCTCAACCACTGCGCCACCAGGGAAGCCCCACTGCTTTTATTTTTTTGTTTTAAGTGCTTGCACTATCACAATCACCCTACTGGCATTTAAAGTCACTAAATAAAAAATACTATCAGTCATTTTACTTTTAACTTGAATTTAAAAAAAAAAAAAAAAAGAAAAAAAAAAAAAAAAAAACCCAACAACTCCAGAAAACAAGCCCTAAATGTATGTCTGGGGTGTGTGTGTATGTGAATCTGAGTTTAGTATTATTATTGATATGTTAAAACCACAGCATTCCCTTACATAAAACAGGAGATCCAAAAAAGATTAAAAACTGCATGGAAGATTCCATTGGATTCTTTGTTTTGGGGCATATAAAGAGAATTTCCTTTCCTTTGTCCATATAGTTCATGTCTTAGTATAATCCTATAAAAAAAGGATAGTTTCATCCAAAACATCAGAGAAAAGAAAGGCATAGGATAAAAAAAAAAAAGCACCGATAATGATGATTATTTGTTCAGAGTTTCTTAAAAAGGAATCCTTGCTTTTGGAGATTGTGGGCCCCCCAAAATTATATGTAATACTTTGTAGGTGTGTCATAGTATTCATCTTAATCAGGTTCTCAAAAATATACATTACTAAAAAGACTGCTAACTACTGACCTAGTCCAAAAGAGAAGTCTTCATTCCAGAGTGAGGACCAATTGCCACAGTTCCACCACTAGCCAGTGTCACTGACAGCCCCAGAACTGAGATCCTTAAGGCCACTCATGCTAGTGCACACTCAAATAAATTATGTTTCTTAAACTTGTGTCATCTTGTGAAGAAACTCTGCCTGCTTTATTTGTTGCAAATGTAAAGTCAGCTTATAGAGATTTCAAGGATACCTTTTCAATTTTAACATTTATTGCCATTAAAATTACTGTTTTAAGATTGGTCCGACAAGAATTAGCCCCAGAGAAAGAAGCCCTCACAACAAAACAAAGCTCTCTTGCACATGCATGACGAAGTCTTAGTTTCATTCCTACTTACAGAAGCAAAAATTACCTATGTTTAACACTCAACGTTGGAACATCCGCTAGAATTTAAAATAGGCCAAGAAGCTCATCTAGTATAGCAGACCTACTTGGAAAGATCATTCTTCTTGAAAAGTTTTCCACCAGTTTTACTAAAATGAGGTGTATTAATATAATCACATAAATAAATTATAATTAGTAAAGAGTGTTGCATATCAAGCCTGTACTAACTCAAGTTTCTTTTTACCAGTTTTTCCTGTTATGTGTTTTTATGAAAATTATTTTTATTTTAGAAAGTGTTGCCACGATGTACTGGTTATTAAATATGCCTTCAGAGCTAAATCTGTAGGAACATTGCACATTTCCCATATCTTTTTCTGACTCACTTTCCTTCCGGAGAAGGAGAAGAAAGAGTTCCAAGGAGAGGAAGAAAGAGCTGTAAGTAATATGTTCATGGGCATTTAATGCTAGATGGTTTAACATGCTTGATTGCTACTGGTGAATCAGAGCTAAAAGATGACAGTAGCATCTATCACGTTATGTTATACCATGCAAAATTTTAACAAAGGCACGACAAGCTACACTGCTGATTCCAGCAATGTGCTATATTTGGTTGCAATTGATAGATGTCTGCAAAAGAAAATCACTAAATTGTAAAAATGCCTTAATTTTTAAGGTAGTGAATTATATTCGCTGAGCCGAGAATATAATGGCCGGGGAGCATAAACTGATAGGATCACACAGTACAGTCCTAACAGTGACTTTAAACTCAGTAATTCTTTATCAGGACCCAGAATACCAGACAGTGCAACAATAATATTCTTGATTCTGCACTTAAATTTCAATAAGCAAATAAAGCATTCCCTCCTGTATAAAGAGTAAAATATAGGTTTCCTATTCAGGGTTGTGACTACACTTTCAATGTCTCCAGCATAAACCAATGTGTGACAAAAGAGAGAGAAATTATAGCTCAGTGACCTTGGCAGACATAACACCCTTTGGTCTTCAAAGTGCAAACTAAACAAAGCCCCTTAAGAGGCTATGATAAACTGCATTGGGAAAAAAAGTAAATAAAAATAATAGAGGCCAAAATGCTGAAAAAGGAAAAAAGTTATTAGTCTATATGTCCCTTTATAATTTATAGTAATGATATTTTCCTCATTAAAATGCAATAGTAATAGATTAAATAAATTGGGGATAGAAAGGACCGATTAAATCATTGTGTCTAACACGTGCCAAGGGAGGGCAGATTTCCCTAGACTAAGGAACAAAGAAGAAAGAAAAATATAAAAATAGGTATCATATCTACATCTGCAAAAGGTTCATTGAACATAAGTAGAGGTATTAGCATCAGTAGTAAGCAAGATTAGATACTGACACAAAGTACCCGTATCAATGGCGTCCTGTGCTGTACTTTCAGACTTCTAGTATATTTACCTGGAGCTTTTCTAAATCAAAGCTTCTCTGTTTATACTCACGTAGAAAATGTAATCTGAGTTTCAATGAATTTTTAATTTTGTTCAATCTTGCACTTGTTCAACCAAAAACAATTTAAAGAGGACCAAAGCTATCAGCCTCTCAGTGAGCAACACCTTACTAGGGAGTTCTTGAATCTGCCATAAAAATCAACAGTGTGCATCTAATAGTTTTCTTTTAATTTGAGCAGTGAAAAGTGAATAATCACATCAAATATTCTTCAGGGCCTCTTTGGTTTCCAGATTAAACATGGAATGTGACCTGTCATCTTGCCACATTCTCTGCATTTCCATTTTAAATAATCATAAATAAGAAAACCTTGCTACTCTTTGGCATGACACAGTTGTTTGATCCAGCTGCATTTCAAAGTCTTAGAAATTGCACTCATTCCTTCTTTAGAGTCCTTGTTCATCTCAAAGGTTTTCAGCTGAAAGATTCTTTATTGTATTCAAATCTTGTCCCATATGAATTGTTTTGATTACTCAGTTTATGAAGAGTCTTAGAAATTGAATTAGGTCCACAGCAAAAAACACCAACTGTTTTCCTGGAAAGACAAAGGGAGGAAATGGAAAATCACGTGGAAAATTAGGCAGAACATGACAAGAAGTATCTTTTAGTAGCATGTTTAAGGTGTTAACAAAGTTAACAAAGTTAATTTCTTGCTGCTTTGCATACAAATAATTTTCCAATTTTTTTTTGCATACAAATAATTTTCCAATTATTACCAAATATAAGTGACCATCGGGAAGATATGCTTTTCATGCCAGAGATCAAGATCATTCAAAGGATATAGCTATGAGCACATATTTGTTTATCAGACAGAGTGAGCAGTCTGCATGTCATTGATGAGGGCAGAAACGAAGTCAAGAGCTGCAACTGATAGCTGTCAACTGCTCCACATTTGACATATGAATAGATTTCTATCCACCCTGGACCATATCAGTTCTTCTCATGCTAAATGTTTTACAGACATTTTTTCCCCCTAAAGATCCTGTGGATTTTCATGGGAAGTGGTGAATAAGCGTAAAGAAAGGAAAGCTATTACCAATTTGAAAGGATAATTTAAATGACTAATTTATCTCTACATTATAACAAAAAGCCTACTAATCTGGATACATTTTCTTTTTTATTTATGTGCCACAATAATTGTAACAAATACCAAGCAGGTTTTATTATTTGCTATATATGCTAACTTAAAATTTTGGTAGATAAATTATACATATTGCTAACAAATAGAATAAATAAATCCCACAAAATGATTACTATTTCACATTGATTTCCTGCAAAGTTTGTTGATTTGCATTGAATTCTTCCTATGATATCAAAATGATTGACAATTCTTATCATATCTTGGACAAATCCAGTATGTATTCATTATCTGAGAATAATTGTTGCTGAAAAAAAGACAGTGAATCCATTTAAATGGGTACCAAAATTTATAATAAATACTGAAAAAAGTTTTATTAAAATTTTCACCTTGAAAACTGAAACAACTACAAAATAAACTTTTACTTGCAGCCATGATGGAGAAATAGGGGCTAGATTTACCCTCTTGAATTAAAAAAATAGGACAAAACAGATAACATATGAAACAATTATTTTCAGATACTGGACAACAGGCAGCACTGAACTGTCATCCCTGAGAAAAAAAGAAAAAACAAGGTGAGCCTGACAGCTATCTCTTCTTGTGACCTGAAGGCAATTTAGAAGCTGTAGCGCAGAAGAGGGAAATTCATGCAGAGACTGGTGGTCTTACTGAGTTAAAGAGAAAAAGAATGGAGTTCATGAAGGCCAAAGCAGCTAGGACTTGATATCAAAAGAAAGAAGCTCTGGAGATCTGCAGAGGAGTATCCTCAAGTCTTTGGCTCAGTACTAATCTCCTCATATGTGAGAGGAAACCATGTGAAACTGGGTAGAGAACTACCAAGGAGCAGTAGGTCAAACAACTCTGAGTTTACGCAAGGCTGTCAACAATTCATATTCCCACAGCCCAAATGGAAAGCTCTAAATATAATACATTGGCAATGGATAGTGTACTAAAGTTATTACCTTGTTTGCAAAGGGTAGGGAGGATGTTGGTAAAATTAGCCCAGATTGGAGGCTGCTCTGGACTCATACTAACAAAGCTTAATAAAAGCAAGCCTTGAAAAGATCAAACTGACGGACTTCCCTGGTAGTGCAGTGGTTAAGAATCCACCTGCCAATGCAGGGGACATGGGTTTGAGCCTTGGTCTGGGAAGATCCCACATGCTGCAGAGCAACTAAGCCTGTGCACCACAACTACTGAGCCTGCGCTCTAGAGTCCGCAAGCCACAACTACTGAGCCCGCATGCCACAACTACTGAAGCCTGTGTGCCTAGAGCCCGTGCTCCACAACAAGAGAAGCCACTGCAACAAGAAGCCTGCACACCGCGACGAAGAGTAGCCCCCACTCACCACAACTAGAGAAAGCCCGCATGCAGCAACGAAGACACAATGCAGCCAAAATAAATAATAAAATAAATTTAAAAAGAAGAAAGATCAAACTGAACCCAAGTAACAGAACTGTATGCCAAAAACAATTCCAACAATATTGAAAAGAATAAATAAAAATTTAGAGTTTGATGTCTAAACTTCAAAGTGTATAGCATTTAATAAAAAATTATCAGGAATGTGTATAGCAAGAAATTATGAACTATAACTAGAAGTGTTATGGGTTAAATTTTGTCCCCTTCCCCAAATTCATAGGTTGAAACTCTAACTCTCAGTATCCCAGAATGTGGCTGTATTTGGATATAGGGCCTTTAAAGATGTAATTAAGATAGAGCGATGTTGTTAGGGTGGACCCTATTGCAATCTGACTAGAGTCTTTTTAAGAGGAGGAAATTAAAGAGACACTAGAGACGCACATGCACAGATAAAAGACTGACCATGTGAAGAGGCAGCAAGAGGGTAGTCATCTGAAAGCCAAGGAGAGGTCTCAGAAGAAATCACCCTGCTAGCATCTTAATCTTAGACTTCTAGCCTTCAGAATAGTGAGAATATAAACTTCTATTGTTTAATCCATCAAGCCTGTGGGATTTTATTATGGAAGTCCTAGCAAACTAATACAAGAAGAAAGATAAGTCAATAGAAACGGGACGAGAATGACAGAAACGATGGAATTATTAGATAAGGTCACTGAAACAGTGATGAGAAACATGTTTCATATGTTCAAAGAAAAACATCGACATGATGAGAAAGGAAAAAGATTTTTTAAAGGCCTAAGTGGAAATGCTAGAGATTAAATGAAATATTTAAAATGATAAATATACTGATGAGTTAACAGAAGAATAGGCACTGAAGAAGAAAAGATAAGTAAACTTGAAGATATAGCAGTAGAATATATCCAAATGGAAGTACACAGAGAACAAAAATTGGGCGGAAAAGTGAAAAGAGCCTCAAGGTCCTGAGGGACAATACCAACCAGTCTTTCATATATGTAATTATAGTCTCAAAATAAAAGAAGACAGAGGGAAAGAGAAAAAAATATTTGAAGAAATAATTACCAAAATTTTTACAAATTTGATGAAAACAAACAGATCCAACGATCTAATGAACTCCAAGGAGAATATGCACACACACACACACACCCACACACACATAACAACATAACGCAAGTTATAATAAAACTCTGGAAACCAGTTACAAAGAGAATAACACAAAAGCAGCTGACAGAGGGTGGGGGCAGAGACACACGACAAATAATAAATAGATGAAGGATAGGCTTCTTGTCACAAACTATTTATGTCTGAAGGCAATGAAGTGAAATCTTCAAAGTGCTGAAAGACAAAAAAAAAAAAAAGCAACTATTCTATATCGAGCAAATTCTATACCAAACAAAAATAACTTTCAAAATTGAAGATAGAATGTAATCTTTTCTAACAAAAGGTGAGAGAATTCATTACCAGCAAACTAGCACTATAAGGCATATAAAGGGAATTCGTAGGAAAGGAGAATGAAATCAGATAGAAATGTGAATCTTCCCAAAGCTATGAAGGACACCAAAATGGTGAATCTGTGAATAAAT
Source organism: Aethalodelphis obliquidens (assembly GCF_003676395.1). Classification (NCBI taxonomy): domain Eukaryota; kingdom Metazoa; phylum Chordata; class Mammalia; order Artiodactyla; family Delphinidae; genus Aethalodelphis; species Aethalodelphis obliquidens. Next base: position 15,266,585 of record NW_020837994.1, read on the forward strand.
ACACTGTATATTTTGTCTAATTTTTAATCTCTTTAAAATATAATTGATATTTAAAACAAAAGTAATAACAATACATTATGGAGTTTATAGTATATGTAGAAGAAAGATGAACAAGAACAACAGTCAAAGAGATGCAGGGTGAGTGGAAGTACATGAGGTAGTATAACATTATTTGAAGTACACTGTGATAAGCTAATGGTGTACACTGTAAACCTAGAGCAATGCTTCTCCAATTTCAGCTTCATCAGCATCACCTAAGGCACTTCACAGACCACAGATATCAAGGCCGTATTCCTAGATCCCCTGATTCAGCAGATCTTGGATATGGCTCCAAGAATTTGGTTTTCCAACAAGTTGCCAGGTGATGCTAGTCCAAGGATTGCAACTTGGGGAACAATTCCTTAAAGAAATAACTAAAGTCAAACAGAGAGGTATGGCTAATATGTCATTTTAGGAGAAAAAGATGGAATCATAAAATAACACTAATTGAAAAGAAAGCAAAGAAAGAAAGAAAAAAGGAAAGAACAAATGAGATAAGTAGAAAGCAACAGTAAACTGTTGGACTGTAACTCAATCCATAGGAGCCAAGATAACTCAATGAGGAAAAGCTACTCTCTCCAATTCATGATGTTGGGAAAACTGGATATTCCCATGCAAAAGAATGGAACTGCACCCTATCTCACTCTACTCCCAAAAATTAACTCTAAAGGAATTAAAGACTTGAATATAAGACCTTAAACCATCAAATCTTAGAAGAAAACACAGAGGAAAAAACTCTTTGACAGTGGTCTTGGCAATAATTTCATGAAACTGACACCAAAACTACAAGCAACAAAAGCAAAAATAAATAAGTGGGACTACATCAAATTAAGAAGCTTTTACATAGCAAAAGAAATGATCAACAAAATGAAAAGGCAAACTAGGGAATGGGAGAACATTTTTGCAAACTACATATCTGATAAGGGGTTAATATGTAAAATATATAAGAAATTCATATAACTCTCTAGCAAAAAAATAATAATAATAATACAATAAGAGGAAACTCTTTCAGCTTTTCACCATTGAGTAAGACATTAGCTGTGGGCTTATTATATAGGGCCTTTATTATGTTGAGGTATGTTCCCTCTATACCCACTTTTTGGAGAGTTTTCATCATAAATGGATGCTGAATTTTGTCAAAAGCTTTTTCTGAATCTATTGAGATGATCATATAATTTTTATTCTTCAATCTGTTAATGTAGTGTATCACTACATTATAAAAAAATAAATAAAGATACTGAACCATCCTTGCAATGCCTTGGATAAATACCACTTGATGATGGTGTATGTTCCTTTTAATGTATTGTTGAATTTGGTTTGTGGTGCTGGGAAAACTGTACAGTTACATGTAAAAAGAATGAAATTATAGGCTTTTCTCCCACCACATACAAAAAGAATCTCAAATTAGATTAAAGACCTAAATATAAGACCGGAAACCATAAAAAAGGAAAAATAGGCAGAACGTTCTTTGACGTAAATCATAGCAATATGCTTTAGGATCTATATCCTAAGGCAAAGGAAACAAAAGTAAAAATAAACAGGACCTAATTAAAGTGAAAAGCTTTTGCACAGCAAAGGATACCATCCACAAAACAAAAAGACAACCTATTGAATGGGAGAAAATAATTGCAAATGATATGACTGATAAGGGGTTAATATTCAAAATATATAAACAGCTCATAAAACTCAATATCAAAACAAAAACAACACAGTTAAAAAATAGGCAGAACAACTGAATAGACATTTTTACAATGTCTATTCAATTCATTTTTACATTTTAAATGTTGGCGAGGTTGTGGAGAAAAGGAAACCCTTGTACACTACTGATGGGAATGTAAATTGGTATAACCAGTATGGGAAATAGTATGGAGGTATCTCAAAAAATTAAACTATCATATGATACAACAATCCCTCTACTCTGTATATATCCATAGGAAATGAAATCACTCTCTTGAAGTGTTACCTGCACCCCTATGTTTATTGCAGCATTATCTAGAATAGTCAAGACATGGAAACAACCTTGGTGTCCATAGATGGATGAATGGACAAAGAAAATACGATGTGATGTGATACTCACACACTGAAATATTATTCAGCCATAAAAAAGAAGAAAATCCTGTTATTTGCAACAACATGAATGAACCTTGAGGGCATCATGATTAGCACAATAAATCAGACAAAGAAAGACAAATGCTGTATGATCTCACACATTTGTGGAATCTAAAAATCCCAAACTCACAGAAACACAGAGCAGATTGGAGGGTGCCAGAGGCAGATGGGGAAGGTAGGGGATGACTGAAGACTGACAAAGGGTTACAACCTTATAGTTACAAGAGGAATAAGTTCTAGGATGTAATGGACAGCATGGTGACTATAGTTAACAATACTTATTGTATATTTGAAAGTTGGGAAGACAGTAGATCTTAAAAGTTCTCATCACACAAACACAAAATTTGTAATTATTTGAGGTGATAGATATGTTAACTAACCTTATTATGGTAGTCATTTTGCAACATATACATATCAAATTGTTATACTGTATACAATATGATATGTCAGTTATTTTTCAACAAAGCTGGAAAAACGAAGAATATTTTTAATCTATGTAATGATAAAATGTAATTTATTTTGTAATGAATGCAGTATAATAGTAAGATGTAAATAGTTTAATCACTACAACTAAACCCTAGAACTAAAAAACTTCAAAATACATGTATCAAAAACTGATAGAACTGTAAAGACAGACAAATCTAGAATTATAGTTAATGACTTCAACACTCTTCTTTTGGAAATTGACAGAACAAGTAGACAGAAAATCAGTAAGTGTACTGAAGACTTAAATACCACTATCAACCAACTGGAACTGATTGATATTTATAGGGTATTCTACCCCAAACCAATGGAATACAAATTCGTTTTTAGTGCCCATGGAACATTCACCAAGACAGACCATATTCTGGGCAGTAAAACAGGTCTCAATAAATTTTAAAGGATTGAAATAACAAGGAGTATGTTTTCTTAAAACCCATCTGAACCAGAAATCAAGATCAAATACCCCTATATTTGGAAATTAAACAACATACTTCTACATAACGAAAAAAGAATTCACATGGTAATTGTAAAATTATTTTGACCTATATAAAAATGAAAATAAACCATATCAAAATTTGTGGTATGTAGCTAAAGTGGTGTTTAGAGGAAAATTTATAGTATTAAACACTTTTATTATGAAAGAACAAAGATCTAAAATCAGTGACCTATGGTTCCACCTTAAGTAACTAGTAAAAGAAGACCTAATTAAACCCAAAGTGAGCAGAAGAAAGAAAATAATAAAAAAGTATGAAAATAAATTCTTACACTTAATAAAATTTAGGTTACTATCAAAACCAGAGCTAGACACAATGGATTACTTAAAATGAATAAAACTGAACTACTGAATTTATACCACCAAAAATAAAAAAAGCCATAGTGCAGTTTTCATTAAGATGAAAAGGGAATGAGACATTTTGGCTGTCTGTATACAGTCTCTGTCAACACTGCATTATGACAATAAGATACCATTATTTTCTTTTTTGGCTTTCATAGGGCAAATATAGAGTTAGATTTTCAAATTTTGCAAATTTCCTAAAGGCTTATCTTAAATTCTTCATAATAATATCATTAGTTTTAAAGCACCGCATATGATCATTTTTTTTTTACATTTTGTTATTCCATTATTATTAACTAGTTTAACTCTAGGAGATCTTTGTTTGTGTAATTTGAGGAGTTCCCCAATGTCACTTTCACTAACAGTGAAATCCTACAACTTTTAATTAACATTTGTAATTAATTTGCACTAATTTTCATTAAGTTGCTGCAATCCAACAATCATCTAGAGATTTATCTACAAAAACTCTGTAGAGATGGGTAGAGATAGACTTAGATGCTAGCAGAGAATGTTGTTTGGGGGAAGATGTTGGGAACTAGTTCTAGAAATGTTCAACATATTGGTGAATATTTTCCTATTACACCGATACTCGTTTTTCCATTCATTTTTAAAGTGTGTGATCTCATATAATGAAAGCTTATTCACGCCTTAGGGATTATTCACTCCTTGTATTACAGATACAGAGGGTCGAGTGACTTGCCCCAGGGACACAGGAGCAAATGTAAGAGGCCAAACCTAGGTATCCTTAATCTGTTTTGTTTTTAAAACACCATGTGGCAGTAAAATATAGATATATCTCAGACATCAATCCCAGAAGAGTCTTCCCTACTCCAAAGGCCATGTAAAGTTCTTTCTTTCTCCCTTTCCATAATGCATACATTCAACTAAGTTAAGGTATGATATGTATTTTTACTATAAATAACAGGAAACTGGACCTCAGGTATAATAAATAATTTTTAAAAAGACATACAAGGAAGAGACCACTCTCATACATGTGTGCAAATTAATATGCCTCTCTTCTCTATTTTTATCTCTTTATATGCTCTCAGCAATGTATGTACATGAAGTTAACCAAAATTTTACATCTAAAATGAAGTCTTCTATTTAAATAGTGCCTTTTTCCAGTTAACAAACCTTAAGACGTTGATCCATTCTTTTCCTAGCTACGCTACATAAAAATCCTTCAAAAAATAATGCATTTGAGGTGCCTGCCCAGAGCAAATACATAAAACAAAAGTGTACAAAATGTCAACTGTAGATGGTGCATACTTGCTCTTCTTAAATAAGCTTTGCTGTTTAAAGAAAATGAACAAACAACCAAATAAACATACAAAATCCCTTTCAGTATGAACAGTATAACAAATGAGAACTCTTGAGAACTAACCAAAGAAACCAAAAATCCCAATGTAATTTCTTGCAAAAGATCCTCTACTGTTTGGTTTCAGAATTGAGCAAAAACAAACAAGCAAAACAAAGAAACAAGCTATCAAAGTTTTCAGCACTATACTATGAAAACTAATAAAAGAACGCTTGTCAGAAGTCAGTTAAATGTCATTAGGGAGGAAGGAGTCTGTGGTGCATAGCAAGACCCAGGTGAGTATGACAAGATGATCACATCTAAGGTGGATGATTTTGGAGAAAGAAGGGAAAGAAATATAACAAAAAGTGGGTTGACTTTTTTTTTTTATTCTATAGTTCACCTTTAACTAGCGCCCTGAATATTACAAAGGACCTCTGCTTTCCAAATAATGCTTTCCTCTTTAACCCAAATTACTTCATCAAGGAAGGAAATCTAGGAGTGCTTTCAAACATGATTGTAATCTGAATTACATGGGTCACTGTATTCCTTTTTAGGTTTTGCTTCTGGGGCTTCACACCATGATTCCTAAAACAAAATCTCTGAAGATGAAGCCAAACGCCATGATGAATCCATGATTATTTCAGTAGATCATATTCGTCCATAAATTTATAAATCGGGGCTTTAAAAAAACTCTCCATCTAATAAGCTATCTCATTCACTTACAATCAAATACCCTTTTTATATTTATCAAAATGTATTCTTAAAATTATGAATTAATCAAATATATGCTAATAATTGTAGCATAATTCAATCTAGAAGAAAACGATGATCATTGGTGCCTTAGAGTCACAGAAAATTTTAAAAATTAAATCTTCTATTTATATACATTCTTATTGCAGGTGTGTTTAGTTTAGCAACAAAAGTATGGTTAGTTCAAGTGTAAAATTATATTGAATTTTAATAAAATTCTGCAGGATAGAAATACAAGTTCAACTAGACAAAAGAGTGATGTAAAATTTCTAACTGATAGTGAAAGCTACAAAACATACAAATATACAAGGTTGGTATCAAGAAACTATGATATTTAGATTCCAGTAGATATGTTTAAAAGAGTTACATTAATTTTAAAATGTCAATATCTGCAGTATGTTAGAAATTATAGCCTTTGGAACTATTTAAACTTATGATGAAACTTTTTTGATGCCAACTTTAAAATGTGTGAATGGGTATATGGTTTTCAAAATGCTTTTAAAAATCTTATAGACCATTGCCCTGCACTATGATAATTTTACAGAAGACAAACAGGTTCCCTAGTCTGTGCCCAAAATGAATGCTTTCCTTCAGCTGTATCGCTTCAGATCATAGACATATAGCCCTCCCTCGCTTGCTAACGTGATTTAAAAAAACTTTCCCAATGATTACCTGATTTATGCTATTGGAATGAACACCCTTTATAATATGGATCTATGTAAATTTAAAAGTAGGTAGGAGAGTCTAGTTCATAAATAGACTATTTTTAAGCCAAATTTTAAGTATTTGGCATTACAGATGCTTGAGGTGGTTCCTGCCTTGCCTCCTCCTTGGGTAGTGATAATTGAGTGTTTAAGTGACTCTGTAATTTGTAAACCCATTACTAAGTAACCTTTAAAAACTTAATGTGATGACTTGGGAATATTTTAATTTGATCATTAGCCACATAAATGTTTTGAGGAATAGTACTTACCCTCTGTTATATTTTGCGATTTCATTAAACAGAAGTTTCCACCGAGGACGTCCAATAAAAAGTCTTGAATTCAGTGCTTGATATTTTTCTCCAATTATCTTCTGCCAAAAAGAAAGCACTATATTTTACATGACACAGAGTGGGACAAATAACCCAGTTCTCTAACATCATCTTTGCTGGTGCTCTGGCTTCCTAACAAATTGCTGTGATATAACGAATACAAGTATCATATGGCAACCTATTAGGTAAAGTCATTTAGAAGCATCATTTCCTCCCTCTTTCCCTTTAAAATCCATTACCTTCTTGAATGCCATTATTACAAATGGCTGATTTTCCTAGACTTCAGTTAGTTGCATCATTTTTAAGTAACTGCAGCGTTAGAGAATGCATTCTAATTGCCTACTCTCAAAAAAGGCGCAGCACATAAGCTTTATTGAAGCATTTTTGTACTGCAAAGTTATCATATTTGGCTCATTATATGAGTAAAATACTATAAATTGTCACCATAAATTTGGGGAAATGATCCTGGACATGATAGCCTAAAACAGAAGAGCTCCAAATTTTGGATCTGTCAAGAAACAACTTCTAATGTACTGGTGCTTGCAATTAACAGACTATTAGATCTGAATTGGTGATAAAGAGAGTGAAGTGAGAAGAGACGAGAAAGTGTCTGAGTCCCAGGAAGACAAACTGAGAACCAGATGTAATATATGCTCTGTACCTTAATTACAGTGAAACCATGAGGAATAATGATATTGATTTGCTTCATAAGAGTGTAAAATAAAATGTTTTTACATACCAAGTAGGGTAGAAATCTGACTAAAAAAATAGGCTTAGATTAGTTTCAAAGTAACTGACATTCATATTTTGTATTCAAACTTATAGAAAATGTATGATGGAAAATACTACAATAAAACTTGTGAAAGCATTCATGCTCAGGTCTATACGGCTATACAGCTCTTCAATGTTGTTTGTAAACAGTTTCTTCATCTGTGGTATGGGGATTGCAAAATCATTTACCTCTTAAATATGTTGGAATTACATGAGATAACCTATATGAAATGCTCAGCACAGCGTCTAATAGTGAAGTAAATAATGCGTGATGACTCTTACTTTATTTAGCTTCCCTTGAAGAGAAACAAGCTTAATTGTGTATGATCTTATCTTCTCTCGCCACATAAAACCTCCCCTCGGGGCTTCCCTGGTGGTGCAGCGGTTGAGAGTCCGCCTGCCGATGCAGGGGACGCGGGTTCGTGTCCCGGTCCGGGAAGATCCCATATGCCGCGGAGCAGCTGGGCCCGTGAGCCATGGCCGCTGAGCCTGCGCGTCCGGAGCCTGTGCTCCGCAACGGGAGAGGCCACAACAGTGAGAGGCCCACGTACTGAAAAAAAAAAAAAAACCTCCCCTCGATGAACATAATCACAAGACTATTCGCTTATGTCCTCATCTCTAGATGAGGCAACTGTGGAGAGAAGAGAGATGAACTAAAAGGTCTGTTCCAGCTCCCTGTGAAAGGGAGAATACGGTTGACTTCAAGGACAAGCCATGAGTTTGCCAGACACATTCCAAAACAGGCTTTCCTCTGGGAAACATCTCTTCAAACCACCTGCAGAAATTTTCTTCCACATGGCCCCTACAGTAAATCTTCTATTCTCAAGAGGCTTGTTTAATTTACAATAACATCCAAACACATACCTGTAACCCATCTGTCTGACTGAGGTACAGCTGGATGTTGACATAGTCAGGTCTGTTCTCTTGCCAAAACTGACAGGACATAAAAGTAAATAGACATTAAAATTTGTTCTGTATACACAGACTCTCTCCCATCCTAACATATGTGATTCTACGATTTGTTAAGATGTATCGTGTCTTATTACAGCCAACATCTACGAGCAAATGTACATATATACATACATATATATGTACCACAGACATGGCAGATTCTAACATTAATAACCTGTCACCTACTGGTTTAATTAGTTATGATGGAGGTAGTGGACAGGATTAGTTCTCTGTTATCTTCATAGATACAAAATCAAACACGCTAAATGTTACACTAATATTCCCCTAAATCCTCCCCAATTATTTCTGATTTTATTCCCTAAGAGCCTCTAAATTTTACTAAAAAGTTCACTCAGAAAGAATATGATTTTTTAAAAGTAAAAAGTGATATTTAATAGGCATGCTAGGAATCACAAAAAACAAAACAAACAAAACCTGGTTCCAGTTCCTACCTTCTTCCTATTCAGCACTGGTTTCCCTTGTATAAAAATGTATGAGGCAGCAAATATACCTGCCAAAATAAAATAGTCTGGAAAAGCTCTCAAACATTTTGAAATCTTGAAAAATAAACTGACAGAGAAAAATATCTGAAGAAAAATGAATTCAACAAAGGGGGTAAAAGGGTTTTGTCCCCATAGGCTTCCTTTTACCAGAAGGCAAAAATGAATCTGCTAATGACTCTGGCCTAGTTCTGACTGAATCCTGACTTCTGAAATCTACATTAAAAAAAATATTATTCTTCTTAAGGCCTCCTTTCACCACCCTGAAATAAGGAGATGCTGAAAGATAAGGAAAAGGAGTCAAAAAGTAAAAAAAAACAAGAAGTAGAAGAGAAGCAAGGAACACAATAACCATGGTGTGCTCTGGAGAACAGAGATGAGTATCTGATGTGTAGAACCTGAGGAAAGGCTTAGAAGAGACCAGCACTTCTTCAACAGCCAAACTATCTCTTGAGCATCAGTGGGCATAGTAGGTTTGCTGGAGATGGTATGGCTTTGCTGGACCTTATTGCAGAAAAAGGATCAATTGATTTCAAGTACTGTTTTTACAGAGTGTGAAAGTAATAATTTTTTAATGAATATATATTGGGGCTCCAAATAGAAGGTTCAGGAATGCAAAATAAGTCATTTTGCAAATAGAGAGTAATTAAGTGAGGTTACATCACTCCTCTGGCACCCTTTATAATAGTAAGGGCACCTGGCAGGTGGCTAGAGACTTGTTTCTACCGCCATCACTGTCTAACCTTGAGATTTCCAGGGAGTTACTCAACTTATAAAGGCCTCAGTTTCTTCATCAGGACAATGATAGAGTTGAATGACATTATCCTACAGGTTTCTTCTGGATCTAAAACTATACATTTTCTGACAGGTGGAAACTCTAAGTTATAAAATCCCAATAAAAACACATTTTACTTTTAAAGTGATAAGTGATGATTCTCTTATCATAATAGTCTTAAAATATAATCATTAAATTCCATACCGCAGCTGCCTCAAGTTATACCCAAACACTAAAGTCATTTTAATGCCCTTCAGGAATTGAATCAGGGTTTATGAATTTTAATTTTTTAATTGTGAGGAAACAGGAATTTCCAGGTGCCAGTAATGGATAGCACCTCACACAACACATGGCTTGCATTGATTTTTGTCTTAAATATCTACCAGGATGCTCCTCTGAGATCACCCCAATAACTCCTGCATCAATAACTGCTGTTTGGAAGTAAGATCATCTATACCATTTTTCCAGATTCCACATATATGCGTTAATATACAATATTTGTTTTTCTCTTAACTAATTAGAACATACTGTATAGCACAGGGAACTCTACTTAATGCACTGTGGTGACCTAAATGGGAAGGAAATCCAAAAAGGAGAGGATATATGGATATGTATAGTCGATTCATTTTGCTGTGCAGTAGAAACTAACACAACATTGTAAATCAACCATACTCCAATAAAAATTAATTTAAACAAAAAGAAAAAAAATAACGTGTTTGATGCCCACAGCCTCCAGAGAGAAGTATGCAGACTTAAATAAGGTATTTAATGATTTCAATGTCTCCATTTTAACTTATCTGTCATTGAAAACAAGCAATAGTATCTACTAAAGAAACACACACACACACACACACACACACACAAACACACTGAACTTGGTAACTCAGTTGCAAAGACAGAAAATAAAAAAAGACTTCTTTTTAACATCTTCTTCAGAGGCACAAGTGCAGGACCACTGTTCATCCTCTTGATGTGAAAAATCGAAACAGGTATACAGAGGTGTGTGTAGAGATAATCATCACCACATTATTTACACTAGTTTTAAGCTTTTATATTATTTACTCCATGGAATCCTAAGGGTAAAGCATATCCACCAAAAAGTTTGAGAAGAAATCTTAAGATTGAACTACTTCGAATGTCCAGCCATTTATATTTTTTTCTTTCCTTTACTCCTTTCCTGCCCTGCTACTTGCCTTATAAAGCATCTATCATTCAAATGTGCCTTTCCACATCTTGGATCCAATTATAGCCTTTTATTAAAAAAAGTATAGGCTCTCTATCAGTTCAAAACAATTTTTTTAAACTAGAAAAACAGGCAAAGGTAGAATTAGGAAATCCGAGAAGTAATACAAGTGGTTGATAAGCATAGGGGGAGAAGTTCAGTCTCACTAGCATTCAGGGAAAACTAGAGATGCCATTGTTTAAGAGATGGATAGAAATTTGAAAGATTGGTAATATAATGTTTGGAATAAATTTCTCTTATATTCTTTGGTGGAAATGTAAATTATTTTAGCCTCCTTGGGGGACATTTTTTTAGTATATATTAAAAATTTAAATTCATTCCCAAAGTCCTCAGAGCCTCCAACTCAGGAAGTCCAGCTTCAGGCATTAACCTAGAAAAAATACCCACGATGATGCTCTTCTTGAAAGATTTTTCTCCCTTTCCTCAAGGACAGAACTACCTCTTGGTTTCCTACTATCTCACTGGCCACTCTGACCAATCTCCTTTACTGACTTATCACTCATCTTCTGCCCCTCTAGAAACTGCAGTACCCCGAGGCTTGGTATATTCACACACACTCTCAAGATGATCTACAATCATATAAGTATGCTCAAATCCATTCAATGGCTTCTCATCTCTCCCTTTTTTTTTTCTCCTGATTCAGCGGGCCCTTGGTGAATCCCAGAAATCTGCACCTTTTTTTTTTTTATCGTGGTAAAATATACATAGCATAAGACTGATCATTTTAACTGTTTTTTTAAGTATACAGTTGATTAGCATTAAATACATTCACATTGTTGTGCAACCATCACCACCAATCCATTTTCAGAACTTCTTCATCTTCCCAATCTGAAACTCTGTGTCCATTAAACAGTAACTCCTCATTTCTCCTTCCTGGAAACCTGGCAACCACCACTCTACTTTTTGTCACTAGGAATTAGACTACTCTACGTGCTGTATATAAGAGGAAGCACACAACAGTTGTCCTTTTGTGCCTGGTTAGATAGTAATAAGTTTATAGAAAGCAATGTGCAGAACAATACAAATAGTATGGTAGAATGTATAGAATGCTCGTGAGTTACATCTGGTTACAAAGACTGGGTGGGGATTTTGCTTCATGTGGATTATTAGAAAACTCTGTAGCCAAGATGCATATGTGTATTACTTGAATAACTTAAAAAATAAAGATAGATACATTAATAGATAGGTAAAAGATTACATGTAGGATAGACGAAAATGCCTGCTTTTCATCTCTGTAAGGAATAAAACTTAGAATTTGGGATTTTTGAAATTCTGTATACTGTGCCAAAAGTCTGCTGATGCTCCAACTTGGAATATCAAAGGTGGAGATAAGAGATAAGAGCTACTAGAGGGGCTTCCCTGGTGGCGCAGTGGTTGGGAATCCGCCTGCCAATGCAGGGGACACGGGTTCAAACCCTGGTCCGGGAAGATCCCACATGCCGCGGAGCAACTAAGCCCGTGCGCCACAACTACCGAGCCTGTGCTCTAGAGCCCGTGAGCCACAACTGCTGGGCCTGTGAGCCTAGAGCCCGTGCTCTGCAACAAGAGAAGCCACCGCAGTCAGAAGCCCGCGCACCGCAATGAAGAGTAGCCCCCGCTCCCTGCAACTAGAGAAAGACCGCATGCAGCAACGAAGACCCAATGCAGCCAAAAAATAAATAAATAAAATAAATAAATTTATAAAAAAAAAAGAGCTACTAGAACAAAGGATGAAAGGTGTAATAGTAATTGCCTGTTGATGTTTTCCTCTATCTGTCCTCTGTCACAATCTCACATGCATTCACATTTGCATGCATATGTATCCTATATGCATACAGCACCAGCCATATGCATACATTTCTATGTTAAAACATTCCATGTTAAAACATGTTCTAAATACACACACAAATTCACAGATACCAATATCTGAAAAGATGTGTACCAAATTATTAACAGATGTCACCTCTTTTTTTTTTTTAAGTTTAAGGGATTTTTTTTCCTCCTCACTACTTATCTGCATATTTTCTGGTTTATTCTATAGCGAGCACTTATTACTTTTACAATTTGAAATAAAATAATTTATTTTAAATTTAGAAAGCTGCAAAAGTAAAAACAAACCTAATTTTACCTTGTTGTACAACACACATAGTAAGTCTGCAAACCAACGGAAGGATTGGATGTCTCTGCACACCCAAATAAAATACAGTCTTCTAAGCCTGTATGGTTTCCAGTCATCCCTTTAAAATTAAAATAACATGATAGTGATTATGATGGCAAAAAAATTAAGAATCCCTATATACTTGAAATTTTGCTTCTCATTAGTAAGCAACCTATAGAAAAAACAGTCATTTACATTCTAGCATCTGACATACCACTTACTTTAACTCCCAAATTTATTTAAAATGCAATATACTGACTCAAAGATATGATATACTTCATGAATTTAAGTGTTCATGCTTGTGGATATTATATGCATATCACCCATTTCCATTTGAAGGCAATAAACTAAACTCCTGAATTAGAATAATATCAGCTCTGCATCTCAGGAAAAGAAAGTTCTCTATTTTCAGTGAATTCTATCACTCAACAGGGCTCCAATGGTCATCTTGCCCTGGCTTCCAGGCAAAATGAGCCAAAACCATTCCAGAAAGTTAGTTTTTTACCCCCTTCTTAATAATTGTTAAAGAAAGAGATTTCACAACCACCTACTATGTAATTCATTCTAGCAACTCACAATTCCAAGTCTGGATTCCTCCTTATAATTATGAAGTAGGCTTGAGGTTAAGAAAGTATTCTTCCTTTTTTTAAACTTTAGGTGTCCAAATAACTTGCAAAACGTTTTCAGAAACAATTTCTGGTTTGGAATATAGTTATTTTTCGAAGAACCTTCAAAAAGTCCCAGATTTATATCAAGTATCACTTCAGCTTATTACTTCTTTTTTAGTACTTCATAAAACAAACTTTTAATGCAAATTGTGTTTTCTTGAAAAGTGAACAGAATAGATTTTGTTTGTGGGTTTCATGACAATTACTGTCCATTAATTTTTGCTTATAATGCTAGAACTAAAATAACTGAATAATTATATCCTGGTTAAGCAATCTTACCTTTGAAATTTTTATTCTTCAGTCTGTTATAAATTTGCTGAGTAACAGACCAAGGAATGATGTGCTCATTTGTCATCTCCTCAGAAAGGCTTTCCCTGACCATACTTCTAAAATAACCCGGGCCCTTTATTTCTATATCCCATTAATCTCTATTCTCTTCATCATAGTTCTAATATTTTCTGAAATAATGTTATTTATGAATTTTTCACTGGTTTATTTTCTTCCTGCCCCATTTGAATGTAAACGTTTTAAGGGCAGAGACTCTCTTTAGTCATTGCTGTATTACCAGAAACTATAAGATGAATCGGCACATAGGTGCTCAAAAATATTTGTTGACTAAATGCATTAGTAATGCCACTTGCCCCTGATGAGAAAGTAAAGAAACAGAGGCTGGTGGAATGACTTTAACAGAGGAAAAGGACAGAGGAATGCATAATTGTGATACTGACATTATTCTACAAGAGAACACGCTGAAAGCCATAGACCACGTATTGAGAATCACTCAGTTATTCCCCTTATCAGTCAGTAAATGGAGTTCCTTGAACAATAAGTAAAAGAATTCTGGAAGGAATTACTTCTTACTGAAAGAGAGCTGTCTGAAATATTGACAGTTCTCTACTTGGACTAACATAATGGATCAAAATGACATACAGCAGAGTGTTGAGTATTGATGCAAAAGGAGTTACTCCAATGCCTCCAGCCACGCAGAGGCTAACCTCATAGTTCAGTGAGTCTTCAAATGGACTTCCAAAGGGACCATCAATGTAGAGCCTGTGGACAAGGCAGACAAAGGTGGAAAAAATGAAAATGAGTTAAATTAAATTTCTATAATACGTGGCAAACATGATAAATCTAGTGTCTAGGCTTTGTGATGGCTCGGGCCTCATTTCATTGTTTTTCATAGTGATAAGCTTAAAGGAACAAGAAATGTTGTTTATGAAGTGTCAATATTAACACAAGCACAGCTGTTTCAAAGCATGGGTATTTTGAGGGAAACATTAATTTAAAGTGTAGGGAAATGTATATAGGACCATGATAGTTAGCTAAGGACTAGTTAAGGCTTTGATCTATTTTATTACTATATTGGACTAAATTAAAATATCTTGTTTTATTGTGTCTAAATTCAATAATATTACTCTCCATGGTAAAGACAGCAGCAGAAATATTTCCTGAAACGCTTACCATGTGAACAGAAAAGAAATTAACCCTGTTCCTCTTCTTGCCCTGGTTAGGTTGATTAGTATAGAAATAGCCAGAGCACACTCTCAAAGGAATCTCTGATTACTCTACTTGTGATTGTATATTCAAATGTATGTGTGTGTATGTGTGTGAAATCCTTCTTAACTACAATGAAACTTGAAAATCGTTCACTCAATATTCATCCTCCCATTCTTTCTTGCTTTTTTTTTGATTGAAGTATAGTTGATTTACAATGTTGTGTTAGTTTCCAGTGATTCAGTTATACATATACATATATCTATTCTTTTTCAGATTATTTTCCCTTATAGGTTATTACAAAATATTGAGTATAGTTCCCTGAGTTATACAGTAAGTCCTTGTTGGTTATCTACTTTATATATAGTAGTGTGTATATGTTAATCCTAAGCTCCTAATTTATCCCTTCCCTCCCTTCCCCTTTGGTAACCATAAGTTTGTTTTCTATGTCTGTGGGTCTATTTCTGTTTTGTAAAAAAGTTCATTTGTATCATTTTTTTTAGATTCCACATATAAGCAGTATCATATGATATTTGTCTTTGTCTGGCTTACTTCACTTAGTATGATAATCTCTAGGTCCACCCATGTTGTTATAAATGGCATTATTTCATTCTGAGCCATTATTCATGGCTAAGTAATATTCCATTGTATATGTATACCACATCTTCTTTATCCATTCATCTGTCGATGGACATTTAGGTCTCATTCTTGCTTAGTAAAAAAACATTAATGTTATTCAGGGAAGCAAAGTGCCCAGCCAAAATACGACATTTCCCAGACTGTCTTGCATCTATTTCGGTTGTGTGACTATGTTATGCCTAATGTGATATAAGTGGAAGTGTAGTTAGGAAAACTGGAAGGTTCCTTGAAGGAAGCTGTCTCAGTTGAAAGTTGCATCTCTATCCCTGTCCCCTTCTTTCCTCCTTCCTGGTGCCTGAAATGTTGACTTGATGGTCTAAACACTTATGATGACTATAAAATTGCCATACCCTCTATGGACTGCCTAGTTCCAGATATCTTTATGTTAAAAAAAAAAGACCCATATATATAAAACACTGCCATTTTAAAGCTTTTTTACTATTACAAAAAAGACTTTCTTAAAAAATAGTAACTGTCCAGGGCTTCCCTGGTGGCGCAGTGGTTAAGAATCTGCCAGCCAATGCAGGAGACATGGGTTCGAGCCCTGGTCCGGGAAGATCCAGAGCAACTAAGCCTGTGCACCACAACTACTGAGCCTGCGCTCTAGAGCCCGTGAGCCACAACTACTGAGCCCATGCACCTAGAGCCCGTGCTCTGCAACAAGAGAAGCCACCTCAATGAGAAGCCCACGCACCGCAACCAAGAGTAGCCCCTGATCAACGCGACCAGAGAAAAGCCTGTGCGCAGCTACGAAGACCCAACACAGCCAAAAATAAAATAAATAAAAATTAAAAATTAAAATTTTAAAAAACCTAGCAATTTAATTAAAAAAAAACAGTATATAAAGGTAAAAAAAAGAAATACTTTTTCTTAGTTGGCATTAAGTGGATAATAAAACTGAACAACTTTATAGAGTTTTAAAGTTTACAAAACACATGTCTATAAAGTTCTGATTTGATCTCAGATCAATCCTGTGTTTGGCAAAAATGGACATTCCTCCACATATTCTATCTGGGTTGATGTCAAAGGAAATGTTATTTTTAATGAAATTTCGGAATATAACAAGCCTCTGGGGTAGTGATATTTTTATAAGAGAATAGCTATCTTTGAACTAAATTAGACAGCCCAAGGATTATTTTTCTAACCAAAATAAACTTATAGGCCTAATCTTTCTGTTTATGTAAAGATACTACAATGTAAAACCAACAGCTTTTTCCTTGACTATTCTAACATCAATAGAGCTATATGACTGGCACAGTGCTACATGCTTTAGATGAATTATTTGTAATTATTAAACAAGAGTTAAGTGGTATTATTCTACTTCTTCAGTTAGGAAGCTGAGGTTCTAGAAGTTTAAATATTGCCTCAAGGTCACACATCTAAGAAGTGGTTTATATTGACCACCAGAATGAACTCCGTTTCTATTTATGAAACCAAAAAAATCAAAACTGTCTTCTTAAAAAAGGAGTTCATTCTAATCCTTTCAACCAGAGAAATAATGAATTGAACCTTTCTTTCACTGAATATTAACTCTATGTCTGAAAATATTTTTACCTTAAAGTCTATTTTATCTGAAACAATATTTCTTTGGTTAGAATTTCTCTGCTGTATTCTTCACCTTCTTTAACTTTTCAGCCTGTCTTTACCTTTATGTTCTGAGCAAATCTCTTGAAAACAGCTTATTGCCCTGTTTCATTTTCTTATTCCAGTCTGACAGCCTTTTCCTTTGAACTGTAGAATTTAGTTCAGTGATGTTGAATTACGTACCACAATATCACCTGTACTGTTTGTCCAACTTTTTGTTTCTTCCCCTCTCTTTTTTTTTTTTGACTACTTTTATGTTAAGTGTTGGTCTCTGCTTTTACCTTTCTGTAAGTAAATTACGATTTTTCCTAGGGTGAATTTATTTTTATTATGTTGCTTGAGATTCATTGATATCCCTGAATTTGAGCTATTATTTCTTCAAATATTACATCTCCTTCACTCTCTCTTTTTCTCTTTTTGAACCTCTAATGTAAAGGAATGCATGAACCTCTCACTCCATCCACCATACCTCAACCTTTCTTTCATATTTTCCATGCCTTTGTCTCTGTGTGTTGCATTCTGGATAATTATTTCAGTTCTACTTGACAATTCATTATTCTCTCCATGGCTGTGATAAACTGCTCAAGTTTATGATATTGTATCTCTCACTTCTAGAAGGTCTATTGGCTCTTTTTCAAAAGTGTTTTGAGAAATTTGATTGTCCTTTGTCTCTTAATCATTATTTTAATACTCTCCTTTATTTCTTTTGACATATTAAACATTTGCTTTATACTTTTTAAATATACATTTTTACTAACATGTGATATGTTTCATATTTTAAAAAATACGAGCTCTTTGGTGCCTCATGTATAGGAATACTTTGAGGATTAAAATGTGTCCCTCCAAAAGAGTATTTTCATTTTCCTCTTCCAGGCCACCAAAGGATGCCATGAATCTGGAATCACTTTAAACTAAATTTTTGTCTCTGTGTTTAGTGGGCTATATACATATTGTGAATTCAGTGTTTCAACTCAAGTGAGAGGGAGCTTGTGGTTACTAAATATCAGGGGAGATTTCTTTTTTCTTTCTTTTTTTTTTTTTTTTGCGGTACGTGGGCCTCTCACTGTTGCGGCCTCTCCCGCTGCAGAGCACAGGCTCCGGACGCACAGGCCCAGCCGCTCCGCGGCACGTGGGATCCTCCCAGACCGGGGCACGAACCTGCGTCCCCTGCATCGGCAGGCAGACTCTCAACCACTGCGCCACCAGGGAAGCCCCAGGGTAGATTTCTTTTCTAATTCCCTTCAGAACCAAGGACAAAATAAGTCAGGAGCCGACTGACTTCTGCCGAGCCGACTATTTAATCTCTAGTTTATCCACTGGGCCATTTGCAGGGGTCTCTGATCTGCTCTCCAACCCTCTTCAGAGCCCAGGACTTATCTCTTGTCCACCACCCATATGGCCTGTTAAAACCAGCTCTAACTTTTGGGGATAAATACATATGATGTTAGGAGCAAATAGAGGCTTTAGCACTCACTTCACTTATTCATCTAGGTAGGACATTCCTTATGGGTTACGACCCCAAGCAATTATTTTTATCTCCTACCATATCAAACATGTATTAAAATTACTAATGTTTGTGTGCTTAGATTTTTAGGCTTTCTATACTAGTAAGATTATTATTGAGCATCTAGTGTGCTATATTATGTTTATTTTTCACTCTTAAATACACACATACACATATATAAACATATAGGTGGATCCTCACTATTGGAATTAGTTCCTATAGAAAGTTAAGGAGAATTTGTTTTTGCCCTTTGATTTTTTTTTTTTTTTTTATTGTGCTGGCTAACTTAGGCTTGATCTGCTAGTATGTGACTTGAAATGCTTATTAATATGCAAAAACTAGTTCAAATAATATAAAAGAAAAGCTACCAAGCTCTTCAAACTGTGCACACACTAGGTAGTTAACTGGAAACATGAATTATAAGCTGACCAACCCCTAGTGAATCTTCAGGTAAAACACCTAGCCAAATTTCACACCCCATTCCAACATATATTTAAACCCATCTGCAAGCCACACTAAAATAAAATTACCTCTGAAAGCTTTTAGAGGGAATATATTCGGTTAAAATAAACACTTTAAGATTGAGTTTAGATCTTTAGTTTAGACTTTTATACTACATCAGCCTTTCCAACAAAGAGTGCTATTTTTTAAATTGTATTTAATTTGGAATGTTATTTATTAAGATGATAACCGAATCTTTTTATTTTCTGTCCACTTATCTGCATTTAGGTGCAAATATTTTACAATTTCTTTTTCTCAAACAAATCATTCCACCCCTTTCCTAGCTTTCTTCTTTTTTCCACATGGCAACTTATCTCCTGCTGAAAGCAAGGTATATAGCTCGCTGGCTTAGTTGCTGGCTAATTTTAGTGTGAATAAACTCTTAAACCTCAAATTTATTTATGCTATATTTTGTTTTGTCATTTCTTTTCCATTAGTGTAGAGAGCTCAATTCAATTAAGAAATAGAAGTAAAATGTCATTATTATGCATCTTGTCTTCACAGGCAAAAAAAAAAAAAGAGAGAGGGTAGGGGAAGAAACAGAAAACGTGGGACAAATAATGAGTACAAAATAATTCTGTAGAATGTAATTCAACATAAATGAATGAACATCTTCAGCTCAACGGGAAAGACCGTCAGACTAAAATAAGACAATAAAATTGGGTCATGGGTTTTTTCAAGAGAATCAGCTAAAAGATAGGGTACAAAAAAGTTGAAAGTTAAAGAATAAAGATATAGGAGGAAAATTTATTCGAAAGTAAAATATTTGTAGTCAACACTTAGTTCAGATACACCAGACTTTAAGGAAAAAACATTGTTACAGATATTATGTTACTAATCATTGGTAATTCAGCTCGGTGGGGTGTGCTTTCAGATTTTCCTTTGTTATCAAAGATAGGTGACCATGAGGCAAGAGACTTCTTTATTCTACTCTCTTCTTTTCTGTACAGCATGCTGAGCACTCCTCTCTTCCCTGGTTACAGATGTGATAAAATTTGACCTTGAAAGGAAGAAAAGCCTTTCATTAGGCTTTGACTAATATGTGGTATATTTCCATCCAAAGTGTGGTTCTTGGACCAATAGCATTAATTTTATATGAGAACTTGTTAGAAGACAGAATTTTAGATCCAACCTCAGACTTACTGAATCAGAATCTGTGTTTTATTGAGGCCTCTGGGTGGTTTGTAAACACATTAAAGTCTGAGAAGCACTGCTCTAATGCGACTTTCCAGAGAATTCCATTAATGTTAATAATAGAGTGAGACTTTTCCCTCTATTTTTCTTTTGTATTCTGTGAATATTATCTTCTTCGTGACTTTATAGAAAGTGATGATTCAGTTATTTCAAGATCTGGAGGGCAATGTCTGCTACCTGAACGTGAATCGTCTCCAAAATTGTACGATCAATAAGGAATGCCAATAAAATCATACATAATTCATATCAGCATTACCAGGAGACAGAGAATAACTATTGTAGAAAAATGATCACTAAATACCAACAGAAAAAAAGAAAGTGGTTGAAAAGGAAGACAGGCAAGTAATGTCATATACATATATATAACTGTAGACTCTGAAATCAAAACCAGAACAATGACACAGAACTATATTTAAAAATATAATCCAAGAAGGTAAGAGTTCAGAAATACCATCAACAAAATCTCAACCTATAAAGTTAGACAGCCTTTGGGAATTAAGTGTAATATTACCATATTTTGTGAGTATATGGATTTTAATGTTTTGTCTCACCTTCCTCTGCCATCATTTTTCTCCTCCCTAGGTGATTCTGGAATAACAGAACCCCAAAATGCTGGATTTCAGCTGTGATACAACTTACCAGCTGCAATATTTTTCAGACAGGAAGAAATAATCACTCTACTGCTATAAGTTTCTATCATTCTAGCTTCTATGCTTACTCTTTGATTGACTAGAGGCGTTTAATCAAAAAGAGGTAAATATAAGATAAACTCATAGAATCAATGGGTGTAACAAACAAAATACTACACATGAAAGTGCTTTGAAAACAATAAAATGCCATAAAAAATAAAACATATTTTTATAAATACAGCTAGCCCTATTGTCTAGGAATCACCAGATTTCCTCCTTGGGTTTTACTACTAACTCAAAAACCCAGGAAAATCAGGACACTGTTAAAATAGTTTAGCTCAGTTGTTATTTCTAGTTGCTGGCGTACAATAGGCACTAAAAAATTTTGGTTGAAAGAAGTACTGAAAGAATAAAATATGCTCAACACGTTCATTTGCCTTTAATTTAGAGACAATACACTTGCAACCTCATTCACTAGAGGGGAGAATGCTCACAGCAGGGTAAAATTTTCTGTTCTCAAAACTTTCACAGCAATTACTTTCAGTACAGAGATTTTAACAGCAAAAAATAGCCTTTTAAAATCCAAGTAGGAGGGAAAATTGCAACTTAAAAGAGCTATTAAAGAAAATTTAAGGAAGATGAATAAAACTATGTGTTTACTACATAGTAATATAGTAAATTAGAATGTAGGCTCTAAATCGAGTTTAAATCATGGCTTCAGCAGCTGGGAGCTATGTAACCTTGCGCAAGTTACCTATCACTCTGTACCTCAATTACACTCTTTGTAAACAGAAGGTTATGTAAATAATACACACCTCACTGGTTACTGTAAGGATTAAATGAGATAGTTCAGGCAAGGTAAAGACCATTGGTTGTCTACCCTTTATCTGTTTTCTCTCCCTTATTCCCAATTGGTGGTGGCGTTACAGTAATGTATCCACTTAAGAAAAAAAAATGACTATATTTCCCACCCTTTCTTACAAAGACATAAGACCCACTTTAGGGTAAAATGATGTAAGACGCTTGGGGTTGGGGTTCTGAGCAGCTCCTTGAAAAGGAGGACACTGACTCAGCTTGCCTGCACCTTTTATGCCCTCTGCTCTTCTTTCTTCTGTCTGGAAAGAGAATACGATGGCTGAAGCTGAAAGAGGCATCTTGCAATCGAGAGAAGGAAAGGGGAGTTGCAGACACCTCAGATGTAATAAGCTGACCCTGAATTAATATAAGCCACCACTCACCTTGGTACTTCTTGTCACATGAGAAAAACAAGCCCTCATCACTTTTAGCTATGTTTCTGTTTTATGTAGCTGAATGCAAATATACTTGATAAAACTTTTATCATGGTGCCCGGACATAGTAAGTGTGTGATAAATGTTAGATTTTATTATTAAGAATAAAGCGTTATAATTTACATACATTTAATGCTGATGCAAATGTTCATTTCTGGAAAATTATTTGCCTTTGTTATCTTCATCTGATTAACTTTTACTTTAAAAGTGATTCTAATTTAAAAAAAAAAAAATCAAAAACTATCTCAGACCCTTACCTCCCAAAACCTAAAATAAGGTATCATAATAATAGATACTCCTCATTGAACATTTAATTTAACCCAGGACCTACCTAAATGTTCTATATACACCTTCACTCCTAATTCACACAACAACCTTTACAGGAAGGTATAATCTCCCTTTTACTGGGGTGGGAACAAAAACTCAATATGTTAAGTAATTTTCTCAAGGCCAGGTTTCTATTAAGAAGCGTTACTAAATTTCTTGTAAGACTGACTCCAAAGCTCATCTTCTTAATGATCACATATTAATGATTACAGTCAATTAGAAATTATTTTGGTTAGGGATAATACATAAAGGCAAAACAAAATATGAAAAGGGCACATTGTATCAAGGAACTCCTGGAAATTCCTGCTTTGCAGGATGGAAGGGTTTAGAGCCATCCTTCATATAACAGTTGTTTCTGGGAAAAAGGTGAATGTGATTAACTGTTTCCCTGGAAAGGACAGTTGCAGTTTTGGACTATTCCTTTCCCAGGAAGTAATCATATCAATAAAAACAACAAGGAGTGGGAGGGAGTTAAAAAGCTTGAGAAAGTCTTCGAAATCTTTCTATCTTTCTCTAATGGTCCTCAAATGCTAGTGTGCATCAGAATCATTTGGAGGGCTTGCTATAAAACACAGAGTGCTGGCCTCCACCCCCAGATTTTCTAGGTCAGTAAGGCTGGGGTAAAGTCTGTGTTTCTAACAATATCCCATGTGACATTGATGGTTCTACAAGAGCAGGTAGGAGGATAGAGAGTGAGCTGGCGCAGGTGGGGATTTTAAATATGGTGACCCAGGCAAGCCCTTAACATTTAAGTTAAGACTTGGTGGGAGGTGGTGGGTAGTGGACCACACTGCTTAGACTTTAGGAACAACTTAAGGAAGAAAACTTCATCAGCAGAGGGCTAAGAAATCTCCATAATTAACGAGTGAGTGATTAATACATAATACAATCTCATGCATAAATAAAAGCGACATTGTTCGAAAAACTGCTTTGACTGATGTCTGTTTCTTGGAGTTCTGAATCATTTAATCAAGATTTTCCAACAGAAATTGTTAATTAATTTAGGGGCTGCAAGGAGAAAAATTCTTTGGCTAGAAGTTCCATAACAAGTATATTATCAAAATTATACTACCATAACCATTATGAATAGATTAATTTTTAACTGCTTTTTTAATATTCATTTTTACTATAGGTTCATAAACTGTTTCTAAAATCATGGCTTAACTTTGATAATATCTCACTCTTCTAGAGCTGAGAATATTGTTGAGGAGATATATATCACCTTATGCAAAAAGGAGGTTGTTTCTATCCAAGGATGTTAAGATAGGATTTTAAGATTTTTAACAAAGGAAGAACTTCAGGCCACTTTCTCTCTCAACTGATAGACAATTTCTGAGTCAAAGACAAATAAAAAATTAAAAAACTAAAAACAGCTGATGCCTGAGAAGATGTATGACAGCTGAGAATGCAGGATGAGGCGGAACAAAGAAAGTAAATGGTCTCAAAGGCACTAGATGGAGAATCCAACCAATATGCTTAACTTAATCTCCTAGAAAGTGTTTACTTCCTCAACTCGTTCTAAGATTTCAGCTTCCTGACCTCCCAGCTACAGGTTCTTCTTGGCCCCATCCTTGAACCAGTTCTTATTTGAGTCCAGAACCAGTTATTCTCTCACTCAGCACGGAGGCGTCCTTATTCCTTGTCCATTAGTCTTGTGCTAACAGAGTTCTTTGACTTATCATATGTCTGAGCAGAATGTTCACAATTTCAGCAATGCCTCAGTTTTTGTAGAACTGTTCGGTGTTTTGTTTTTTTTTTGGTGGTCCAACTTGCTTTTGCAGTCCTGATAGCAGGGTTTTTACTTGTGAATTCCAGCCCAGGGGCTGGGACCTACTATCTATGGATAGATCAGCTTAATTTTGACATTATGCTTGCCTAGATTCGAAAATATTCAAGAATTAAGAATCCTAAAAATATCAATTTTTTTAGATCTCCTGCCAGCCAGGTGTTGGAATATTATCTACTAAATAAAAGAAAACCTAAGTTTAGGGATGAGAAAATGAGAGAAAGTAATCCTTTAATATTATGTACATTATGAAGAATGTTATGATTAGCTGTGATTGTGGAAACTACTAGAACAGCTGTGCATCCGTCATAAGCAGGCCCACAATAGAAAGAGTCCCTTCCTGAGTAATCACTGTTCCATCAGATCCCATCACCCAGAGCCATCATTGTTGGGCAGAACATGTCTGTTCTGGCAGGATCTAGACTGGAATGAAGGGATAGAACCTCACCACCCTGCCCTGAGGTGAGGCATAGCTTTGGGAAAAGGTGGAACAGAGCTGGGAATGGGGATACTAATGAGAATTCACATTTGCAAAAAGTCAGGTACTTTACATCATTTTATTTAACAATCACAAAGCTTTACGAGGTAGAATTATGCCAGGCACTGTTGTTCCTTAGAGCAACACTAGAGGGAAGGTACTTATCTGTCTATCTACCCACCCATCCCTAGTTCCTGACACAGAGCTCCTAAACTCTTCTACATATGGGTACTAAGAAAATCTTTTATTCTAGTATTTAGTCTTTGACTCTTATTCCTGACACAGAGCTCCTAAGACCTTTGTAATTTCCTCAATGTTAGGAGCCTCTGGCACAGAGTTCCTATATTCTTGGAATTTCCTGATTCTAGGAATGTCTCTTGTTCTGATGAGACAATTCTTGGTGGGCTCCAGGATGCAGCTGGTCACCAGAAATGCCAGGCCATGATTAGAAGCTTGGAAGTTTCAGCTCCACCCCCGCTATTCTCTGGAGAGGGGAGAGGAGCTCGAAATGCAGTTAATAACTGACCATGCCTCTGTGACGAAGCCTCCATAAAAAGGGGTTTAGAGAGCTCCCAGGTTGATGAACACATCTACATGCCAAGGGGGTGGTGCATGCCAACTCTATGGGGACAGAATCTCCTGCACTTGGGACACTTCCAAACTTCACCTTATGTATCTCTTCATCTGGCTGTTCATCTGTATGCTTTTTCAAATCCTTTATTGTATAATAAATCCGTACGCGTTTCCCTGAGTTCTGTGAGCAAAGGACAGAATCCAAGGAGAGGATCATGGGAACCCTGATCTGTAGCTAATTTGGGCAGACGCTGTAAGTAACTTGGGAACTTACTACTTGTGATTGGCATCTGAAGTGGGAGTGAGCAATCTTAGGGGACTGAACCCCTAAGCTGTAGGGTCTGCAACTAACTCTGGTTAGTGTCAGAATTGAACTGAATTGCCAGACACCCATCTGGTGTCAAAGAATTGGTTGGTGCGGAAAAAACTCCCACGTACCTGGTGTTAGAAGTATTGTATGTGAGAGTAAAGGAGAAACAGGGAGTTTTTCCTGTAGTGCTAATATTGTATTTGAAATAGAGGGGAAAAAAAATCATGTTCAGAAAGACCTCCCACTTGTCCTCAGTCATGGGGACAGAAAGCCAGCATGCGATACAAGTGAAACTGCTTGAATTCCTTCCTTAAAGTCCTTCCTCTTCCTTCCCCTCCCCTCACCCTTTCATCCTCTACCTCCTCTTCTTTTTGTCCAATAGTCATCCCATTCTGCTGATTGTGCCTCCTAACATTCGCAGACATCTATCTGCCTTTCCCTATTACTATTATGACAGAATCGATCCTTTATCACTTCCCTCCTGAATATGAAATATGATCTCTCAATGAACCACCCACTTTCACGGTTCCATATGCTGTTATACTCTTTGTTCCATCTATAAAAAGCCTCTTCATCTGGTTCCATAGCACTTGTCAAGATTTTCCCCAAAGGGAAAATTAAACTTTACATGAATTGCCTAGACAGGAAGGCACTTTATCTTCTCTTCTCCGATTGAATTTAGTACCTCTCTATAATTTATAGGACTTATCATATTGCTATAATTAATTTCTCCATTAAACTCTGATTCTGCTTTTCCCCAATGGGACTCTAGGTCCCACAAAGCCATATACTATGTCCTAATCACTTTTGTATTTTCAGTAATTATGACTGCTTCTGGTGCATGTAGTTTTTGAATAAATATTTGAAGAATGGAAAAATGGACAGATGAATAAATGAGAGGCAGTATAGCACAATTAGGTATAATTTGGGGGCCAAACAGACCTGGGTTTGAGACCCAGCTCTGCCATGTGACTTTGGATAAGTCACTTAACACCTTTAAATTTTAGTCCCTTAATCTGTAAAATTTGTAAAATTGGGAAAATGGTCCTACCTAACTCATAGGGGATGGTAAAGATTAAATGAAATAATGCATATAAAGCACATAACACAATCCTGGCATGTAAAAAGTGTTAAATGTTGCTATTTTTTATTATGAATGAGAATAACTTCACTCAGGTAACAAATATATTACAAATGTGCAGATTGAACAAAAATTACTGAAGTGGGAGGGAGGGTCTCTGGAGGAAGAGGAACTCAAAACTTTCTTTGGGAAGAGAAAGGAAGACAATTTGGAGAAGAGATGACATCTGGAAAGGTCATCTGAGGCTCTGCAATTTAAGTATATTACTCAATATCACTGTTTCAAGCCATTTTTAAACAGCCCATTGGAAATGACGTTAAGTTGAGACATTGCTTTTATTGTCCAAATAATCAAGGTTGTCCTCTGGTGGCGAACCAAGCCAAAAAGAAAGAGCTCTGAATTTTGTCATAAATAGTATTCCCCTCTCTAAACAGTTCTGACATTAAGCATTCCAGAGAATTTGATCTTTATGAGAACGAAATAGAGATACGTGACATTTTGTTCCTGTTTTCCACAATATTTTTATATGTATTATGATTAAACTTTCAGAGCCATTGGAATATGTTTTGCTGGCCTAATTGCCAACATGGTTGCAAGTCATTTGTGAGTAAAATTATGCCAAATGTCTTCAACCGTTTTACATCCCGAAGCTGCACTTACAAGGATAAGAATATTTATAGCTACCCTCAATTCTAAATACATTATAAACCTAAAGCCTTCACAGTTAATAATGAGGATGACAGCTAAGAAATGAGCAACAAAACTTAAGCTCATTATCTCCATTTCTTTCCTCTAACCTATGAATCAATATTTACTTTATATTAAGTATGCATTCATTTCCTGCTTTTCACTCATCTATCTATTTCTGACACATCTACTCCTGCTCTGCGAATTTTCATGGTGCAATGCCTTCTATGACATTCTGATGAGAATGGATGTGCCCAGTTTTGGCAATGGGTCAACTTTGAATTCAGGAATGTAAGAATGTGACTAAGTAGCGTGATTATAATTTAGAACAATGTTCCCCAGCATCATCGCAGGTAACGTTTTTTTAAAAATGGCTTACCCTTAAAAAACACACGTACACACACATTTCAAGAACTAGTCAGTTCTCTTCATGAATTCTTTCCCTAAATAAAAGACACCCTTTTCCATGTTTCATTATCTGTTAGGTGTCTCTATAAGATGCTCAAGATTATAGGGACACTATGCTCACTAGAGAACCCACTCCCAATCCAAATTACCACAGTCCATTCATCAGCCTATATTAACCAATGTAGATGAGTCTCACTTAAAGGTCAGCTACATTATCCTCTGTAAATATCACTCTGTGACACCATGTAATATAGGGCAAATAAGTCACTTCTTAACCCATATTTTAGCTCTTAAAATGTATTTCTCACAAATGGAGTCTATATTCAATGAGTCAGTAAAAGAATCAGAATAATCTTAATGTAGTGTGAATGTAAATTGATAGAGCCACTATGGAGAACAGTATAGAGGTTCCTTAAATAACTAAAAATAGAACTACCATATGACACAGCAATCCAACTACTGGGCATATACCCTGAGAAAACCATAATTCTAAAAGAGAAAGGTACCACAATATTCATTGCAGCTCTATTTACAATAGCCAGGACATGGAAGCAACCTAATTGTCCATCAACAGATGAATGGATAAAGATGTGGCACATATATACAATGGAATATTACCCAGCCATAAAAAGAAACAAAACTGAGTTATTTGTAGTAAGGTGGATGGACCTAGAGTCTGTCATACAGAGTGAAGTAAGTCAGAAAGAGAGAGACAAATACCGTACGCTAACACATATATATGGAATTTAAGGAAAAAAAATGTCATGAAGAACCTAGGGGTAAAACAGGAATAAAGACACAGACCTACTAGAGAATGAACTTGAGGATATGGGGAGGGAGCAGGGTAAGCTTTGACAAAGCGAGAGAGAGGCATGGACATATATACACTACCAAACGTAAAACAGATAGCTAGTGGGAAGCAGCCATATAGCACAGGGAGATCAGCTCTGTTGTTTGTGACCACCTAGAGCGGTAGGATAGGGAGAGTGGGAGGGAGACACAAGAGGGAGGGGATATGGGGATATATGTATACATATAGCTGATTAACTTTGTTATACAGAAGAAACTAACACAACATTGTAAAGCAATTATATTCCAATAAAGTTGTTTAAAAAATTATATTGTTATATCTGTAAGTGCCAAAAACTTATCTGGTAGAATTCAGCGGCCAATTCTATGTTTATTAATATAAAAACATAATGTCATTTACTATAAAGCAGATCTAGCTGCTGAAATTTTAGCGACATACAAATAAATTAAACTCTCAAACAATTACTAAAAAACAAATCTTAATATAAATAG
The DNA here is from genome assembly GCF_003676395.1 of Aethalodelphis obliquidens. Classification (NCBI taxonomy): domain Eukaryota; kingdom Metazoa; phylum Chordata; class Mammalia; order Artiodactyla; family Delphinidae; genus Aethalodelphis; species Aethalodelphis obliquidens. Next base: position 15,295,965 of record NW_020837994.1, read on the forward strand.
GTATACGGCATTGTGAATAAAAGCAACAAATACTAACGGTTTGATTAAACTTTCAGCTTTCTAGAAATCTTTGTGTGTCACAAAATTACAAATTCCTTGACTATTAGTTATCTTCAATAATGAATAAATGAGAGTATATCTGAGAATGAATATAAATGAGAGAAAAAATGAGAGTATTAAAAACCATGAATACAAAATTAGTTTAAATTAGGTCTAGACACACAGATTCCCTGCCCACCTGTATTTACTAATTGGCCCTACCACAACTTTCTCTTCTACCGCAACATTCTTTAAGTGGGCATTGTTTACATACACAGAGTTTTTGCTCCTATGCTCTTTCCTGGACCAACTCAACACTGCCTAGGCACAGCACAAACAGAATTATATTATCCCTTCTATGTCCCCCAGCATCTCCTAAAATTCTGCCAAACTAGACATTAAATCAGCTATGGGAAGATGAAAATGGTTAATATTCTGTAACTTAAATAAACTAATTGTATTTAATCCAGAATTTTATGTAAATATTTTCAGCCCCAGAATCCTTTAATTAGCGTATTTTCATTTGATAGTTCAGAAAACTGAAGCTCATAAAGATGTTAAGTGGTCACCTAAGTGGTGTCTCACATCAGCATCTCGCAGTAATTTAGAAATATTGAATAAATAGTACTTCCCTAAATATTAATAAGGGTGGGTTGACGAAAGTATCTTGACATAAAAGCTATCCTGCAAGATAAATGAGCAACCTATTTCCTATGGTGTTTGGAAACATGCAAATCTAGTTAATTCTAGATGCAATTTTAAATGAATAGCAATAAATAACACCTGCAGCTAAAATGCAGTATTTACTGTGTCAAGCTCAATTCAAAATATTTTATTACTTCATTTAATCTTTGTATCATGCTTGAGTGGTAAGTATTATTATCTTCCTCCTTTCACACAGGTGGAACTGAGGCACAGAGGGTTAGGTCACCCAGGTCACCAAGTCAGCAGGGAAGGCAATCTGCTTCAGAGTCTGCACACTGAACGGCCGTAATACGGTGTGTGTGGAATCAATGGGTGATTTTTATTTCTTTAATCTGCAGATGTCAAAAAGTATATCTATTCCAAGGGTTAGACACTGACAAAGGATTGTCATATGATGTCTGTTAAATATTAGAATGGATCACATCACTATCAGAAAAGAAATCTAAGAACAAGAAGGATACTTGTAAAGCTAAGGAAACCTAGGGAAACAACTGCAGACAGATTACCAGTTGAGAAACCATTGTAAGTCTCCTTTAAACAACGGTATCAGTCACACAGTAAGCCTAAGAGGCAGAAAAGCAAGTATCACTGGCCCCTGCAAATAGCAGCTGTGGGCAAAAATACTGATAGACATGCATGGAGCTCTTCAGGCACCTCCATGCTCCCTGCCAACATGAACATGAGTAATGTACCCATGCAAGGCTTCTCCAGGCACATGTACGTCCCTGTGAGTACTGGGAAGAGATTGGAAGATTACTGCCAGCGATTAAACCTGGATTAATATCTGAAACAATGAACAGATAATTCAGATTATGTATTTATTTTGTGACCAGAATTAAGTAAATATTATCATAGCTATGAAATCAGGAAAAAACTAACTCAGGTGAAGTTCAGTAAATACTTGAATAAACTGCCAAACTGATCAAAGAATGAATCATTCAGCATCATGATGAGTTTTGATTAAATATGTGTAAACCAAGCTCTAATTCTTTAATTTGGTGACTGTTTTTTCTATTTCAGATAATAATTTATTCATTCTTTAGCCTGTTGCATACTAGCTAAAGAGAGTAAGTAAAGAGAGTCAGGTTACTCAAAAAGTAGAGGGTACTCCAAGCTTCCACAGGAAGGATCAAGACACCAGTGTACATCAGCTTTTAGGGAAGAGAATACCTAATAAAAACCTGGTACTTCCTTATTCTCTGGGAAGATGAGGCACATTGCTTCAACCAATTAATACACTTGTGGCATCTAAGAAAAAGTCTATCCCATTTAAGAAAGAGTTATCAAGATGCTAAAGAAGAATAAATTCCTAAAATCATATCTAGCATGTGGTTATTTTGAAAACCACTTATTAACATAGGCAGAACACTCTATGACATAAATCACAGCAAGATCCTTTTTGACCCACCTCCTAGAGAAATGGAAATAGAACCAAAAATAAACAAATGGGACCTAATGAAACTTCAAAGCTTCTGTACAGCAAAGGAAACCATAAACAGGACCAAAAGACAACCCTCAGAATGGGAGAAAATACTTGGAAATGAAGCAACTGACAAAGGATTAATCTCCAAAATTTACAAGCAGCTCCTGCAGCTCAATACCAAAAAATCAAACGACCCAATCCAAACATGGGCAGAAGACCTAAATAGACATTTCCCCAAAGAAGATATACAGATTGCCAACAAACACATGAAAGGATGCTCAACATCACTAATCGTTAAAGAAATGCAAATCAAAAATACAATGAGATATCATCTCACACCGGTCAGAACAGCCATCATCAAAAAATCTACAAACAATAAATGCTGGAGGGGGTGTGGAGAAAAGGGAACCCTCTTGCACTGTTGGTGGGAATATAAATTGATACAGCCACTATGGAGAACAGTATGGAGGTTCCTTAAAAAACTAAAAATAGGGGCTTCCCTGGTGGCGCAGTGGTTGGGAGTCCGCCTGCCGATGCAGGGGACACGGGTTCGTGCCCCGGTCCAGGAGGATCCCACATGCCGCGGAGCGGCTGGGCCCGTGAGCCATGGCCACTGGGCCTGCGCGTCCGGAGCCTGTGCTCCGCAACCGGAGGGACCGCAGCAGTGAGAGGCCCACGTACCGCAAAACAAACAAACAAACAAACAAAAAAACTAAAAATAGAACTACCATATGACCCAGCAGTCCCACTACTGGGCGTATACTCTGAGAAACCCATAATTCAAAAAGAGTCATGTACCACAATGTTCATTGCAGCTATATTTACAATAGCCAGGACATGGAAGCAACCTAAGTGTCCATCAACAGATGAACAGATAAAGAAGATGTGGCACATATATACAATGGAATATTAGTCAGCCATAAAAAGAAACGAAATTGAGTTATTTGTAGTGAGGCAGATGAACTTACAGTCTGTCATACAGAGTGAAGTCAGAAAGAGAAAAAACGAATACCGTATGCTAACACATATACATGGAATCTAAAAAAAAAAAAAAATGGTCGTGAAGAACCTAGGGGCAAGACGGGAATAAAGACACAGACCTACTAGAAAATGGACTTGAGGATATGGGTAGGGGGAAGGGTAAGCTGGGACAAAGTGAGAGAGTGGCACGGACATATATACACCACCATATGTAAAATAGATAGCTAGTGGGAAGCAGCGGCATAGCACAGGGAGATCAGCTCGGTGCTTTGTGACCACCTAGAGGGGTGGGATAGGGAGGGTGGGAGGGAGGGAGACACAAGAGGGAAGAGATATGGGGATATATGTATATGTATATATGCATAACTGATTCACTTTGTTATAAAGCAGAAACTAGCACATCATTGTAAAGCAATTATACTCCAATAAAGATGTTAAAAAAATACGGCTTTCCTGGTGGCGCAGTGGTTGAGAGTCCGCCTGCCGATGCAGGGGACAAGGGTTCATGTCCCGGTCCGGGAAGATCCCACATGCCGCGGGGCGGCTGGGCCCGTGAGCCATGGCCGCTGAGCCTGCACGTCCGGAGCCTGTGCTCCGCAATGGGAGAGGCCACAACAGTGAGAGGCCCGCGTACCACAAAAACAACAACAACAACAACAACAAAATATATATAAATGAATCCTTACATTTAAAGGATAGAAAACAGGAAACCAGATGAGGGATTAGCTGTGAAGAGCTTGAGACATTATAGTGCAGGAGATGCTCTAGTTAGTTAGGCTAGGTTTTTCAGGCCTTTTCAGAAATGCTAAAATGGAAAAATTTTTTCTTTGCCCTCCCAAAGCTCGCCCATCATTATGCCCATCCCCTTCACAATACCTAGAGAACTCCTATTGCTTACTTGGGATAATTTCTAGATTGAATGAAGGGCAGAATCTCGGAGTCTTGACTAGATGGAGGAAGGAGTAAATCTCGAAATCGTTCTGTCAAAAGAAAAATAAACAACAGGCTATGAAAAAAGTCATAAAAGAATTTCAAAATAGAATTATTTCCTATTCTTTTAATTTGTTAACTATTTTGACTGCATATCTTGTATTAGAAATTTACCCACCATTTTATGTACTACCAAAATAGGTTTTTATTTCACTTTAATGACTGCATATTTTTCTAATTAAGATGTCATAACAACTGCATATATAAAAATAACAAGTATTTAGTATTAGTTTATACTAATAAAAAATTAGTATAAACTAATACTAAAATCTTATAATTGAAAGGTTAGAGGAAACATATATGACCAATAAATATACCAAGAGATGCACAAACTCATTAGTAACCTGGGAAATGAGAATTAAAACCACACACCATAAGATAGCATTCACATTATGTGGCATTCAATTGACAGAAATTAATCTCACAAGACCAAGTGTTAGGATTGTATCAACATAAGCTCTTATATAATTCTGGCGGAAATGCAAGTTGGTGCAATAGCTTTGGAAAACAATTCCGTATTATCTTTTAAGTTTAACTTTTGCATAGCCTATGAGCCAATATTTCCTTCGCTAGGTATATACTCTGCAGAAACTTTCAAATATGTCTCAGGCAGAAGAAAAAGAATATTCATAGCAGCACTGGTCAGAACAACATAAATGGAAACAACTCAATTGCCTAGGAACAGGAGAATGGATAATTTGTGGTATATTCACACAATAGAATATTCGTTGAAGTGAAACAATGAATTCAGTTACAAATAAAAACACAGTGAATCATACTAGTATGATGTTGAGTGAAAAAAATACCAGCAGATTACATATAGAAGAATATTATTTTTTGTTGAGTTAAAAACTAAGCAATGTGTTATTTGGGTATGTTATATATGAAACAAAGAAAACCAGTGAAAAAAGGGATGATATACACAATTCAGGACAATGGTTACCTTTTAGAAGGAGTGAGGAGATGAAATAGGAGAAAAGCAAAAAGGCAGGTGAAAGAAATTGTTAATAAAGTCATATGTATTCATTATAGCATCATAAATCAGTGAATGAATGAGAGCCAGAAATTGTCCAATGATGACAGTGGGTCATGAACCAAGAATCTGATTAATACAATTCTGTACTCATGAATTCATAATGAAGGAAAGAGGGAGAAAGGGAGGGAAAGAAAGAGGAAGAGAAAGAGACAGGGAGGGAAGAAGTGAGACAGGAAACAGAAAAGAAGAGAAGGGAAAAATGGAGTGTGGAGAAAGGAAGAATCCTCAGTTCTACCTTAGAAATAGTTATAACGAAAAGCTATCTGCACTGATAGAGTAATCTATCGCTCTAATACTGATCCCACATTTCTAGGATTAGATAGTCACTATCTCTAGTCATCCCTAGGGAAGGCTTCCTTGATCCCTCCTCTTTCTTTCTTTCTTCCTGCCAAATCTGGAATAGATGGCCCTGCTAGGTACTCCTAGTACACTCTGTGCTACGCTCTCATGGAATCTATCATATTACATTTTTACTGTTATATACATCTGTCTATCCACCCCTCCCCCTCCTCCTAGTAGATGGGTATTGTGCCACCAGGATGCAGAACACTATCTGATACATATTAAGGTGTTAGATAAATATTTGTTGAAAGACTATTTCTGATTTCCATTTTTACTGGATACAGAAAACTGTTTGCCTAGGTTAATCTGAACGCCTTTTAGAAGAGCCCCACTGGTCATCGATCAACCATAAAAAGCCAGGGGACCTGTACTCTAGCCTGGACAGAGTCACACCATCAGGCTGAGAACAGAGTACAAAGCTGAAACGCTGCACTGCAGTAAATCCATCGCTAACAAAAGGTGAGCAATTTCCACAAAATACTGAAAATCTACACTTGACGATGACTCACCCTTTTCCAGGCTACTGAATAGCCAGATGTTAAACATTTGTGAGTACAGTGGTTAACAAGTATGGCTGAGAAACAGGATGTGGATTTTATCCTCATATTCATTAAAGTAGATCGAATCCGATGTTTAGCTGACCTCTACTCTGCATTTTGTTTTCACCACTCTGACAGTTCTTACAATACACTTGGAGAGGAACTAAGAAAATTCAAACAGAGGTGGCTGTACCCTACAGTCCACAAGTCCAAGAAAGCATACTTTATTTTTCTCTCCTTTAGGCACACTTACTCTTTAATTTGAGTTCATATTTTTTAAAATTAAATTCTATTATTAACTGATATGCTGCTTTTTTTTTTTTTTTTTTTGCGGTACATGGGCTTCTCACTGCTGTGGCCTCTCCCGTTGCAGAGCACAGGCTCCGGGTGCGCAGGCTCATGCTCATGGGCCCAGCCGCTCCGCGGCACGTGGGATCTTCCCGGACCGGTGCACGAACCCGTGTCCCCTGCATCGGCAGGCGGACTCGCAACCACTGCGCCACCAGGGAAGCCCATATGCTGCTATTTTTCATCAACAAAATTAATGATTATTTCAATGAATGAAATTCATTGTAAATTTTTCTGATGCCATGACCCATGCTTTTCAGTCTACTTCCCAATTTATGTAGCATCCCATTAAATGAGTGATTTGCAGTGTTTCTCTTTTTCCTTCTTTTGCCCCCCATTTATGCCTTTCCTAAAATGGGTCTTGAAAAATAAAAGCAAAACCCAACAGCAAATATGAACTTTACACATCAAGAACTGTTCAGTCAAACAGCTATATTAAATATGTTATATCCTTGGGTGCTGAAAATTAACATAAGTTAAAAAATCTCTGGAGATGACATTATACTGATAGGACTAAAAAACAAACAAAAACCCACCCTCTACACACACAGCAAAAGTAGCATATAAGGGATCATTTATTAAGCTACCCAAACTATGAAATCTATAATTAGTATTCCTACATCTGGAGCATCCTTTAATCTGGGTATCATAAATGCAAGGAATACCAAGTGAACATGAAGACTCTTGAGTAGCTAGCGCGACTGTCAAAAAAAAAAAGTTCACATATACACAAACAGAAAATATACACAGTACCTTAAAACTGTCCTTTTTAAATTTTCCATTTTTATACCATATGTATAAATTCCTAAATGAGAATAATTAACTTTTTCCCGTAAAAGTATAATGATTGCTTATTTTTTCTTTATGAGGATAAAAATAAATGATAAAAATTATCCTTAGAAAAGTCCAAGTAAGTGAAAAATTGTTTCAAATGCTTACATTAATCCTTCTTTAGTCTCCTAAATTTCAGCTATTAGCACCCCATTCTTTATCTGATGCTAAGGAAAAGACCAAAATAAATTGATGTTTCCTCTGTTAAATAGCAAAAATTTTAAAATAGTTCTTCTTTTCTTAGAGTAAAATGTCACACCAGCTGATCTGCTTTCTCAGTAGGCCCAAAGTCTGTTTCTTAAGAAAATGGCAGTTATCCAAAAACTAGAGCTCAGTCCTTTCACAGGGCTTCTTAGAACAATTTCATTAAAGCCACTGAAAAGAACCAGAGGATTTTCTGCAAAGAGATATTTTGATGAGCTGACTAATGATGTGATAATGTCTGACCATAATCTTCTACCAGTAGGGGATATATCTTAATTAACACAAGCTTTTGTAGCCTTTCACCCACTGTTTCTTTCTCTCATTCAATCAACAAAAGGATTCCCAGGCAACAAGACCTGGATGACATGCTGCACACAATTACATTAATTTGGGTTCCCTGGACAACCAATTGTGAGACAATATACTTATTTATTTGAAAACAAAGATGAGAAAACTAAAATACTCTTTCCAATCTTAACAAACTGTTTTGTACATTTACTGTGACTCAAATTCTTTATTTTCCCTTTAGTGGAAAATAGGCAATCTGCAATCCTCCCCAACATGCAGAACGTAACAAAAGCAATAAACATTTGCATAACAACAAAAAACAGTATGCATATATATTCTTGGAATGAGAAAAAATAAAGTCTTCTCTCTACCACTATAATAATAAGGAAGAGAAAAAGCAAAAAGCACAGTCAGCAGGTAGCCTCCAGCTGTCAGTTACATCAGAGTCTGCCTTAGGTGCAGGGGAATTGCCTTTCCCAGAACAGCTCAAATCCAGTGACTGAACAAGGCAGGGGTAGTTTAGCTGTACACAGGCAACTCTGATGGGCAAAATTTGCTCCAAAGCTTCCTGCCACTTTGGCTGAGGCTTCATAGAGACTACATGGTGGTTCAGGTTCTTCCTGTACCCAGTTTCACTGCCTTCCTCTTCCCTTCACAGGTGTGGATCTCTAATAAGCATTTTACATTCACAAATTACTTCTCAGAATCAGTTTCTGGTGAACCCAACCTGCAACAGGTGGGTTTGACAGAACTCCACTTTGTACTTAGAGCTTCTGCAGTGTTCTTGGTTACTACTGGGTGAGATGCATGAATGTGTGGTTAAGTCAGAATAAGTCATTTCCTTTCCAGCTCTTTCCAGAGGTAACATAACTAACACCTTCACTGCAATACAGATGCTCGTTGTTAAGAAGAGTTGCTCTCAGAAATGCCCTCAGACACACATACCCTGGGACAAGTAATACCATCTAATCTGGGCTGATGATGGGAAAAATAAACAAGTGGCCTTTCAGGGCACATAGTATACTAGCCAGTTGCACCATGCCCCATGCTGAGGTCCATAAGACGCACACAGCCATCAAGCCTTCAGGTGACAATGTCAGTGGAAATGTAGGAAATTATAATTTAGGTTGGTATGAAAACTGTATAGGAAATAGAGGTTAAACAGTCTAATGTATAGGGTAGCCTGAACACTCTTATTATAGTGGTTTTGTCCCTTATCATGAAATGTAGTAACTTATTTCAACAGTAATAAGCTAAGAAAAGATAATGATTAATTTAGAAGTAAATATTGGGACTTCCCTGGTGGTCCAGTGGGTAAGACTCCGCGCTCCCCATGCAGAGGGCCCAGGTTCGATCCCTGGTCAGGGAACTAGATCCTGCGTGCATGTCGCAACTAAGAGTTTGCATGCTGCGACTAAGAAGTCCGCATGCCACAACTAAGAAGTCCGCATGCCGCAACTAAAGATCCTGCATGCCACAACTAACACCCGGCACAGCCAAAATAAGTAAATAAAATAATTTATAAATAAACAAACATTTAGAAAAATAAATATTAAATTTATTTGTCTTTGTCAAGAAAGTTGGTGATGAACATGCAATTTGAACAAAATGTTTGTATTTTGCCATCCACCCTGGAAGCCATAACAATTTCACTGAATACATGAAAACACTCAACTCTGTTGATAATGAATCAGCATCTACTTCAAAAGTTATTCATTATTTTATGAAAAGACTGGTCCAATGATGATAATTTAACACATAAATATGTAGAAGGTGCAGTAGGTGATCCATGTCATGAAAAAAAAGTAATTTGACAATAACTGGGATCCAGGTGGCTTGGTCTTTGTGCATAGTGCCAAGCTATTCATCAAAAGATAATAAAGCTATTCTAATTTTATAGAATTGCTCAAAAACTGACCATTAATTCATGGGAAGGTGAGTTGGAATGAGAAAAGATTATATTCGAAGTGTCCACAAACATCTTAAACTCTCTTACCCTCCTTCCACTGATTGTCTATCTCAACATTCTCTACTGCAAGGCAGAGTTTATCCCCCAAGGATCTCCAGCTTGTATTTTCATGTTAGGAAGAACAGGTACTTGTTTCATTTTTCTTTTTCTCTCCTAACTTTCCTTTCTACACTCAACTTCCTGTTCTTTCTCCGTCTTGCTCTTTTTTTAAAAAATGAAACTTAATCCCTTCCAATGAATGTTCTTCTCTCTCACTTCTCTAGTCATTTTCTACCCACTCCATTTACTGTATCACAAAAACCCAATAATATCAATAGTTCCCAAAGACATCCTTTTCTTTGGAAAGGAAATTATACAGGAGAAAATAAGCTGGTCAAGTCCATGTTCTGGTTAGTGAGGTAGGGACTGGAGGCGAGCTCTTCAAACACATACACTTTGACAGCTTTTACACAAGTACAAAAGAATGGGGTCTACCTATTGGAGTTAAAGAAGAAACAATGGCATGGATGAAGAGGTAAATTTAAGACTAACAACAAGACATGAGAAATGTTCCTTTTTACCTAGAAGTACAAAACACCAAGAGTAAATTATGAAAAAAAAATAGAAAAAAGGAGAAAAAAAGGAGATTATATTGATAAGGGGATTCTGACAGTGGCTAAGTGTATTTATTCAATTCATGCATTCTGGAATTAAGGTGGATTCAAAGACCCACTGGGCCTATGGTGATACAGAGTAAAGCCAAAACTATTAACTTCCTATAAGAAGTTACTGGTCTACTGTAGTAAGGTTTTGGTTCCTAAGAAAATGGTGTCACCTTAGAGTCAATGTTTAGTTCCCCCAAAGTTGAATATTACTTTCACCCATGCACAGCCACCCTGCCAAATGGCTACAGGGTAAGAGGATCATTTAATAGTTTAATTTTTGACATGTAGAAGGGTTTTTTCTCAAAGGGACTTAACCATCCCTTTATTAAAGGTGTTCACAATCTATGAACTGACTCAGATCTAGGAATTGGATGAAGGGCTGTGACTCTCTACTGAGATGATTCAGGTTATGCCTCTGTTTGCCAATCTTTGAGTTTTCTTTTCATTTGTACAAATCAAGTAAGACTTTACTAGGCTGTCCTTCTACTTGAGTCCTAAGGACACCATGGTCAGTCAACACCAAAGATCTCAACAGGTCAATCCATTCTGATCACTGCTCTGGACATGCTGCCCATAATGGTAACCACACCCAGCTTGAGTTTATCAGTTAAGTGCTGCCTTGTAACCCCTGCCTCTCAGAGACCTCATCATCTCCACTGAGTTCAAGCAGCCCAATGATAGCCTCTCTCGTTTGTCATTCTCAGCCTGCAAACTGTCACCACAGAGCTTTTCAAGTGTTCTAGAATGCCTATCACCAATGTATTTCTCAAAGCTGTAGTGAAAGAATCGTTCATGAGCGTTTAGTTAAGGGGTTGATAGCCATCATATATAATAAGTTCTCTTCAGCTTTCCAATCTCTCTAAGGTATTGGATAACTTCATCTACAATATATCTAAGACGTCTATAAGCATATATACCGAAGAGTTAAGAATAAATATGGTTAAGGATTTGAGATGGAAGTTTAAAAGGCATTAATTTTTATTTTATCTGTATCTTGTTTGTATTTTAAAGAGAACTTATATAAGAGTAATCATTTTTAAAAAGATAGATGTGTATACTATCACACACACACACACACACACACGCCTTCAAGGGCACTTGTCATTTACACTCCCTACAGTACAGCTTTTGTAACACTATCCACTCCTCTACCTCCTGAGGAAGACATAACACTGATGCAGAAACAGCATGCATGCATGCACACACACATGCTGCTTAAAAGAGACGGTACAAATTAATATTTCCCATAATATTTAGGAAGTACTACTTAAATATACAAACAAAATTTGCATATTTGAAAAAATTTTTTTCAGCAAATCTTTATGATCATGTACTAAAAATAAGGCACCAAGTTAGGTCCTCAATAAACTAAGAGTCTAGTAAGGAAGGCATATGTGTTATCAAAAGAGATGTACACTGCAAATAAATAAGTGATAAACCTGTACTCTAACAGTCCGGAAGAATAGAGCCACCAGCTTTGCCTGGATACATCGGTAATAAAAAGCAAAAGAGGCAGAGAGGTTTTATAAAAAAGTGAAATAAACCAAAAAGAAGTTCTTCTTATCCATGACGTTAGATGAAATGAATAATTTTGCTAGCATTTTTGCTGTCTTCTATATAATCAGTTAAAGCATCCTTTATTCATTTATTCACTCACTCAACAAACTTCCATTAAGTACCTATTATTTGTCACACACTATGAACAAAACAAATTGTAATTCTCAAGGGCAGCCCTGTTTATCACAAGGAAATGCCAGGACAACAAAAGAACTGCAATGCAATTACAGCCATGATGGGGCTCAGGGCAGGCTGCCCCAGAAGGTGCCACTTTGGCATGTGGATTATTCCAAGCTAAAGACAATCAAGGCCCAACAGATGCAAGAAGAGCTTCTTACCTCCCCCTTAACTACCTAAAAGAATTTAGATAACGGGCCTTACCAGGAAGAGAAGTATTACCAGCCATAACTTTTTACATCAGAAAGACTTACCTGCATGGCGTGGGAAACATTTATTTACCAAACATTTGCTCTTCCCATCTTCCTGTGAATTGTCTTCCTCCCCTTTGAAGACCCCTACCTGCTTCTCCTTAGCTCAGCATGGCACATAAGCCTCAATTGCCTAACTGGCAAGAAGCCACATCTCTTTGGGGTTCCCATATATACGAAATTAAATTTTTTTTTCTTGTTAATCTGGCTAAGGTCAATTTAATTATTAGGCCAGCCAAAGAATCTAGAAGGGAAGAAGGAAAAAGTTTTCCTCCCCCTATCTACTTGAAAAAGAATTTAGAATGTAATTACAACATTACTTAAAGAGGGAAAGAAAAGCTGTTTTCCTAGGGATTCAAAGAAATTAATGGTTTGTCAAAATTTGGTGTTTTATTTTCCTTAGGAAAAGAAATATGCACACTAATCTTAGAAGAAACAAATTACTTCAAAAAATGAGAATTAAAGGGCAAACTTACAGAGAAGTATATCCAAACCAACTAGAAAGATACGGAGTATAAATTTTCCTTTTCTGAAAAGTTCAGATCAAGTAAATGTTCTTTATTACCATGGTAACTCAGTATTGAATAACAATAGTTGCTATTTAAAATATTGCTTTCAAAGCAACATCAAAGGCATTCAAATTAATACTATTTTAGATAAATCAGAAAATCTAGCTGCAGAGCAAGAATATTTTCCTATTAAAGATATAGACAAATCTTCTGTTGATAAAATTCAAATGGAAATGGACTGCGATTTTAGAAGAAAAAAACAATCAGCTGCATGCTCTGGTTATATAAAACTACCTTTTCCACAAATATTAAGACCAATATCAAAGGAATACAAAAAAACAGAATCTTATACTTGTCTTATCCAAGGGAGGAAAAAACAAGTCCATACTTGTAACTCAGAAGATAAGAACATAGAGCACAATATATACAACCAGAGCTAATAAATGAATACGAACACTAATAGGTGCTAGATAGAAAACAAACATAAAAATCCCATATTTGGCACTTATCCTCCACAATATTCCCTGTGAGATTTTCTCAACTATCCCTCAATTTATCTGTTATCATTCCTACCCTATGTGGAATTAAATTATCCACATTTTAGGATATATTTCTCTGAAAAGAATTATACAGCCTTACATCAGCAATGAGCTGGTGAATGAGAAAATTATATCAATGCAACAGGTTGTAGGTGAGGAAACTAAAAACCACACTGCCTGACTGACTGGCCCAGGGCCATATGGCTAGCAAGAGGCAAAGAGATTTAAAAAGAAAACAAAAACAGAAACAAAAACAAACCCCCAAAACTCACAGTCAAGTGTTCTTTCCACTGCATTATATTGCCTCATTCTTGGGAGAGAAAATACTGTACTTCCTTTCCTGGCCTCCCCCCTCTCTTATTTTCTTCTTGCCTAAGGATTACATAATAAGAGAAAAATGCAGCAAGGTCATATACAATCTGTGTGCCTTCACACCTGGTACTTTTAACAGTGTAAGTTCTGGAGGTAGGCCATGCAGTATTACACAAAGAAAAACTATTTAATGGATGCTTTTATTTTCAGAGCAAGCCCAGTGATAAAAGTCTATTCCTTTAATATTCATTATTCTAGTTCCTACTTGTTAAACATACTATTTTAAAAAAAATCAAAAAAATCAGCTTTTGAAAGAACTGCAAACAGACTTGTTGGCCTCTAAATACATCAATGAATCAATGTCTGTAACTGGCTTTCTTATAAAATATGAGTTCTATTTCCACCGAAGCTAAATACAAAAATTGACAGGGTGAAAAAAAAAGAACAGAGGTTTAAGGAAGGTGAAAGCAAGTAACAGAGGCATTTTCAGTTGCACATATTATTGCTACTAAGCTTTCCACAATCTACCTCTTAAGGAGAATGTTTTCTTTTCATTTGTCACAGCAAATGCACTTTTTTGACAACGTTGGCATTCAACAAAGGAAACACCTCAAAGTGATCAAGGCTCAGCTTGATACTAATTCAGTCCCTGCTTTCTGCACAAACTCAGTACCCCCTGGGTGCATATTCAAGGAGGAATAGGCAATTTTATCCAAAGAAACTGGAGGGTTTTTTAATGTTTTTATGAAGTTCTAACCTAAAACCCTGGGCAAACAAAATTACTGGCATGAAATACATGGTCCTTTAAAACCTATCAAAACCAACCTGGCAGTGGGAATCTTCTCTGTTCTTAAATACAGGACCTCCTGGTCAAAGACCAAGCCTATGAAATGATGGATTAGGGAAGAGCAACAAGCAAATATATGAATTCACTTCCTTCATTAGGTTGTTTCATTGGATAAATTTGAGTCCCCCCATCTCTCTGGCTTTTTTATTGCATGTGCATTCCCGATGCCAGGACTGCTTGTCCTTCTTTTAACCAAATCCTGTCCAAGATTTCAGGACCAACTAAGATTCCCATTCCTTGAAGAGGCCTTCACAAACTATGCTTACCAGTGATAACCTTTGTTTTTATTTTCAGCATAATAAGGTTAGGTACTGGAGCAGAGATTCTTAATCTCCTGTGGACTATACAATGAAGTCTAATTTGTTTATCTGGGTGTTGAATATTCTTTAAACAACTGGCTCCTACATACCTCTGCAGCCTTATCTCCTAATATTTCTAACTATGAATTCTAAGCTCAGCTGCATTAACATCTTATTGTTTGCTACGACATCATGCCTTTTATGGCAATGTGTTCTTTCTTCCAACAGTGCCCTTTTCTGCATAGAAAGTTCCTACTTTAACCTCTGTGTTCCAGCTCAAATGCACCTCATCATGCCCACATAAATTTTCTGATTTCCTAAGGCAGAATAAGTTAAATCCTCTTAAAGAACTCTAATTATCTATCCATGAGAGAAAATGTCAGTATTTTGCATCCTCACCAGCAATAGATTATTATTATTAATAAAGAAAATCTTTGTTAATTGATAGATGAAATATGGTATTGCAGTGATTCTAATTAACATTTATTTTAATAGTATTATGATCTACTCTGTTCACATAGTTTATTCATTTCTTTTTGCAGCTTATTTCTTATTGAACTAAACAAGCTGTTTATATATTGAAGGTTTTAGTGTGTATTTACTATAAATTTTTTTTTGTTCAATTTCCTTTTAGTTTTTGGCATGATTTTAAAATTTTTATGTAGTTAAATCTACTTACTTTTCTCTGTGAATTCTTCCACAATAGAATGATCTTTCATATGGAGAGTTTAATTTCTATATTTTCTTCTGATGCCTTTACAGATTAACATTTTTATGTTAAAGTACTTAACCTATCTGGAAGTAATTTTTGGTCATCTGAAGTAAAGATTTAATGTTTTTAAATAGTTAAGTGCCAAATGCTTTAACTATTTACAAACTAACACTTCATATTGACTTACAGACCTTCCTTTATCATATGATATATATTTTCATGTATCAAAGGGTCTGCTTCTAGGCTATTTTCCTTTGTTAATATATTTCTTGTCACATTTGCTCTAGTGCCACAGTGCTTAAACTTCTTGAACTTTATAGGAGGCAGTGTAGTAAATTATAAAATAGCACATCCTTTAGCATTATATGAGCCTGAGTTCAAATCTCAGCTCATCCACTTAATAGCTTCATGTTCCTAGGCATATTATTTAGCCTTGTAAATTCTTAGTTTGTTTGTAAAATTCATTTCACTTTATAACATGTTTAAATAGAGCCAGTCCTATCTTGTTATTCAAATTTTTCTAGATTTTCTTGTTACTCATTTTTAATTGTTTTCTTATGCAGTTTGTTTATGTAAAACTTCAAGTGCTGTCAAAACTTGAGTTGAGATCAAGGTATCAATTATCTTGTGTTTAGAGGTTAAATTTATTTTAATAAAAGTTGCAAATCAGTGGCTTAATCTTAAAAAAAAAAAATAGTCCTTCCAGTGGTTGACATATTTGGTTATTTATTGACGTCTTTCACCTTATAAATTTATTTTCCCCTTCTGAATATTTATGTTTATGTTTATATTTATGTTGTTTTTTAAGAACTAAGGGTAATTGTGCCAAGGAGACAAAAAGGGAAGACAGATGGATTTGTTTTCAGATATTCATGTGAGCCAGTAAATGTGGTTGAAAAAGTAAAAAAAATATATTATTTTTCTTCAAATAATATTTGAAGTTTTCTTCAAATAATATTATTTTTGATCTTGAGTTCTGATTTTAATTGAAATTATATTAAGGCTGTAAATTATTTTGGGAAGAATTAAGAGTTTTAAATATTTTGCCTTTATATCTAGAAAAACTGCAAGTCCCTTTCAACTTTTCTATTCTTTAAAAAAAATCTTTAATTTTCTTTACATCACTTGATTCTCAGTTCTCACTGAAGTTATATCATTTCTTTTTCCTCTGTGACTTCCTCTTAATATGGAAAAATAGTGAACACCAAATGGATGCCTTTGATAGGCTTAGGAAATTTCTTGTTAGAAGTTTACATCATACAGGCCAAGACCTCAAATAAATAAATAATAAATACAATTAAGAACTTCTTTTTAAAGGATGATTTGAAAAATATTGCCTCTGTTTCTGCTCTGTGGAAGAAACAAGAATAGGAATATTTATTTATGTAAATTGATTCCCAGGCCTAAAAAAAAAGATAAATTCTCATTTCTATTGAGTTTGCATCTTAACCTTGGTTGTCTTTTCTACTATGTTCTCTGCAAACTCTGGAAGTCTGTATGGTTGAGTACTATATCTCAACCCGCAAGGACACGATATTCCAAACTACCACTGAATAGTCAACCATGCTAGCAGCAACAAAAGGTTTTCACTATTATTGTGAAATTGTAATGTCAGAGGAATACATCACAAATAAGAAGAAGGGGCTGGGCGAAGAAAGGATGACAAATCACTCAACTATTCCTGAAGGACAGTCTAACTCTTAAAATGTATTTTCTTATTTGCTCCAATCAGAGGCATAACTTTCTGCTAGATATTGTCATTGAAAATATTGGGATACGCAGAGATTTCTATGTGGACCTTCTTGGCTTTCCCTTCCTTCTAGCTATGTGGGTAGCCACATCCCAAGACATTTTAGTAGTTTCTCAATACAGTGCCAACAAAAAATAAGATTGCCTTCTATTTTTAAGCTCTTCATCACTCTATGACAGACCATTTTACCTTTTCACTTTATTATCTATCCAAAGTACATTTCTTGGTGTTCCCTAGCATTCCATGTCCACAATTTGTCACCTCCAAATTTTCTCAAAATCTCATTTCATGGAAGAGTTTAGTTTTCCCATTCTATTTATATTTGTTTATGAAATCCCACCCTCCTCCTCTGTTAAAGTTCAAAAATCATAATAAGAGCAATAGCATTTTTACTAGACTCTATTCCCAAAGTTCCCTTACTTGATTGCCTTTGAATCCATGGAAGATAAGTATATTCCTTTGGGATTAACATACTTAATGTCTTAGGTGTGTTCATTTGGATGACCCTAAAGAACACTGTCTGTGTGATTATAATCCATTAAGTTATAATTTTGCTTTAAAAATTACAATTTGTTTAGAATACAGGAACTATATTCATTTTTAGCTTCCTTTATAAAGTGCTTAGCAATCGGGTCAAACAAATGAGTATTTAAAAATGTTCCTCATGATAATGATAATGGCACAGAATCCTTGTCTTTTTGGCTTTGGAATTATTTAGTCCCTTACCACCGATTAGCTTGGCAAAATAACCTATTCTTTCTTGACCATCCAGTACATTATTGTCATATTTTTGACATTGCTTAAGAAATTACGTTACCAATAACATTCCTCACTATTCTTTTTTTTTTTTTTTTTGGCTGTGCGGCATGTGGGATCTTAGTTCCCTGACCAGGGATTGAACCTGTGCCCCCTGCAGTGGAAGCACGGAGTCTTAATCACTGGACCACCAGGGAAGTCCATCACTATTCTTATTTTCCTTAATATTATATAGTAAATCAAGCAGAAAATAGTAGGTAACAGAGAATCCAAACTTAGGAACAAACAGTTCAGAATAAAAACGTAACAATCCATGCAAAAAAACCACTTTGCTATAATAATTCTACTTCCAGGTCCAGAAATTATATAATTTGCTTATTTTCAAAAATAAGAAGTAAAACTCTTTATTGGATAAAAATCCCCAATTTCTGTATTTTCCCTATCTCTGGTGTTGTAAGATAACTGAACTAGAATAAAACTTAATGAGGAGTGGATTCCAATCACTTACTAAGCAATCGCTATATTTTCTGTGGCTTTATAAGTGAACTATCACCTACTAAAAAATGACAGCATAGATTTCATGTACATAAACCAAGAAACCAAGGGGAAAACAATTTATCCTCTCTCCTGAGAAAGATGGGCATTTATACGGTAATACAAATTTCTCATTTCCCTGACAGAAAAATTTCCTTGAATTCTGAGACTACGAAATAGGCAATTTAACCACAGCTCATATTTATTGAATGATTTATTATATTATGATAGCAAATGAGTTATGTTAAATTCCATTATATTAGCTAATTAATGGTCCTCAGTGATTTCCACATAGACTTACATGGCGCTAGAGTTATAGTGTTTCATTATACAAATAAAACATACTTTAGGACATAACATGTTAATCCTCACCCTGCCCTAGGTAAACAGGTATCTATCTATTTACCTAGATAGATACACAAGTAATTGCATATGTATTTGTTACTCAACACCCCCCGCTAATTAAAGGACAGATCAATATAAATTCAATCCCTATCAGAGTTCCGAGGCAATTTAGAAATAGGAAGAATTTAGAAATAGGACCATTTGCTATGTGCTTCTCTTTGTATACTAACTCTCTCTACTTACTGGTCTCCACTTTACTCAGTAATTCACAGCAACTTCTACCATCCTCAAACCTCTTCTCTGCATTTTCCCAAAAAGGTGGTTTTTATCAAGTTAGCAGGGATGCCCTCTCACAGTTATTGTTCAGTCCTACTTCTTTGGTCACCATAGATCATTCCCTCCACAGAACTTTTTATCTCCTCAGCTTCCTTGATGCTATGACAGTCCTTTAATTTGGTGTCTTTGTTTCTAACCTGGTCTTTCTCTTTTCCAATCTGTACAAAAAAACAGCAGGGGGACCCATATAAAGTACAAATTTGATTTCAGTTCCTGTTTTAAACCCTTCAGTTTTTCACCAACATCTTTAGGAAAAAAGACCAAGTTTCTTAGTAATTCCTACAAGCTCCTCCATAACATGACCTCTGGATATGGTCCCAGCCTGCCTTCCAACAGCATGACATTTTCCTGACTTTCCATGATACTTCACCCCTCTGTGCTATTATTCAAGCTATTTTTCTCCCTGGAAAAATCTCCCACTCTAGACAAGTCCTATTTTTCCATTACACTCACTTTGGCCCAGAAAGCCTCCCAAATCTCCCTCCCCATGCATCTGCATCCTCCATTTTGGTGAACACAGCATGACATTATGTATCTGAACCCTGCCCCACTTACTGGTGATTTTTCACAAAGCAGAGGATACACCTTCTTGCTTGCCTACCTGCCTTCTCCCCTTCCTTCCTTCCTTCCTTCCTTCCTCTCTCCCTCCCTTCCTCTCTTCACTTAACAAATATTTACATTTATTAGGAACAACCATTTAAATGGACCCTTGAGTACAACGGTGAGCAAAAAGAGATACAGGCCTCTATCATGATAATGCTTATAGTGTATCGAAGAAAACTTGTTACACCAATGATCACACTTTGAATATATAGTTACTAATGGAGATAAGTGCTCTCAAAACCAGAAATACAGTGATGGCAGCATATAAGAAACAGCACCCCAAATTGAGGTGTCTAGAAGGCTTCTCAGATGAAGTGGCTCCCGGGCTATGATTTAAAGATGCTAGGTACCTAAGCGGGTAGGGGTGGGAAGAAGTGGTGGAGAGTATTACGGGTATATGGATCATGATATATATATGGTGGGAGGTAACAAGGGAAACAAAAGAGCAGAAAAGCCAAGGTGCTCTTGTGCAGAGAAGAAAAAAATTGAATCAAGATAAGAGTAGGTCAGGGTCCAAGCAGGGATGCTTTTCTAGGCCACTGTAAGGATTTTTTGCTTTATCCAATGAGCAATGGAAAGCTATTAATGTGTTTGAGGCAAAAGCAGTGATTTAATTGGATTCATGCTTTGAAGTTTCTATGGTTACAGTGCAGAGAATAGATTGGAAGTGACAACTATAGTGAATTTAATCAGGAGTGGACCAATGCTGGTTAAATCCAACTCCCCACCTGCTCAATAGCTAATCTGAAGAAGTGGGCCATGCTAGGAAAAAACTCACAATTATACTGACTTCTATCACTTTAAATTTTGGACCACATATCTCAGTAGGACTCTTGGCACAACTCAGAAAGGGCATCATGCTTCACTCATGAATTTACTATTTAAAATGATACATTACACTTTCTTCCTTCTCCTCAAAATTCAAAGTACTTCCCTCCTTCCTCATTCTCAGTGAAAACCTTACTATTTATTTCACTAAGAACACAGAAAGAGGGACTTTCCTGATGGCACAGTGGTTAAGAATCCGCCTGCCAAAACAGGGGACACGGGTTTGAACCCTGGTCTGGGAAGATCCCACATGCTGTGGAGCAACTAAGCCCGTGCGCCACAACTACTGAGCCTGCATTCTAGAGCCCATGAGCCACAACTACTGAGCCCACATGCCACAACTACTGAGCCTGCGCTCTAGAGCCCGCGAGCCACAACTACTGAAGCCTGCGCACCTAGAGCCCGTGCTCTGCAACAAGAGAAGCCACCGCAATGAGAAGCCTGTGCACCACAATGAAGAGCAGCCCTTGCTCGCCTCAATAAGAGAAAGTCCGCACACAGCAACTAAGACCCAACGCAGCCAAAACTAACTAACTAAATAAATTTATTTCAAAAAAGAAAACAACAGAAGGAATCAGACGAGAACTCCCATTCCTCTCACTCCAAGTCCACCAACCAATCAGTAGCCATGCTCTATAACCATCTTCTCTTGTCTTCCTATAAAGCATGAACTGCCCAGCTGCCTTACCTGAGGTCAACGCCTCCACTTGTACATTGTAATCTAGTCCTTCTGAAACCCATTAGGAGACCCTCATGGGCTTTGCTCCTATAATTATAACCTCTATCTCTCCAGCATTATCAATGTTTCCATCTCTACTTTAATCTTATTATTCATATTGTCCTTAGACATATATAAACATAATAGTTCACATTAAATATATAAGTGTATATATAAAATACATATATATATTTATTTTATATGTACTCTAAACTCATATGTGCCTTGTCCCTATATCCTCCACCCCTTCAACTACTGCCCTATTTCTTTACTTCATTTTATATCCCAACTCCTTAGAATTTGTCCAGAGATATTTTGGCAAATATTTAATAGACAGGTCTTTAACAAATGTTTTTAATCCCTACCTTATGGTGTTTTTCAATTTCTATGGAATGAATACTCACATTGTGGATGATTTAAAGCTATCAAACTTGACTTCAGTGAACACAGAGTTGGAAAATAAGCACCCTATAACCCAGTGAGCTCACAGGAGCTGGCCCCAGCACACTGGATTTGTCTATACTTACCATCTCCAGTTCTTCTCCTACTATTAGTATCTCTTGAACCCACCTCAATCAGGCTTCTGTTCCCAGCACTCCACTAAAAACATGATTCCTAAGGTCATTAATTCAGCCTTCATTTTACTCCGATTTTCAGCAGCCTGTTTCAGCTGGTCCATTCCTCATTTTTACCTCAGTGGCCACTCCTTCTTAGTCACCTTTGCTGAGCTCTATGTGTTGAAATGCCTCAGGACTCAGTCCTGCATTAGATTTCTTCTCTAACTATACACATTTCTTAAACTAGCTGCTCTTTTTCTAAAAATTAATGAATTTATTTTATTTATTATTTTTGTTTATTTATTTATTATTTTGGCTGTGTTGGGTTTTCGTTGCTGTGCGCGGGCTTTCTCTAGTTGCCGCGAGCAGGGGCTACTCTTTGTTGTGGTGCACGGGCTTCTCATTGCGGTGGCTTCTCTTGTTGCAGAGCACGGGCTCTAGAGTGCGCAGGCTTCAGCAGATGTGGCGCATGGGCTCAGTAGTTGTGGCACGCGGGCTTAGTTGCTCCGCGGCAAGTGGGATCTTCCCAGACCAGGGCTTGAACCCGTGTCTCCTGCATTGGCAGGTGGATTCTTAACCACTGCGCCACCAGGGAAGCCCAAACTAGTTACTCTTGATGGAAGAATACCACCTCTTAGGGGGACTTTTGAGAGCTTGTGGAGGCAATTTGGTCTCACAATGATGATGAGAAGTTACTGATGGTTAGAGAGTAGGGGTCAGAGACAGCAGACATCCTGCAATTTGTGGAGAATACTGTGCAACAAGAAATTGTCTCACTCCCCATATGCTTTTTAAATGACTTTCTGGACATTCATGTACATGAAAAATGCGAAGTTTTTGCATGATTTAAATATGCACTGGAATTTCTGGGATTGCATCTACCCTGTAAACTAAATATTATTGTACTCTATTGTGTCTAGAACTTAACCAAAAGATGTTCACCATTTTGGAAAAGCACATCATAAGAGAACTGGGGCTCACAGTATTTGACTTGCATTGGGAGCCTGCATTTAGAACTGTTTTATTCATGATGATTCTGTGTGCGGGTACAAGTCACCTATTTCTTATGACTTCTAGTGTAGTCATGCTTAAGAATTTAAATATTGAATGTAAATCATTTACTATAAATTATTTACATAGCTCCTTTATACTAAGATATATTGATTTTTTATAAATCATTTGTGTATATAATACCTGTAAATTGAATTTTAAGAATGTAAAGTGGGCATATAAAATGTTATAAAACAAGGAGTTGGAAAAACACCTAAATCCTGTCCAGCTTCAAGGATTTAAATCCATGAAGATACTAATGATTCCCAAGTTTAGATCTCTAGTTTAGACCTCTCAAATTTAAAATGTACAAAACTGAAATTTGAATGTCTACTCTTGTCCCCCCATATGCCACAGTGTTCTATATCTCAATAAGCAGCAACACTGTCCACTTACTTACTGAAACTAAAAACCTTGGAGTTATCTTTGATTCCTAACTTTTTTACACTCCACCTGCAATGCATCCGCAGAACCTGTCAGATACACCTTCAAAATACATCCACTTTTCAAGACTTAGTCTCTATCACCCTATGCGTAACCAGCATTTCCTCTTGTCTAGACATCAGCAAGAGCTTCTCAACTTATCTCCTGATTTCCACTCTTGACTCACCCAACATATTCTCTACATAGCTGCCAGAATTACCATTTTAAAATATGAGTCATCCCCTAATCAAAATCCTCCAATGGTTCTCCATAACATTTATAATAAAATTGAAGTCTGCAAATGCCTATCATATCTGGTCCACGGGTATTTCTCAGACTTTATTCCCTATAACATTTCCACTTACTCAGTTCCAGCAACACTGCACTTCTTACTGGTCCTTGAACGTAAACATTTGACGCCTTCAGGACTTCTACACTTTCTCTTACCTTTCCCATATACCACTCCTCTCAGTGATTCAATGCTTTGTTCAGAGAGGATTTGCTGACCTTCTAAGTCTGGGTCCAGCCAAAACCAGGAAGGGCTCTATATGATTTAATTGAAAGGAATTTGCTGTAAGGAACTCAGGTGAGGTAAGAATTGGGAGGCTATATTAAAGATAGGGGAGAAATCCAAAGAGTAGCAGGAAGCTACTACCATCCATACAAGCTAGTGGGATATAGGGTGTAGGTGAGGCTACCAGAACCCATAAACCAGGCCCATATGGCAGAAGATAGAACCACCACTGAGGCGAGGTATCTCAAAATGATGATACACCTCCCCCTTCACCAAAAAAGTTTGACCGGTTTGGTTTTTTTTTGATCTGTTTTCTACAGTGCTCAGAAGTATCCCCTTTTCCTCCTTCTCCCTAAACTCAGTATTATTTTTGAAACAACAAAGCAAACAAACAAAACACACACACACACACACACACACACACACACAAAACCCTTGGGTTGGAAAACACTAGGTAGTATATATTAGAACAAAATAGCTAATCATTCAAATGTAGACTTCAAAATCATGCCTTTTATCTCAATCAGATTAAAATCCAAGTCCTCCTGTAACCCACAGAGTCTGATCCCCAACTCCCCTCTCTGATCTCATTTTCCACTACTATCCCCCTTCACTGACTGTATTCCAGCCCCACTGGGATCCTTGCAGTTCCCTGACTATCCAAAGTTACCGCCACCTCAGGGACTTCGCACTTACTGTTTCCTTTGCCTAAGCACACTTCTTTCTGAAATCCACCTGATTTATTCCCTCATCTACTTAGATGTCTGTTCAGAAAGTCCATAACTAAATACCTTATCTAAATAGCACTACCACCCTTCATCATTCTTACTCCCTTACCTTCCTTTAGTTTTCTTCATAGCACTCATCACTAACACACTATGTATTGATTTGCTTTTTTGTTTCTTGGAGGTCTCTACTGGTTAGAACACAGCATTGGTCAGCACCGTATCTCCAGAGACTAGTGCAATGTCTGGCATAGAGTAAGTGCTTAATAAACATTTGACTATTACCCCAAATTACACATAGTTTAAATGTTATCTTCCACAAATATGACCATTATAATTTGCTAGTCATAGAAACAACAACAACAACAAGAAGTGTATTTCAGGTCACTACAGGTCTCTTCTTCTGGCTGCTTCATTTGCTTCTTGGGTACTCTACAGCTCGGTGTAGCTGATTAGTCTTACATTAGACACATGAGGTGGTATTAAACCTGTTCTTTAGACGTGCCCAGGGAGAACATATTTCAGGGAAGAAATAGTCACTGTAAAATATCTCTCAGTCAGTTTAGAGAAGTAAACCTTTGATACTCAACTTCTTAAGCATCTCTTTGGTGTTTTCTATACTTACTACTCTTAATACTGAGTAATACTTAATAAGCAATTCTTTTAGAATAAAAACCCAATAACCCTTGATTTCAGCAATGATATTCCCAATTTTCCTTTCATAATTATAATTCCATTTTTTTAAGACAGCTAAAACGTCTTTTGAATTAAAGTGCCAGATAGTGGCAGAACTATTTAGTGGTTCTCTGCATGAACGCCTGACATTTTTTTCCAAATCAACAAATATTTAAAGTCAACAACCAAGAAAGTCTATTAATTGAAAAGCATCTAACTGGAACTGAACTCTCTGAAGAGAATGATCTTGTTTCTCCCTCAATGGCACTGTATATTAAAAAAGAGGATAAAATTAAAACTATTAAGTGTTCCTAATAGAGAAGGTTGAAATAAATGACGAGATAATCAGATAATCATTTATTTTAATGAGCCACTGAAAATAGAAAATAACTTTATGAAGAAACTCAGTAACAATAGCTAGTAATAAGCCATGATGGGGCTCTGGGTCCCCATCGCTGCACAGCAGCCAGGCGATGCCAGGGATTTGGATGTCCGTGTCTTTGGGGGACCATTACTTCACCTGCCACATGTTTTATCTTCTTCAGTATACTTGAAAATTGAAGATTACTAAGAAGATGTCCATGTCACGCAAACTTCACACAAGTGTGTAGGTGAAGCCAGTGACTAACATTTATAAGTGCATGTGTGGCTGAGAACGCTAGTAGTGGTCTGCATTGGGAGGATTATAGATCTTGTGTATGTGTATGCTTCTTTGTGTGAGTTTGTCTATATATCTATGCTTTTACCATTTTACCTAGTGTTCTGTTTGTCTGTTTTTTTTTTCTTTTTTTTAATACAGTTTTTAGTGCTTGTTATCATTGGTGGATTTGTTTTTTGGTTTGGTTGGTCTCTTCTTTCTTAACATTTTATTAATTTCTAAATTTTATTTTTAAAAATTTTTAGTTTTTAATTTTAATAACTTTTTATTTTATTTTCTTCTTCTTTCTTTCTTTTTTTCTCTGTTTTCTTCTGAGCCAGGTGGCTGACAGGGTCATGGTGCTCTGGCCGGGTGTCAGGCCTGTGCCTCTGAGGTGGGAGAGCTGAGTTCAGGACTTTGGTCCACCAGAGACCTCCTGGCTCCACGTAATATCAAATGGCAAAAGATCTCCCAGAGATCTCCATCTCAATGCTAAGACCCAGCTCCACTCAACGACCAGCAAGCTACACTACTGGTCACCCTATGCCAAACAATTAGCAAGACAGAAACACAACCCCACCTATTAGCAGGCTGCCTAAAATCATAATAAGGTCACAGACACCCCTTAAGCAAAATGAGAAGACAGAGACACACAGCAGATGAAGGAGCAAGGCAAAAATGCACCAGACCAAACAAATGAAGAGGAAATAGGCAGTCTACCTGAGAAAGAATTTAGAGTAATGGTAGTAAAGATGATCCAAAATCTTGGAAATAGAATGGAGAAAATACAAGAAATATTTAACAAGGCCGTAGAAGAATTAAGAACAAACAAGCAATAATGAACAACACAATAAATGAAATTAAAAATTCTCTAGAAGGAATCAATAGAGAATAACTGAGGCAGAAGAATGGATAAGGGATCTGGAAGATAAAATAGTGGAAATAACTACCACAGAGCAGAATAAAGAAAAAAGAATGAAAAGAATTGACAATAGTCTAAGAGACCTTTGGGAAAACATTAAGTGCAACAACGTTCGAATTATAGGGGTCCCAGAAGAAGAGAAAAAAAAAAAGGAATGAGAAAATATTTGAAGAGATTATAGTTGAAAAGTTCCCTAATATGGGAAAGGAAATAATCAAGTCCAGGAAGGACAGAGAGTCCCATACGGGATAAATCCAAGGAGAAACATGCCATGACACATATTAATCAAACTATCAAAAATTAAATACAAAGAAAAAACATTAAAAGCAGCAAGGGAAAAACAACAAATAACATACAAGGGAATCCCCATAAGGTTAATAGCTGATCTTTCAGCAGAAACTCTGCAAGCCAGAAGGGAGTGGCAGGACATATTTAAAGTGATGCAAGGGAAAAACCTACAACCAAGATTACTCTACCCAGCACGGATCTCATTCAGATTTGACACAGAAATTAAAACCTTTACAGACAAGCAAAAACTAAGAGAATTCAGCACCAACAAACCAGCTTTACAACAAATACTAAAGGAACTTTTCTAGATGGGAAACACAAGAGAAGGAAAAGGCCTACAATAACAAACCCAAAACAATAAGAAAATGGTAATAGGAACATACATATCAATAACTGCCTTAAATGTAAATGGATTAAATGCTCCAACCAAAATGAATACACTGGCTGAATGGATACAAAAACAAGACCTGTATATATGCTGTCTACAAGAGACCCACTTCAGGCCTAGGGACACATAGAGACTGAATGTGAGGGGATGGAAAAAGATATTCCATGCATATGGAAATCAAAAGAAAGCTGGTGTAGCAATTCTCATATCAGACAAAATAGATTTTAAAATAAAGACTATTAGAAGAGACAAAGAAAGACACTACATAATGATCAAGGGCTCAAATCAAGAAGAAGATATAACAATTGTAAATATTTATGCACCCAACATAGGAGCACCTCAATACATAAGGCAAATGCTAGCAGCCATAAAAGGGGAAGTCGACAGTAACACAATCTTAGTAGGGGACTTTAATACCCCACTTTCACCAATGGACAGATCATCCAAAATGAAAATAAATAACGAAACACAAGCTTTAAATGATACATTAAACAAGATGGACTTAATTGATATTTATAGGACATTCCATCCAAACACAACAAAATACACTTTATTCTCAAGTGCTCATGGAACATTCTCGAGGATAGACCATATCTGGGGTCACAAATCAAGCCTTGGTAAATTTAAGAAAATTGAAATCGTATCAAGTGTCTTTTCCAACCACTACGCTATGAGACTAGATATCAATTACAAGAAAAAATCTGCAAAAAATTCAAACACATGGATGCTAAACAATACACTACTAAATAACTAAGAGATCACTGAAGAAATCAAAGAGGAAATCAAAAAATACCTAGAAACAAATGACAATGAAAAAATGCCAAACCAAACCTATGGGATGCAGCACAAGCATTTCTAAGAGGGAAATTTATAGCAATACAATCCCACCTCAAGAAACATCTCAAATAAACGACCATATCTTACACCTAAAGCAATTAGAGAAAGAAGAACAAAAAACCCCAAAATTAGCAGAAGGAAAGAAATCATAAAGATCAGATCAGAAATAAATGAAAAAGAAATGAAAGAAACAATAGCAAAGATCAATAAAACTAAAACCTGGTTCTTTGAGAAGATAAAGAAAATTGATAAACCATTAGCCAGACTCATCAAGAAGAAAAGGGAGAAGACTCAAATCAATAGAATTAGAAATGAAAAAGGACAAGTAGCAATTGTCACCGCAGAAATACAAAGGATCATGAGAGATTACTACAAGCAACACTATGCCAATAAAATGGACAACCTGGAAGAAATGGACACATTCTTAAAAAAGCACAACCTTCCGAGACTGAACCAGGAAGAAATAGGAAATATAAACAGACCAATCACAGCACTGAAATTGAAACTGTGATTAAAAATCTTCCAACAAACAAAAGCCCAGGACCAGATGGCTTCACAGGCGAATTCTATCAAACATTTAGAGAAGAGCTAACGCCTAATCTTCTCAAGCTCTTCCAAAATATAGCAGAGGGAGGAATACTCCCAAACTCATTCTACGAGGCCACCATCACCCTGATACCAAAACCAGACAAAGATGTCACAGAAAAAGAAAACTACAGGCCAATATCACTGATGAACACAGATGCAAAAATCCTCAACAAAATACTAGCAAACAGAATCCAACAGCACATTAAAAGGATCATACAACATGATCAAGTGGGGTTTATCCTAGGAATGCAAGGATTCCTCAATATGCGCAAATCAATCAATGTAATACACCATATTAACAAATTGAAGGATATGATATGATCATATGATCATCCGATATGATGATGATCATCCGAATGATATGATCATCCGAATAGATGTAAAAAAAACTTTTGACAAAATTCAACACCGATTTATGATAAAAACCTGCCAGAAAGTAGGCATAGAGGTAACTTACTTCAACATAATAGAGGCCATATATGACAATCCCACAGCCAACATTGTTCTCAAAGGTGAAAAACTGAAACCATTTCCTCTAAGATCAGGAATAAGACAAGGTTGTCCACTCTCACCACTATTATTCAACATAGTTTTGGAAGTTTTAGCCACAGCAATCAGAGAAGAAAAAGAAATAAAAGGAATCCAAATTGGCAAAGAAGTAAAGCTGTCACTATTTGCAGATGACATGATACTATACATAGAGAATCCTAAAGATGCTACTAGAAAACTACTAGAGCTAAACAATGAATTTGGTAAAGTAGCAGGATACAAAATTAATTCACAGAAATCTCTTGCATTCCTATACACTAAGGATGAAAAACCTGAAAGAGAAATTAAGGAAACACTCCCACTTACCATTGCAACAAAAAGAATAAAATTCCTAGGAATAAACTTACCTAAGGAGAAAAAAGACTTGTATGCAGAAAACTACAAGACACTGATGAAAGAAATTAAAGATGATACAAATAGATGGAGAGATATGCCATGTTCTTGGACTAGAAGAATCAATATTGTGAAAATGACTACACTACCCCTAGCAATCTACAGATTCAATGCAATCCCTATCAAACTACCAATGGCATTTTTCACAGAACTAGAAAAAATTTCACGATTTGTTTGGAATCTTGGAAAAACAAGATTCAGTATAAAAGATTACACTGAATCTTTGGCCCGAATAGCCAAAGCAATCTCGAGAAAGAAAAATGGAGCTGGAGGAATCAGGCTGCCGGACTTCAGACTATACTACAGAGCTACAGTAATCAAGTGGGTATAGTACTGGCACAAAAACAGAAATATAGATCAATGGAACAGGATAGAAAGCCCAGAGATAAACCCACACACATATGGTCAACTAATCTATGACAAAGGAGGGAAGGATATACAATGGAGAAAAGACAGCCTCTTCAATAAGTGGTGCTGGGAAAACTGGAGAGCTACATGTAAAAGAACAAATTTAGAACACTCCCTAACACCATACACAAAAATAAACTCAAAATGGATTAAAGACCTAAATGCAAGGTCAGACACTATAAAATTCTTAGAGGAAAACATAGGCAGAACACTCTATGACATACAACACTGCAAGATCCTTTTGAACCACCTCTTAGAGAAATGCAAATAAAAACAAAAATAAACAAATGGGACCTAATGAAACTTAAAAACTTTTGCACAGCAAAGGAAACCATAAACAAGACGAAAATACAACCGTCAGAATTGGAGAAAATGTTTGCAAGTGAAGCAACTGCCAAAGGATTAATCTCCAAAATTTACAAGCAGCCCATGCAGCTCAATATCAAGAAAACAAACAACCTAATCCAAACATGGGCAGAAGACCTAAATAGACATTTCTCCAAAGAAGATATACAGATTGCCAACAAACACATGAAAGGGTGCTCAACATCACTAATCATTAGACAAATGCAAATCAAAACTACAATGAGATATCATCTCACACCAGTCAGAATGGCCATCATCAAAAAATCTACAAGCAATAAATGCTGGAGAGGATGTGGAGAAAAGGGAACCCTCTTGCACTGTTGGTGGGAATGCAGATTGATACAGCCACTATGCAGAAGAGTATGGAGGTTCCTGAGAAAACTAGAAATAGAACTACCATATGACCCAGCAGTCCCACTACTGGGCATATACCCTGAGAAAACCATAATTCAAAAAGAGTCATGTACCACAATGGTCATTGCAGCTCTATTTACAATAGCCCAGACATCTGTCCATTGACAGATGAATGGATAAAGAAGACGTGGCACATATATACAATGGAATATTACTCAGCCATAAAAAGACACAAAATTGAGTTATTTGTAGTGAGGTGGATGGACCTAGAGTCTGTCATACAGAGTGAAGTAAGTCAGAAAGAGAAATACAATTACCATATGTTAACACATATATATGGAACCTAAAAAAAAATAAAAATGGTTATGAAGAAACTAGGGGCCAGACCAGAATAAAGACACAGACATAGAGAATGTACTTGAGGACACGGAGAGGGGGAAATGTAAGCTGGGACGAAGTGAGAGAGATGCATCGACATATATACACTACCAAATATAAAATTGATAGCTAGTGGGAAGCAGCCGCATAGCACAGGGAGATCAGCTGAGTGGTTTGTGACCACTGAGGGGTGGGATAGGGAGGGTGGGAGGGAGATGACATAGGGAGGAGATATGGGGATATATGTATATGTATGGCTGATTAACTTTGTTATAAAGCAGAAACTAACACACCATTGTAGAGCAATTGTACTCCGTTAAAGATGTTTAAAAAATAAAAATAAAAAAAAGCCCTGATGAACTTTCTGCTTAACCTGATGAATTAAATTATGACTTCATTATGCTTGTTATCCTTCAGATATAGAATTCTATCAATTACCATTCATTATTGAAGTTAATTCTTACTATATTGGGATTCTTACCAGAGAAGAATTTCAGTTCATTCTTTATTTGCCAAACAGTGCAAAACAATTTTTATTATATCAACTAGTTCTGGGCTTATGAGAATTACTATTTCTATACTACACCAGTATTCTTCTAACAATGGACTACAATGATCTCTTTCGAAAGCTATCAAATGAATAATATGAATTTAAGCCTGATTTTTCATGATTCCAAATAGGTCATCACTGCTCAAAGATCTTTGGATTAGTTTCTTTGTTTGCCCATTAAATCCTATGTTGCATATTTTCCCCATTTTCTTCTCATCTCCATTTCCAAGCTGACTGCTCTTTTTAGAGACAAAGGATTTTATACACACTATTATTATTTAACTGTATAATATAAGCTCTTTCACTGTCCTTTCTAAAATATCTCTTCCCTGTTACATAACATCTTGTCCTTTCCTAATTTTTACAACAATTAGTCCCCCCCTTTCCAATACTAACTTCTTAAGCTGCATTTGCAAATACATTTCTTCTAGTCCTCAGTTTCCATCCTCACTCCTTTATTGACTCCTTCTCCTCTGCCTTCCAGTACCAATAAGTCTTCCTTTGATCCTAATCTAATCAACTACCAAGTTATCAATACCATTTACATTACGACGTTCCAAATCCTTCAAAGATTCCCTAACATCTCTAAGTTGTTCTGACACCTTGTCAAGGCATTCAAGATCTTTACCATGCTGACCGTAAATGGTTTTTCCATACTACTCCCCAGAACAATATCTTTGCTTCTGCTAGACTGACTGACTCACACTTCTCAAATAAGGTTTAATCATTACCTTCCTTACTTTTTGACAGTGCTGTGGATTTCACTTAAATGACCTTCTTCTTTCTTCATTTGTCTGATTTTCAATGTTCAGCTCAAATTCTATCTTCTCTGTGAAGCTTCTCTTATTGCCCGAGATTACACTGAATCTGCCTTTTTCTGATTCTGTATAGTTTTCACAAACCAACTCCTAGTTTAGCATTCAATTCAAAATTATTTTTTATTTACATTTGCATCCTTTCCTTTGAATAGCCAAAATAAACAACCAGCCAACAAGCTAACGTTTGCTGAGCACTCACTTGTCAGTCACTCTGTTGGGCAAAGGGAATATAAGAATGAATTGAATAATGTTTATTTACTCAGAACTCTTAATACAATGCACCTTTTGCTATTATAAATGACCACTATTCAAAAGATGTTGTAGAGTTGCTATATATATAGATAATACCACGCAGACAATCATGTAAGAACTAGAAGATTTGTGTGATCTCAATCCCACGTGTTGATTATTTTGAAAGTAAAACCAACCACTAATTTTAAAATGACATTTTCTAAAAGACATTTCAGTGTTCCCACTACTTCCAGTACATCTGACAAGCAGGTAGAAATCTATGATTTACAATCACATGAACAACACACTATTAACAATTACTGATATCCAAGGTATTCCAATTCCAAAAATGCATCTTACAGAAGAAAAAAAAAAAACACATGAATGTTAAAACTGTACAAGCAAAGAAGGAAAACAAAACAACAGCTTGAGAACACATACACATTTCTATATGTGCTGGTCATTCCACTATTTAGACATCAACATTATTGTATGACCCATTATTTTCAAAGGATATATTTTAAAACTTTATGTTCTACATACCTGTCCAGTCTCCTACTATTTTAAGGTGGACCCCAAATGTTGCTTTGGTTTCAGTAGGACACTAAAAAAATAAATAAATACTGGAGTCAATTCTGAATAATAATTATGTAGCACCAGAATATGATTCAATTACTACTTTTATTCTCAGAGCAAATCTCCAAAATCGATAAGAAATGGAAAGGAATGGACTAAAAAAAATCTATAGAGATCCTCATTAGTGGGAGAAAAAAAGCAATGCCAACCAGTCAATAAGACATTATACGTTTCTCGAAAAGCCCATATTTATTATATAAAACAAAAAATACACATAGTCTAAAACGGCTAGTATATTATATCTAAGCATAAATCTTACTTAAATATATTTTGAGTTAAAATATTTAAGAGGACACAGCTTTTAACCACGAAGGAAGAAATGGAGACTAATGATTTTGGTGTCTTTTTCTTTGCAGATATTCTGATACGATTCACATCCTAACAAATTCCGGGGAAATGAAAAAAATAATTATCAATGTGACCTGAATTTTCTGTGTCCAGTGAAGAAACTCCTACTGAAAGAGTTTTATTTCATTCCCTCCCATAATTCTCAGAAGAAGTCTGGAGTAAAGTGGCAAGGGTACCTGAGGAGGGGAGTAAGCTGTGGTACTGGAGGTAAGAAAAAGTACCTGTGGTCCCATGTTTAGCAAATGTAGGAAACAGCCACAGAGTAAAAATGAGAGAATAATTTTTAGTTCACAATAAGAAAATGCAGTATCTCCCTTTATTTTACAGAATCCCAATCCCCTTCCACAATTCTAAAATTCAGAGATTTTCAAAAATGAGTTTTTTCATAACACATTTGGTGGCACTATCAGACCTGAATTGATGGGAAGGTAATGATAGGAGGCTAATACTTCTGTATAAAAGTTCATACAGAACTATTTTCCTACAGAAATACCCATTTGTTTAAGAATGCTGCCTCATATCCTACTAGACATCTTAGGTAATATATTAATTATGCATACCTTTTACAACCCTCAAAATTCTGAATTCCGAAAATACATCTAGCATAAGGGTTATGGGTAAGGGATCATCTGCATGTGACTAGCCAGTGTTCATTGAATATCACGTACCAAGGGCAGGGCTAAGTGCCTCATTTCTAAAAGCTCACAATAACCCTGGTGACTTGTCTTTAAAAAGAGTGGATATATATATATAACTGATTCACTTTGCTATACAGCAGAAACTAACATAACATTTTAAATCAACTATACTCCAATAAAAATTTTAAAAAAGGAAAAAAAAAAATCAACTTGCCCAAGACAGAATTTGGGTCTGGGTTTGTCTGCCTACACAGTTCGTAACTATGGCAGGCCACTGTCTCCACTAAGCAAAGATATGGAAAATGGCTAAGGATTGCATGAGAAGTCAAATGGAGTAGAGGGAAAAAAGGATTTGTTGAAAATTAGTGGAATCAATGTACAACAATATGAATTAAGGGGAAATATGGGCTGAAGTTAAAGCACAGATGAAAGACTATGCCAGTGGCTCTGAGGGCCTCGTGATAGAGAATAGGTTACATGAAGTAAGTTGAAGATCCTCGAGCTCACTATGTTGACTAACTAACGTAGGTCACATAGGGATGCTCTAAGGAAAAGAAATAAAGGAAGGTGAAGACACCATGGAGATATGTAAACAGCTCATCAAAGAAGATAAGTAGCTTGGAGGTCAGTGAAAACACTAAATAAAAAGTTAGGTATTAATCATTTCTTCATGACAAATCATAAACAAACTAAAAAGCACATGTTCAGGGTTGAGAT
This sequence comes from Aethalodelphis obliquidens, assembly GCF_003676395.1. Lineage (NCBI taxonomy): Eukaryota > Metazoa > Chordata > Mammalia > Artiodactyla > Delphinidae > Aethalodelphis > Aethalodelphis obliquidens. The sequence goes on from NW_020837994.1 coordinate 15,331,367, forward strand.
TTATTGTAACATGGAATTTCCAAACCACTGTTTCACAATCAGTGTTTCTAATAGGATTATTACTACTAACTGTAGTTTAAAATATTGAAATAAATGAAAAGAATATAAAAATCATATTACTTAAATATTATTTATACTAGTAAAATATTACTTCATTTATAATTCTCAATCTAACATTTAATTATTTAATTTACATTCTAGTTTTTAATAACTCCAAGAGCAATGTTTTGTCATTAGTACATCTCCAAATAAGATGATGTGATCTGTAAAAACCCACCACCACTTTTACTTCGTACTATCAATACTTAACGCCGGCCAGAGCCTCTATGCTGTAAAAGTTGTAGCTGCCAGAAAGCAAGAATCCCAACAGAGTTCCAAGCTACCAATCTGATTGTTCCCATGTCTCTTGATGTTTCCCTTATTGTGAACTAAATCTTAGGTTATGAAAAGAAGATCTAAGCCAAGAAGATAGAATAGGGAGCAACAAAGTTAGTCTTTGTATGCCTGAGTGCGCATCTGGCTTGAGTTAATCTTATAATGTATTCTAAAGGAAAATGTACATTTTGCCAAATATTCATATCTCTGTTCTATTCTTTCAGTGCAGACATTGTAAAAGATAATTACATATGATGTTTAACATTCCCTCAGGCCTTGTAGGAGCCTATAAACCTCCTTCTTCTAAGTGTTGGCCAAATGTATCAGGATAGCTTTTAAGGTTGATCTGGTTGTGAACAGGTAGAACACAATATTGTTCCTCTCAAACTCTTGGGAATGATGCCTTTATAAATTACTGATACTTCCTCAAACTAGCTAGGAATGAAGAAGACAGATTTTAACAGAGTCTTTGCCCAGTCATATCACCCCAGATTTGAAGGAGGCTTGCATAGAATAGCACACAGAATGACTTCACCATGTGTGGTTTGAAACAATGACTGAAAATCTTAGAATCACATTTTAGTACCTTTGCAAAAATAATGTTCAGATTCATTAATGTTGTCTAAAGCACAGTGTAGTGATTCCTTAATGTTGTTTCACTATCTTTTTAAAAGTGCTTAGAAAACTTCTCAAAGGGAAGAAATAATAAAGTATTCATATATCTGGCTATATTGTTTCTCTTAGAACATTAAAAATAAATATGCTAATGACAAATTTTCAGTTAAAATATGTTATAGGACATGTAGTAAAGTTCACACTCTTAAAATTAAAACAGATATTAGGGGACTTCACTTGTGGCACAGTGGTTAGGAATCCACCTGCAAATGCAGGGGACACGGGTTCATGCCCTGGTCCGGGAAGATCCAACATGCCGCGGAGCAACTAAGCCTGTGCACCACAACTACTGAGCCTGTGCTCTAGAACCTGAGAGCCACAACTACTGAGCCCACGTGCCACAACTACTGAAGCCCATGCGCCTAGAGCTCGTGCTCCGCAACAAGAGAAGCCACCGCAACGAGAAGCCCACACACCACAATGAAGACTAGCCTCCACTCTCCGCAACTAGACAAAGCCCACGTGCAGCAATGAAGACCCAATGCAGCCATAAATAAATAAATAAATAATAAAATTTAAAAAACAGATATTAGTGTTTTTTCTCTATACACAAATACATTGATGAGACTATATGATACATTGTTAAGAATATTAATTTCTGGGAAGTAAAGTTGAAGACAGAGAAAATAACTCATTTCATACACATCTATTTTTAAAATTTATTATTAAGGTTTTTAATGTTTATAAATTTACATACTTTAAAAGTTTAATTTAAAATATAAACATTAAAACATTCCTGAGTCTTACTTTAGTCTCACTTAAGTTTCCCAGATGAAGAGAATGGAGTTTGGCTGTTATTGACCTTAATATAAGTAGCAGAATACTCATCACCTAGTTTAAGGAGAAGAAAATAGAATGACAGAATTTGCAAGAGACCTGGAGGAATGTGTACTTTGATATCCTGGAGAAAAACAACCTTTTCTTTCAAATTATTTGTTCAAAATGGCATTGGGTTTTTCATGTGCTCAAATGACTAATGATTTTATAACAGTCCCACAAAAATATAAACAGATATTACATAATCATCTTACATTTGAGAACAAAATGTAAAAATGATGTCACTGCACAAGAATTTATTCAACACGGAAAATGAATTTAAAAGCCACAATGTGTTTATTTTAAATCAAGAGCTTTGCAACAATAAATAAAAATAATTCTAAAATGGATGTTACTATGGTAAATATTAAATTTTCAATGTAACAAATTTCTTAAACCAGAGAAAATGATCACAGAATATGATGTTCTTTAATCATTATTGTCAGGTCTTTATTTTTAACCCTCTTTTCCAAAGCTCTAGTTTCACATTTTCTATGCCTGCTAGATAATTTCTACTTGAAATTCGCTCTAAATGTAATATATCTAAAATTGCTCTTCTCTTCTTTCCTAAATTATCTTCTCCTTCTAATTCCCCTAGGTCTGGACATGGAACCTACATCCCACCAGAACAGAGGTTCAAATCTCAGAGTAATACCAGGTATTTCTCTTCCTGCCAGCATTCAATCAACTTTCAAGTCCTTTCAAATAATATTACCAAAGAAAACGTCTGATCACAGCAATCTCCTATTGATTAACCTTTCGTATCCTATTATGGGAAAACACGCACATTCTTTCTTTCCTACGGTCTCTGACCAACCACATTTGTCCCAAATTCTTTCCAATTTTATATCCCATTTTTCCTCTTTGATTCACTCTAATCCAGCTAAGCCAACATGGATCAACTAATATATTTTCTTGTCTCTTCGTTTTCTCACTTACTAGTATACTCATTTAGAATGACTTCATTCCCATTTCTCATACTGGACACCGGTAATTCTTTAAGGCCCATCTCAAATGCTACCACTTCCATGAAGAAATCTTGATTTCCCATGCTACAAAAATCCCTCTCTTCTCTGAAATTCCAAATTACTTGACTTTTATGCCCTTTATGACAGTTTACCTCTTTAATTTTGTGTAATTTTTCCAGTATTAATATACTATAAATGTCTTGAGATCAAGAACTATTTCTAAATCATTACCATATATTCCATAGCATCTTATCCTTATTGGGTATGCATTCAAATATCAGTTAATAAAATATTGGAGAATTAACCTGAGAATGAATAAGGACTTCAACAATGGGCAATTCTTCTACAATTTATTCAAACATTCAACAAACATGTATTGAGTATTAAAAAGTTTCACAGACTATACTAGGAGCTCATGTAACTTCACAAATGAGGATTGTTCTAAAAGTAAGAGAGGAGATAATGTGCCAGGAGTGCAAAATCCATCACAATTAGTGCAACATCGTGACTCTAAACGTTTTGACAAATATAACATTTCAATATTTACTGGTTTACTTGAAGGAAAAAGTGTTTACTTGTATAGTTTCATGAAAAAAATGCTAAATATTAAACAGAAAGATCCTGGAAAAGTATGTAAGTGAGATTTTTGCTAACTTCAATGGAATATGTGCATTTATCTCAGCTCCCTCAAAAGAAAAAAACCAAAACACTGAAATAACAATTTATGAATATAAAAATACACATGGCAATATCAAAGGTAACACAGGGAATGATAACAACAATAGAGAGGTGTCAACACATTTTGAAAGACGAAATGTGGGTGACATGGTGGTTTGGGAACTGACTGGAAAAAATTCCAAAGCTGAAATCGCACAACCTTCAGAAAAGGGATCACCTTGAGAAGCAAACCCATCTTTCTCACACCTCACTGGGAAAACTTAGGTCTCAGAGACCTCACAGACAACAGAAGAAAGCTGAGGATGGACTTATCATTTTAAAAAAGAGAAGAAATGTGTTCATGTCTGTATATGGGATAACTTGACCCCCAAATTACCTCACCCCAAGCACAAGCCAGGCAGCTACGCTCCCACAAATCCAAACACAAGTAGGACAAGTAGAGGTGGGACAAAAAGGGCTCAAGATACAGGAATAGTCTGTACAGTGGAAAGTAGGGCTGAGATGTCATTCATTTGCTCAGGAAATACTTGATAAAAGTAGACTAAGTGCCATATCACATTTACATATCCCAAACTGGGCTCTACAAATTCTCATCAGAATGAGAGCTTTTGTAGATGAGAATTTGATAGGGAGGGCCCTCCCTATCTCAGATAATGCAGCTCCAGTTGCTCAGACCAAAAAATAAAAGAAAAAATAAATAAATAAAATAAAAACCCTAACTCTTGTATTTCCTTCCCATTCCATACCCAGTCTATCAAGAAATCCTGCTAACTCTTTCAAATATATTAAGAACCTGATACCTCTCACCAGCTCCACTGTCACCATCCTGGTCCAAGCAGCATCATACCCCAGGTGGATGACAATGGCCTCCTAACTGGTCTCTCTGCTCTGCCCTTCATCTAACCCTAACATAGCATCCAGAGTGCTCCTGTTAAAAACTAAGCCAGGTCATGTCCTTCCTCTACCCAGAGCCACCCAATGGCTCCTTCCTCACTCAAAGTAAAAACCAAAGCCCTTGCAGTGTCATATAAACCCTACATAATCTGACTCCTCATGACTTCTCTGACATTATTTCCTACCATCCTTCCTTTTCCTTAGTCTATTCCAGACACTCTAACCTCTGATCTCCCTTCTCCACTCACACCCCTCCCCACACACACACACTCACGCAGATACAAGTCAACAGATATCAAGTATAGCTCAAGGTGAAAACTGCCTGTTTTTTTAACAGAAAAATGACATAATCTGATTTTCATTTCAAAATAATCACCTTGGCAGCTTGTTAAGATTAAATGGTAGCTGAACAGGGAGATCAGCTCGGTGCTTTGGGACCACCTAGAGGGGTGGGATAGGGAGGGTGGGAGGGAGGGAGACGCAAGAGGGAAGAGATATGGGAACATATGTATATGTATAACTGATTCATTTTGTTATAAAGAAGAAACTAACACACCATTGGAAAGCAATTATACTCCAATAAAGATGTAAAAAAAAAAAAAAAATGGTAGCTGAGTAAGGGCAGACAGATGCAGAGGAGTCAGGAGGCTATCCAATGGTAGTAGATTGGACCAGTGTGGCAACGGTGGAAATGGTGGACATATTTTGAAGGTAAAGCCAAGAAAATTTGTGGATGGACTTTTGCCTATATTTTTAAAAACTGGTAAAAGTCAAGAATGATGTTCAGGTTTTCAGCCTGAGCAACATGGACAACTGAGTTGGCATTAACTGAAGTGGGAGAAGATGGTGGGTGGAATAGGTTGGAAGGCCAAAGGTTAGTTCAATTTTAGACATGTTAATTTAAGATGTCTATTAGACATCCAAGTGGAAGTTCCTGGTAGACGATTGGACACAGGATCCTGAATTTCAAAGATGGGGTCTGGGCCAGAACTATAAATTTGGGAGATGATAGCATACGGATACATCAATAGGAAAGATCACCAGAGAAATGAATTTAGCTGGAGGAAAAGTAGTTCAAGGAATGGACACTGGAGTGTTCTGATATTTAGAGGTCATGGGATGACAAGGAATAGCAAAGAAAGAAAGACCGAGTAAAAGTACCCTGAAACCTAGGAGACAAACCAGGTGAGCGGATGTCCTGGAAGCACAATGAAGGCAGGGTATCGATAAAGCAAGAGATCAGCTGTGCCAAATGGAGATGAGAGGTCAGTCCAACTGAGGACTGCGAAATGACCCTTGGACCTAGCAATAACATGGTCACTGTTGACCTCAGAAATGTTTAAGTAGAGTGGTATGGGCAAAGTTGGTGGATTTAACAGAGAATAAGAGGAAAGGAAGAACTGAGAAATGGGGAAGTAGCAGAAAGGAGATATTAAGTCAAGAAAGGAACTTTTATTGATCATCTTCTCTTTGGTATCTAGGTAAAAGGAGGCAGCCAAAAATACCAATTGAATAAACCAAGTTTAATATTAAACAACAGGTTTGCTCTGAATACAGTGACCTATTTAAGTTCATATTTATCATGCAGGATCACATTAGGCACCGAAGGAATATTTTCTTTTCCCCTGGAAAAAAGTCAAACTAGAGCAGTTAGATAATGTCTAATTTTCAGAGAATTCAGATGCCCTGTTAAGTTTCCTGAACGTTAGTGACCTTCTGGAGCAATTTCCACCACTGTGCTTGCTCTATGGTTAAGACACATTGTTGCCTTGCTAATGTATCACCCATCCCAGCTGAGTTTCTAAATTGTCCAAGCAAAAGATTAGTGAAACCCTAGAGAAAAGTAATTTTTAAGAGTTAAATAGATGAGATCAAGACCCAAGATCAAAACAACTGATGCAGACTCCCTGGTTATATTTAAACCCATGGAATTAAACAAATAATAACAAAAATAGTTTGCCAGTCTTGAGAAATCCATGGCCATTCTTGTCTGGTTTTCATTGAAAACTGGAAGGACTATTCCCAAAGTGACTGGTTGAGACATGAAAAACAAAAATCAGAAAAACGATGGCAAGTGCAGGCATGCTATGTAAAAGTACAGACAATAACAAACTAACAACTAGACTTTCCTGTGACTCATGGAAAAATATGTGAAATCAGGTTATCCAAGTTTAAAAATAATGAATCATACAACTTAAAATACAGATGTCAGGAAAGCACATGTGTTTCTGAATAAAAATAATAATGAAAGGATACAGAGATATTTATGCAAACTTCAATCAATTACTGCTATACAAAAGCAGATTCTGCATTCTTTACTTGAGAATCCATGAAAAGTATTAATAAACATAAATAATATCTACCTCAGTTAAATACAAAGAGATGTTACATTCTGTAGTAAACAGTAGGTTTCATGCTTTCTTAAGTTTGGCTTTTTAAAATCATCTCTGATTTACATATCAAATTAGATGAGAGCATACCTTAATACATTTGTTTTGGCAGAAAATCCAAAGTTTGGTAATTACAGAGCACAGCTAGAAAACACTTTAAGAGATCAACTACATAGTCAAAAAAAAAAAAGAAAAGAAAAGAAAAATCTACCCAGGTTTTAAGTCAAAGGTTTAAAGAAAGAAAAGAATCAGAAAACTTGAATTTTGGTTCCAACTTTGTCATCAATTGTGTTACTTTGGTTTTTTTGATCCTTTAAACAATTTGTGTTTTAGATACCTCCTTCCCTCACAGCAAAGAAACAAGTAAATCTGCTGTTTGGACTACAAATTTTTAAAGTTCAATAACTTTAGATAAACTATTAGAATTTATATGTGTCTCAAGTTTAAGTTTTAAAAATAGAATTATCTCACAAAAGCTATATTTTAATACACCTTTTATATATTTATAGGTATATAAATGTATATAAATATATAAATTTAAATACATCTATCTAAGTGTTGTGTGTAGTGGAAACTGTGGTGCCCTGTTCAGGTCTTCTTCCCTTCTCCCTTTTCCCAATTTTCAGTATTAAAACACTCATTTCCCCAATCTCCCAGCTGCTGAAAGTGCTGCCTGCTGAGAGCTACTTCTGAGACCCTCCCCAGGAATTGCCATCCACAGACAAACGCTTCCCCACCCATGTCTAAGCGTCAAACCCAATGACTGTAATTTGGGAGTACACAGATTTGTCCTGACTTCAAGACAGGACAACTCTGAACTATCATTTTACCTGTAGATCTCCTGTGTGAGCTGCTGAGGTCTCTGTGGAGACTATATCACAGTTCAACTTCTGCCTTGCCTCCTTAGTCCCTCACTCCTTACCAGCTGTTGATCTGAGCACACTAACCAACAAACCTCTGGCACGCAAATCTCTACTCCCAGTCTGTTTCCCTGGAAACCCAACTTGAAACATCCTTCATCCCACGGGCTAGTAAACCACAAGAGGCAAATCATCAGTCCCCCAAATGACTGTTTCTAAACCAGTCTGTGGCCAGAGCTTAGTTAGTTATTGCATGCTGGAGAAGGAAGCAAAAAAAAATCAGTTTAATCCTGTTTTGATTGTCCACTCATTATTGGAAATGAAAATATCATACGACAACGCTTATATGTGGAATCTAAGAAAAGGTACAAATGAACTTAGTTACAAAACAGAAATAGAGTCACAGATGTAGAAAACAAACTTGTGGTTACCAGGGGAGAAGCCGGGGGGAGGGATAAATTGGGAGATTGGGATTGACATATACACACTACTATATATAAAATAGATAACTAATAGGGACCTACTGTATAGCACAGGGAACTCTACTCAGTACTCTGTAATGGCCTATATGGGAAAAGAATGTAAAAAAAAAAGTAGATATATGTATATGTATAACTGATTCACTTTGCTGTACAACTGAGACTAATACAACGTTGTAAATCAACTATACTCCAATAAAAAATTTTTTTTTTAATTGTGGGATTGGAGTGAGAAAAACAACAACAACAACAGAAACAACTTCTAACTGACTGAGAACCTCCTGTGTGCCAAGCACCCTGCTTAGCTTGATTATATCTTTTTAATTCATATTCAAAGCTTCATAGAGAAGTTACTATTATTATCCATGTTTTATAAAGAAGTAAACCAAAGGTAAGTGTGTTAATTATCTTGTTCAAGGTCACAGTACTAATAAGTGGGGTATTCAGGTCTCCAATCCCAGCTGTCCAGGATTCCAAAATCTATGGTCTAATACTGTACAGTAGCCTCTGATCTCCAACAACCTTTGTCAGCAAACGTTCCTGCTGGTTACACCCTGAGAGAATGCAAGTGTTACCGCAGAAAACAATCACAACTTTCTGGGAACACCCACCAAATAAGCATGGCTTCCATGTGTAGCAAAGTCAGTGTCAAGTATAAGAAATGTTGAAGCACTTTAAGCAATGAAAAGTCCAACCTTTGAGTTCCTAATTAAATCAGTAGTCAAAACTTAGCCTTACTTTGACTGAAATTATGAAAAAGATTATAGGGCTTCTGTACCTTATCTTTGCACCAACTTTTTTTTGTTATTTTCGGTTGTAAAAGCTTCATCTCTGTTTAAAAAATGAGGTGAAATTCAAGCTACTGAATCTGGGATCAATGGATATTTTATAGATTTGATTTTTCCTTATACTGACACAATATATTAAAGTAAATATTAGACTTTTCTAACAGGGGAATTTGACTTTCAACTCCCCACAGTATTTGAAGAGCTCAGTAGTGGGGGCAATATAAAACTTTCAACTTCATATTTCTCTTGAAAATACATTTTTATAGTTTCATAAATTTCTCTTTTAAATGGTAATTCTTTTTTGTTGACTCCAACAAGTATGCCTAAGAGCAACAGGAGTTTTAGAAATATGAATGCCCTGAACATGGCTAGGTGGTGAGGCATGAGAGAGACAGGGCCGAATAGCTAACAATACACCTTTCAGCTAGGCAGTCTGTGTTTCTATCTCACCTGGGCCACTAATTAGTTGTGTGCTATCTAATATTTCTGAGTCACATTATTTTCTGTATCATAGAGAGTTAACAGTACACATCACATAGAAATATAGAACTAAATAATATAATATTTTCAAAGTTTGTTTAGGCATTTAATTAGTAGGTACTATTATCCTTGACAAAGATGGGATGTGTATACAATTTTAGTGGGAATTGGCATAGTGGAAGTCTCTTTGTGTTTTTTGTTTGTTTGTTTGTTTGTTTTGTGGTATGCAGGCCTCTCACTGTTGTGGCCTCTCCCGTTTCGGAGCACAGCCTCCGGACGCGCAGGCTCAGCGGCCATGGCTCATGGGCCCAGCCGCTCCGCGGCATGTGGGATCTTCCCAGACCGGGGCACGAACCCGTGTCCCCTGCATCGGCAGGTGGACTCTCAACCACTGTGCCACCAGGGAAACCCTAAGTCACTTTGTTTTGCTTTGTTTTATTTCAAAGGAACCCTTAAAACTATCCAGTGAAAATGCTTGAAAAGCATGTATTTTACATGTAAGTGCCAAACAGAAGGAAATGGCAGGAAAAGACAGTAAATTAACATAATAGCATAATGTAAAATTTAGCTTAGAAATGTTTTTGCTTTACTCAAATTCATTTCCAGGCAGCAGTACAGTTCACCTCTTTTCCCTCTTACAAAAACAGAGACTCCCTTGGGGCATGGTATGAGTGAGACAGCTAGCAATCCCCCCAAATGTGGGAGGGCTATAAACCATTTCCTAAGCCTACACAAAGTACATGGTACACAGATGGTCTGGTGAAAAGAATCTTCCTTTGCCTTAAAATTTCTTTTGGAAGCCAACTATTGTTGCAATTTAAAATATCTATGAGATATAATTCTTTCTAAAACAATTAACACTTTGAGGTTTAATATGGCATAATCAAAACATACAAAAACTGATGTTTAAAATAAGGATAAATGTGAATACAAAACCAAAACTTGCAAAGTCAAGATCCATTTTGACCTGCAGGTTGCTAGGCAAACCTAAGATATATTGATAACATTTGTCAAATAAGCAACAGAAATTAGGAGCAAGTAATTTTCCACTGTTAGCCCTGAGAATGGGGCAGTGGAGGTGAAAACTTGACCTGCTCTCTCTAACCAGATGTTCTCAGTAAATTGTTTCCCTTTGTCTTTGGTGGTTCTTCCCAAACTACCTCCGCCATAAGTACATTTCCCAGTCCTCTTATCAGCTAAAGAGAAATAGTCATCATGACCTTAAAGGTTAGACTCAGTGGAGAACAGTATGGAGGTTCCTTAAAAAACTACAAATAGAACTACCATAGGACCCAGCAATCCCACTACTGGGCATATACCCTGAGAAAACCATAATTCAAAAAGAGTCATGTACCAAAATGTTCATTGCAGCTCTATTTACAATAGCCCGGAGATGGAAACAACCTAAGTGTCCATCATCGGATGAATGGATAAAGAAGATGTGGCACATATATACAATGGAATATTACTCAGCCATAAAAAGAAACGAAATTGAGCTATTTGTAATGAGGTGGATAGACCTAGAGTCTGTCATACAGAGTGAAGTAAGTCAGAAAGAGAAAACAAATACCGTATGCTAACACATATATATGGAATTTAAGAAAAAAAAAAGTCATGAAGAACCTAGGGGTAAGACAGGAATAGAGACACAGACCTACTAGAGAATGGACTTGAGGCTATGGGGAGGGGGAAGGGTAAGCTGTGACAAAGCGAGAGAGTTGCATGGACATATATACACTACCAAACATAAGGTAGATAGCTAGTGGGAAGCAGCCGCATAGCGCAGGGAGATCAGCTCGGTGCTTTGTGACCGCCTGGAGGGGTGGGATAGGGAGGGTG